>NC_137056.1:25330473-25700473 GCF_032717465.1 Coenobita brevimanus | reverse complement strand
AGTGGACAGAAGCAATGATAAAGAGTCAGAAGGGAAGAAATTAGAGGAAAGTGTGGAAAAGTTGTAACAGGAAAAGGAAAGACGAGTAATTAAACAAAGGGGAATGAATTGGGGTTGAATCTGAAAAGGAATATGAAAGGGTAGTAAAGTGAAACAGAAAGCACGATGCGGGAAGGAAGTAAAGGACACAGAAAATATGAAAGGAAAAACAGGGGGTCAGTAGTGAGACAAGAGGATAGTGAACTGAGAGAGAATTTGAGGAGGAAAATGAGATGTTCATGGAGAGAGAGAGAGAGAGAGAGAGAGAGAGAGAGAGAGAGAGAGAGAGAGAGAGAGAGAGAGTTAACAGTATCCTATCCTTAATGTTTTTTTTTTTTTACTTGGTCTCACCGAAACGTCATAAAAACATCCCAGTCATACCATAACACAAGATAATGTGATATCCTTACCGTACAGAGTACATATAGTGGGTATTATGTCACATTTGTTTTAACCTGACGTACAGTAGGCTACAACTCTAACTTATTTTAGCTCAGTTGATAACCAAGTTTACTGGGACTGTTTGGTTGAATTGACTAGACTCATTGCCGCCTTATGACTAAACTCTTCAAATCCTTTTAAGACACGATTTACATTCAGGCTATAGAAGTGACCCAGTTCCTTAAGGCGAACACACACCGAGGTATTACCCAAGTGCTGTGGTGATGCGTGAAGGCTGCTGGGAATCAACCCTTTGTTAAAGTGTAGTAGCTGGACTAACGAGCCTTAGAAACTGATTCTTAGTCTACAGGTATGTCTAGAGTCTGATGTGTGAAAAAAAAAAATAGATAAATAAATAAATTTAAACAATGAGTAAAACAATCAAGGGTTATCAACGTTAAAGATAGGAAGTTCGTTGTCCTAGCTAGTTCCATCTGAAGGAGGACGTCATCAGTGATGCAACACAATTTTATTCAGCATTTGAGAACCCCTTAGTAATATACGGGCTAATGTACGCTATATCCAACTTCCCTGGTCAAAAGCGAAAGAAAAAATACTTCATTATAACGAATGGATATAAAACAAGAGCAATCCGAGACTGCAACCTTCGCCATGGCTCTATATATAACTTGAACATTCTGCATCACTAGATCCGAATTATTTCTTGGATCCAGATCAAACTTGGGTGTGTGGTAGATCTTGTGGAGATGTTATCTTGAAATTTTTGTGCAAGCATTGTAGGCGTTATTTATCGAGTTAGACGTAAAAATGTTGAAATTGCCACTATCCCACAACCGTAAAGAATCCATTAAAAAACTCCTGGATCCGGATGATGATCCGGATCACCGTCAAAATCTAATGGCTTGTTCCTTGGGTCATAGTTTACCCCTTAGAACAAAAAAATCCATTCATAACTTTTTAAGTAATCCTGCAGACAGACAGACAGACAAACACAAACAAAACAACGCGGGCAAAAACATAACCTCCTTGGCGGAAGTAACAAAAGGATCATAGATAAGGTGTAGCCTCCATGAAACCCTGCACTACCTAAGATCCTTCCCAAGCGGGAACATAATCGGCTGAAGGTAGAAAGACTGAAATAGAGAAGTCGTCATCAGTGAGCAGGTGAATGGCGACAGTTTCTAATGCGTCCGCTGGTATAGATCCTTACTGTATTAAATAAAACACTTGGGAGTAGTAAGAAAAACAATGTCATCATAGTTAAGGAATTAATGATGACAATTTCTTCCTTTCTGACTGTTACAGGTGAGAAATTAATATTGAACATAATCGTTTGTGGATGGCAGGAATAAAACAGAAGTGTTGTCGTCGTAGTATTGTATTGGTGATTATTTATTACGTATTTTCGATGCAGTAAACTTAGTGTGCTCGGGATGGAATAAGCTCGTTGCCAAATTAGTGCAGCAGTTGACGCCTGATAACGAAGTCATCTTTCATTAACCTATTTCAGTCGCTTTCACAGAAACGAATATACTCTGCACCAAGAGTAATTGTATTATCTTTTCAGCCTGGTCGGTTGAGCTTGCGAATGCCAATTCTTCTGACTTGGAATCAGTCCTACCCACGGGTGGACGAGGTGCAATAATATGTTCTTTCATCTGTTTTCACACATTGGCACCGAGTCCAGGTTCCCTTGATGACATGCGCAGACACTCAAGTACACAGCAACTCCAATGCAACCTCCACATGCACCCTTACCGTACACTCTAAAAGCCTTCCACACCTTTGCCCGTGCGTGAAACATTGGGAAAGCGTAGGTTAGTTCTCCACTGGTATGAAGTGGTGTTCCTCGGCCATATGGAGCGGTTGCCCTTTAGGACTCGTAAAACGCAGCTGGACCGTGTTCGGTAGATTTGCCCGCTCTTGTCAGCAGTGTGCAGACCGGCCGCAACAGTACATTCACAACCCTTATATCCGTGTATGTACGTTTCATTATCATTTTATTCATGATTGCGTTGAAGGTGAAAACAGGAGTAATTATCAACATTATCATTAAAAGATATAGACTAACTTTTAAAAGGAAGACTTATTCTAACGATATGGAATTGTTTAGTGGAAAGCTACACACTGTTGGGCCGACCAGGACCTGATGACCCAGTCCAGGCTGAAACTGTTATACTTCACTAAAAAAGAAAATGTCCACATTTAGACAATTCTTCCACCTGAATAGTTCAGGTCATTGTGATATTAAGATACATTTTAACCTTAATTTTCTTTATTTCAGGTGAGTATCCTGAATGATTTGCCTGTTTGCTAATGGGTATCGCTGTGGTATGTATTGAGCTCATTTCTGTCTTTCCTACTTAATAGTACAGTATTTTAGAAACTTATTACTAACTCTTGTAGGGACTTGGGACTGTATGTGTGTGTGTACTTGCAAAGGTAAGTACAAATTTGGAAAACGTTATTACAAGAATTCAATAGATTACAAGAAAATTTCTCAGTCAAGGATTTTTCAACACAGGATTACGTAAGACATTAAAAAAACGTATCATCGTCATTATAACTCCTTCACACACCTTAAAGGAGAAATACGCAGACTTACTAGAGAAATATTTGATATTGCTATGGATACAATAGTATCCCAGGGCCGTCAATGGGCAGAGGGTGCTCACGGGATCTCCCCTGGCTCTGTAGCATATTAAAATCGACTATAACAAAAACCAATTATACCTACCAATTTGGACCCACCTGGATGCTACTTAATGGACCACAACAACAACAAATTATTCCTCTCAATCACAACAACCAATTATACCTACCAATTGGGGGAGGCGGTGGCTCAGTCGGTAGAGAGGTGGGACAGGGAACCGTTTACGGATTTGAATTTCATAAAATCAGCCTTTACTGATCTACCAGAAGACCCACCAACATGTAAAAATACCCCCCGCTAATACCAGTGCGCTAGTCCTGTATGAGACAGCCCTGGCACGTATTCAATATGGACGGTGGGTGTTAGTGCCAAAGTGGTGACATGTGGAGGTGTGTGAACGTAGGAGGACTACTGGGTCAGACACATAAAAAAAGTAAAAGATATATGAGGACCCCTCCTAAATGGTATACACCATGGTTACCCATAGCTATATGGGGCTCCACCGAATGTACTGAGTATGCTGGTACAAGAATTACACCTCACCGGAGACAGTATGGCAGGGAGATGAAATTATTTGCCATAATTCACTCAAGCAAATGTGAATTCTACTGGTAATGAATATATATTTGGGCATTCCTGTTGGATCATCATCAACTAGAGATCCAGTCTCACAGCCTCCTGTGCTAGGGTTAGTGTGCCACAGAAAGTGAGTAGGTACTGTCTCGGCAAATAAAAGACAAGGAACATTAATCTATTAACAGCGGCGTTAGCATTTGAGGGGACCTCTGAGATGCACAAAATAATACAGATTGTCGAAGTTTTTAGTATTCCAATTTTGTTCTGAGAGATTGATAAGGAATGTAATGAAGTATATGTTCCTAAGTTTTTAAGTCCCTATGTGGAATAATTTAGGTGCTTCGAATGTGTAAGCTTACAGTGCCCTGGCATCAACCATGGTACTAATAACAAAAGATCAATGTTGCCAGTTTATTGGAAACCGCTTTTAAGGTTTTGAAATGAAAGATGGTATGTTGTTGTATAATGAGGAACTCTGTATGCTTCCATTTGACTTACAATGTGAACAGCTGACCACAATTCCCACCAAAACAAAGCGCAGAAACTATGCTTAATGGCTCAATTTCCGTCATGTATGGAGCAGTTCAACACTTTGCATTTTGGGATGTAACTTGCAGTTCTCAGGTTAAACAAACTGAAAGTCATGAAATCTACACATACAGTGTATGGAGCCTCATAGAAGATTACAAACTTGATACCTTTATGACTGAATTAGGAAGCAATAGTTTCAAAAGATACACCCTGCATGTAATACAAGTATGAATGCCCATCTCTCAAACTACAGATGAAGAAGTAGAGTAAAAATATACTTTTCGACATCTCCCAGAATATGGAAGAAGAAAAAAGCTAAGTATACTATACTCATGGGAGACTTCAATGCAAAAGTTGTTGAATCGAAAAATAGAGAAGCAAATATGGGAAAATGAAGAGTAAGAGAGAGGAATGACAGAGGTAAAATGGTGATATATTTTGCTGAAATGTATAACACAAGAATAATGAGCACCTGCTTCCAGAAAAATAGAATAGGGCAAAAATGACTTGAAGTCCAAATGGAGAAATCAAGAATGAAATTGACTTCATTATACCATAAAAGAACAACATGATCAATAATTTTAGTTGTCAGCAAAGTAAATACAGGACGCGACCAAAGAATTTAAGTTTCAGAAATAAATGATAGAAGTTAATTGAAAATGAACTGGCTTATTTTTTTAAAAGTAAGTGAAAACAAAGCTAATTTTCAGGCAGAAATACAAAACAGATTTCAAGCTCTAAGTAGTACTGAATGTGACCCTGATGAGTTGAATAATAGACTAACAAGGGCGATAAAGGAATCAGCAGTGGTACTAATAAAAGTTTTCACAAGTGTTATACCGATAGGATTTGGTCAGTGGTTTATATCTACAGTAACATGTGAGGAACATTCTAGAAATTGTGTTATACCATTGGATTAGATTAGAGTTATGAGATGTGAGGCATATTCTAGAAAATAAGTGTTGTACCATAGGATTGGGTTAATGTTTTATGTTTGGAACTGTGAGGTACTTTCTAGAAACTTCTACGTGTCTTTTTGATTCTCTTCTCTCTTACCTTAGGCATTAGTCCTTGTCATTACTGTAAGTGTGTACTGTTAATTTAAAGGCATTACTTCGTGGGGAAACGTTGCTTTTGAATATGTATTATCGCACGAGAAAATGTGAGTTCTCTCCTAGGATTTAGAATATCCTGTGCTGTTCTGGAGGCAGAGTAGGATGGGTTATTCAAAGGAACTGCCCTGCCTGCTGGCATTGAGTCAGAAACGGACTGAGTGAGTTTTGTGCATGGCACCAAGTCAGTGAGCCAGCTGCAGTTAGTGAGTGAGAGCCAGTCAGACAGTGAGTCAGTAACAGACAGTCAGTGAACAGCCACTGAGTCAGCTAGTTAGTGATGAATGGACAGTGACAGAGAGATTCAGTGACAGAGTTAGTGAGCGAGTGGAAGATTGTGAGAGTTGCTCTGTGAAGGATGGAGTAGGCTAGTCAGTCAGAGTTAGTCAGTCCGTGAACGGAGAGTGAGCTAGCAGTAGTGAGGTGGCATGACAGAGAGAGAGAGAGAGAGACAGACAGACAGACAGACAGACAGAGACAGAGACAGAGAGAGACAGAGACAGACAGACAGACAGACAGACAGAATTTAATTGTGTTGCAAGTTTACCTCAGCTGTGCCGGAAAGGAATAGAACCCTGGAGAATTTAGTGGCCACTGATTAACATTACTGTGTGTCTACGCGTCGTTCTCAGCGTAGCACCATAACCTATGTTGTTACAGTTGGTGTCAGGAGTAGAGGTACGTTTTAAGAGATGGAGACTTGTGGACAGATGATTAAAACAAAGGACGAATCTCTGGCAGGTATACTCACAGTGTTTAGAGCACATCATGAACAAAAGAAATAAATAAAAAAATATATTGGGATGTGCAGCAAGAAGAACGAAAGAATTGTTGGGAAGCACAGCTAGAGGAACAAAAGAAATATCCAGAAAAACAAAAGAAACACTGGCAAGCACAAGTAAAAGAAAAGAAATATTAGGAAGAACAAACCATACAAGCCAAGAGGAACAGCTGAGTGAGCAAAGACAAGAGCTTCACCAGCTATGTGAGGAGGTGCAGCATCGGACCAGGAAACTGAAACAGTAACAAGGGGTGGTGTACAGCAAGGTAGAGAGAATAAGTCAACAGGTAAGATAAGTAAGGTGAGAGGTTTCCTGTACAGTGGACAATAAAGTAAGAAGTGAAATGCAGGAAGTGATTAACAGGGTTGAAGTCCTTGAACAGTGAATGGTTGAGGGTTAGCATCCAGCACACTCCTTAGGTGTGCAGAGGGAGATGATGAGAATGAGAGAGTATTGTGCCCAGGGGTTGTCGAAACAATATCAGCGATGACTTTAGTGCAGCTGGATGTGGTGAGTCATCAGCAGATTCCAGACACTTTAGAGTGGTTGAGTGGAGTTGCAGGGCATTGCGGCAGGTTGGTGGGACTGATGGGTGTAGGGATGTAGCAGGGAGGTAAGGGGGAGATCCTAGCTGTGTATGTTACCAATATTGGAGATCAGTTCATCCTTGGTTTGGATTACCTGGTGTCCTTCCATTGCCTGCTTGACTTTCATTCATTGCAAATGCGACTAGGAGGAAGGAACGTACCGCTGAGGCCTGTGGGAATGGAAGTCTACTAGTGACGACGAGACAGACTACAGTTATTCCCCCTGAATCAGAGATGCTGCTACCCTACAAGATCAACGACATACTGCACACTGCCAGGGGTCTGATGCAGCACAGCAGCCATGGCATGATAGAAGATGGAGGGATGATGGGCAGGACCTTGGTTGACCCTACAAGAGAAGAAATCCCCTTTGTCTTAGCAAGCTCTGCACTTTGTCCTGAGAAGATTCATCAGGGCGCAGTTGTGGGGTTGTGACAAGAAGACGATCAGAAGTTACTGAGAAGTGCATGGAAGAAAAGTACAGTTAAGCTCCTGGAAGAACTATCCAGCCACTTTGCCAGGAGTGCCCAGTCCCTGGAAAAGCCCCCCATGTAGCAGCTGAGGGGAATCTTAGTGAAGTACGCTAATGTATTTTCCAATAGGGATATCATGGGCCTGGAAAGTGCACTTGGAGGGATGCCGAAGACCTGCTGGACACTGGAGATGAAAGGAGGGCCCAGGAGAGTGACAGAGTCATTGATAGCACTGACGATCCAGGTCTTCACACCGTGGGACCTAGACAGCAGAAGCAATGGTGACGACCTGCTAGTCCGGAAATTTATTTCTGTATATACTTGTATACAGGTAGGACTAGGTGGTTGTGTTGGGGATGACACAGTTTTGAGTGAGGAGCAATGTTATGACAGTAGGATTAGGTTTGTGGTTTACAGTACATCTGGAGGTGTAAGGAGCATTCTTGAAATTCAGTGGTGTTATGCTGTAGAATTAGGTTAGGTGGTTTATCTCTGAAGATGTGAGGAACATACTAGAAATTAAGTGTTATGCTATAGGATTAGGTTAATGTTTTATACCTGCAGATGAGAGGATCCTTCTAGGATTGTTGACATGTTTGTTTGATTTCGTTTCGTAGGAATTAGTTCTTGTCATTATTGCCATTGTGTATCATTAATTTAAGTGCATTATTACATGGGAAAATGTGAGTTCTCTCTTAGGCTCTACAATATGCTTTTTTGTGTAAGAAAATCTGGGGTCTTTCATAGGCTCAAGAGTCTAGAATAACTTGCGTTGTTTTGGAGGTACAACGTGGGGGGGAGTATTTAAAGAGACTGCCCCCGCCTGCTGGCAATTAGTATCAAACATAGTGAATTTCGTGCGCAGCAGCAAGTCAGGGAGCCAGTGGCAGTTCGTGAACGAAAGCCGGTCAGAAAGCGTCCTAGTATAGGACAGTTGGTGAACAGTCAGTGAGTGGATGAGCCAGTTAGTCATTCAGTGACATAAAAACAATGACAAGAGAGTGAGTGTCAGACTTAACGAGCGAGAGCCAGACAGTGAGAGTTGGTCAGTGAAAGACAGAGTAGGCTGTCAGTCACTGAGTGACAGCCAGTCAGTCGGTGAATGCACAGGGAGTGAGTAGTAGTGAGTGAAGTGGCGTGTGTGTGTGTGTGTGTGTGTGTGTGTGTGTGTGTGTGTGAGAGAGAGAGAGAGAGAGAGAGAGAGAGAGAGAGAGAGAGAGAGAGAATCAACAGCATTTTCCAAGTCTGCCTCAGCTGAGCCTGAAAGGAATAAAACCCTGAAGCGTTCAGCGGAATTTAATAAACATCCTGGCTTGTTTGTGCATCGTTCCCTAAGTTGTAACACAACCAAAGCCAAGAAGTATTCTAAAACGACCCTCAAGCTCATGAAGAAAAAGTCGATGAGAGTAAAAACAAGTATAAAATAGAAAGAACATAAATAAGCCCATCAATAAGAGACAGAGAAAGAAAACTGAAAGAGAGATATGGATCAGATCAAAGAAACTAATAAAAAATAAAAATGTCATATACAAGTCGAAGCAAAATGGCACTGCGAGACCAACAAATTATATATTTGAAAGACAACATGGTGAAATCGTCACATGGAAAGAGAAGACGGAGAAGTGAGTTGAAGAATTTACCAATAAGTGTGTGCATCAAAACCGTGCCAACAGTTGACTTTTCAGCTGACATAAGGAAATACCAGAGATAACACCAGATGAAGCAAACCTTGCTCGTAAAAGCATGGAATGAGGAGAGGCCCCAGAAGAAGATAAAACAGAGGCATATTTATGATCGGATGCAGGAGGACAGGCTCAAAACGGACTTGCCCACTTATTAACCAAATGAATAAAGAATTTTTCCAAAACATGATATAATGAAATTATTGTTTCGCATTACAAGATAGGTGACTCTAAAGATCTTAGTAATTACTGACCTCTTAGTTTTGTATCATTTATTTATAAACTCATCACTAAAATTCTTAAAAGCAGAATAGCAACACTTCTGGATGAAAACGACCTCCTGAGCAGCGAATCAACTGACAAAATTACAAAGATTGATAAACCACTGAGCTTAGGCTCTGCCGTTTACGAAAAGGCTTTTGAATCAGGGGGGCACATAGCAATTACGAATACTATGTGAGAACGAGGAATAAACGAGGACATCGTAAAACTGCTGAAAAGCATATACAAAGAGTGAACTGCAACAGTTTTTTTTTTTTTTTGTGAAGAAGAAGGAACCAAAGGCCATGAGCCCGCAAAACCGTTCCTTCCAAGAGAAAAACAAAATACAAGAGAGAGCCAAATTCAAGATCCATTCATTTCGAGATGCCTGGACACACTGCGTTTGAAAGACTGGAGATCATAGGAAGTAGGAAATACAGACAGAGGGAGACAGTTCCAGAGTTGACCTGTTGCTTAAATGAAGGACTGGGAGTAACGGTTAACTCTTCCATTAGAGAGTTGGACAGAAAAGGGGTGAGAGTTTGCTGCTAGACGGGTGCTACGCGCCCGTCGTAGAAGTGGAGGAATGCAAGCAGACAGTTCAGAGGAACAGTGACCAATGAAGTAGCGATAGAAAAGAGATAAAGATGCAACATTGCGGCGAAGAGACAGAGGTTGAAGGGAGTCAGTAAGAGGGGGAGAGTTAATGAGACAAAAAGCCTTTGACTCCACCCTACTGAGAAGAGCTGTATGTGGGGAGCCTCCCCACACATGAGAGTTGTACTCCACACAGGGGCGGATAAAACCCCTGCATAGAGTCAACAACTGTGCAGGGGCAAAGAAGGAACGGAGTCGGCTTAGCAAACCCAATCGCTTGGAAGCAGATTTTACAAGAGATGTAATATGATCTTTCCAAGACAAGTCCTGAGCAAATGAAACCCCAAGCATGTTCAAGGATGATGCAGGATTAAGTTGAGTATTATTAAACATAAGTGGGTATACCTGTGGAAGATTTTGTCGGGTTGATAGGTGCAAAAACTGTCTTTGATGTATTAAAAACAACCAGATTATTTTTACCCCAGTCAGAGATACGAGCCAAGTCAGACATTAGGTGTGCCATAGCCTCATCCCTTGCCTGTTGAAGTAACTGCTGAGATGGACGTTGTGGGAATCGAATGGAAAGGTGAAGGGTGGAGTCATCAGCGTATGAGTGGATAACAGCTTAGAAGGTCATTGATGAATAAAAGGAAGAGAGTTGGTGATAGGACAGAGCCCTGAGGAACACCACTGTTAACAGATCTAGGAGATGAACGATAGCCGTCTACAACAGCGGCTATAGAACGACCAGAAAGGAAGCTAGAGATGAAGGCACAAAAAGAAGGATAGAAACCGTAAGAGGGCAGTTTGGAAATTAAAGATTTATGCCAGACTCGATCGAAAGCCTTTGAGATGTCAAGTGCAATGGCAAAGCTTTCGCCAAAGTTCCGAAAGGAGGATGATCAGGAGTCTGAAAGGTAGGTGAGGTCGCCTGTGGAGCGTCCCTGACGGAACCCATACTGACGATCAGAAAGAAGGTTGTGATAGGAAAGATGCTTTAAAATTTTTCTATTAAGAAGAGACTCAAAAACTTTTGAGATACAGGATGTTAAAGCAATTGGGCGATAGTTAGAGACTTGGGAATGGTCACCCTTCTTTGGGACTGGCTGAATGAGAGCAAACTTCCAGCAAGAAGGAAAGGAACAAGTTGACAGACAAAGGCGAAAGAGGTTGCCTAGGCAGGGTGTAAGCACAGAAGCACAGTTCTTGAGAACAACAGGAGGGACTCCATCAGGCCTATATGTCTTATTAGTACTGAGGCCAGCAATGGCAGAAAATACATCAGCTGAAGAAATTTTAATGTTAGCCATGAGGAAGTCTGAGGGGGGAAGTGATGGAGGAACAGCACTGGAATCGTCTAAGGTGGAATTGGAGGAGAAAGTCTGAGCGAAGAGATCTGCCTTATCAGTAGAAGAAATAGCTACAGAGCCATCAGAGTAGAAAAGAGGAAGGAAGGATGATGAGGTAAAGTTGTTAGAAAGGTTTTTGGCAAGATGCCAAAAGGAGCGGGGAGAATTCGAGTTGGTGAGTTGAGAGCATTTTGTATGGATGAAATTATTTTTAGCAGAGCGAAGAACAGACTTAGGACGATTCCGGGCAGAAATGTATAAAAGATGTGATTCAGGGGTGAGTTGGCTCTGGTACCTTTTATAGGCCCTCTCCTTGTTGCGGACAGCATTAGAACAAGCGTGATTAAACCAAGGCTTGCTTGCGTTAGTCAAAGGATATGAGGAGGGAATGTATGCTTCCATGCCCGAGATAATAACCTCCGTAATACCCAAGGCACACCCAGACGGCTCCCGGCCATGAAAGCAATAATCATTCCAGGGAAAATCAAAGAAGTACTGCCTGAGGGCCTCCCAATCCGCAGCTCCAAAGTGCCAGAGACGACGTTTTTTTGGACGGTCTGCAGGCCGTACCGGAGCGATAGGACAGGTTAAGGTGATAAGGTTGTGATCGGAGGAGCCCAACGGAAAGAAAAGATTAACAGTGTAAGCAGAAGGATTAGTTGTAAGGAAGAGATCAAGTATGTTGGAGCTCTCTCCAAGGCGGTCAGGGATACGGGTAGGGTGCTGTACAAGCTGCTCTAGGTCATTAAGGATAGAAAAGGTGTAGGCTTGTTCACCAGGTGGATCAGTGAAAGGAGAGGAGAGCCAAAGGTGGTGGTGAACATTGAAATCTCCAAGAATGGAGATTTCAGAGAAAGGAGAGATGGATAGAATGTGTTCCATTGTAGAAGTAAGATAGTCAAAGAATTTTTGATAGTAGAATTAGCAGATAAGTAAACAGCACAGATATATTTAGTCAGAGAATGACAGGAAAGCCGAAGCCAGAGTGTAGAGAATTCAGAAGAATCGAGTTCAGGAACACGAGAGCAAGATAAGTTGCTGCGCATATATACACAACAGCCACCTTTGGCTTTGAAATGAGTATAGAGAAAGTAGGAGGATACAGAAAAGGGTTTGCTGTCAGTTGCCTCAGACAGCTGAGTCTCAGTTAGGAAAAGAAGGTGAGGTTTAGAGAAGAAGAGGTGGTGCTCAACAGAGCGAAAGTTGGAGGAAAGGCCACGAATGTTGCAGAAATGAAGAAGAAGAGAGTCAGACAGTGGTTCCAGGCACCTTGAGTCGTCACCGGGAGAGGGGCTGAAGGTGGGGGCATTTATGGTCCCCCCCCCCCTGGGGACTCCGTGTCCTACATAAAGTCTCAGAAAAAATAATATTGCGAAAGTTGTGAGGCTGTGTGTCACAGTTTAACCAAAGATATTTGACATCATGCCTTGAAACGATTTCCAGATAGGTAGAAGATGAAAGCTAATAAGTAAACATAGATGGAGACATTTTATGCATTAAAGATTTGGGTATGACCTAATTTAAGAAACAGCAGATTGCAAGCAATGTTAAATGACCTAAATAGAGAACGTTTCAAGCAAGACTAAGTGCGAGCCAGACTAAAACTTAAACATGTTTAATTCAAATACACCAATGAGCCTCACCAAAGTAAATAAAAAAAATTCTTGGAGATGTTGAGGAATGCATTTGCTAGGGGGAAAATACTAAAACTAACTAAAGATCATGAATATGAAAATAAAAAAGATGCATTACAACTGGGTGGAATGATTTTGGAAATCACAGTGACATTATGAAGAGTGTCTAGCCAATATGTGTGAAATGAAGTGTGTAACGAACACATAATCCCACTTATGACGTACGGATATGAGGCCTGGAAAGTGACAGATCAGTGGAAAACAAACTAACTCTTTCTCAAAGAGCAGTGGAAAGGTCGGTACTGGGAACATTTTTGAAAGACAGGAAGAAATCAACTTGGGTGAGAGAGAGGACAAAAGTCAAGGACATAATAAAAATTATAAAAGAGCAAAAATGAAAATGAGCAGGTCATGTAGCAAGACTACGGGATAACCGACTTTGCAAGAGGCTAACTGACTGAACTGCAAGATACTGCATGCGTATGAAAAGGCCAAACAGAAGGTGGAGAGATATGATAGGGGAATCTGATGCCAAACCTGGGAGACATTGGCCCTGTCAAGGAATCTGTGAAGTTGGGAAGGCATTTGCTTAGCAGTGGACTTGCAATGGCTGATGAATATATATATATATATATATATATATATATATATATATATATAATCAGCCGTTTGAGTGTCCATTGCAGGACCGGCCTATCCAGACCGAAGTGGGGACGATACATCCAATGTATCTCTAACAAGTGGCTTAGGCTGTCTGGTAGAGATTCTATGTAGGATGAAAAGTGCTTGTAAGTGTAATTGTTGTGTTGCAATGGCTTTGGATGTGTGCGTGGTCTGTGAACCAAGTGTAATAGGCCCACGCAAGCCGACTGGGTGCATACATACTTTACAGTATGCGACACTGGTTCACTCACAGCACCCCTTGTATCCGCCAATGCAGTACATGGCCTGAAGAACGCTCCCGAAGTTTATTACCCTGGCGGGGCGCGAACCCTCTTTCTTCAGTGTACGAAAACGCACACTTTACCACTGTACCACAGGGGCTCCATATATATATTAAGAAACTTTTTGTCTGTTTGCCTGTCTCTCAGTCTGTTTGTCCCTTATGGAAATCTAGGGGGATGAACAGTCGTGGTCATAAATAATCTCCTCTCCTCCTGTATCCCGTGCCTCAGACTGGCTCCTTTATGAGCGGCAAGTCACACTGGAGTAAGTGAGGCTGAGAGGGAGAGTCCAGGGAGAGAAGAGAAAGGGGGGTGGGGAAGAGTGTTTGTGCTGGGATGGAGTTATGGAGGGGAGGTAGGGGAGGGAGAATGAAATGCGAAGTGGTGGCCACATGATTTGTCTATTTTCTTTCATTCAGGGCATCATATAAAGGAGTTACTGTTCAGTAGATAAAGCTGCATTACACCTTGTATAGCGGCGTCAGATAACAAGCTTTAGATAGGTGGTGATATCAATTGCTGGCTCGTGAGAGTAATATACCAACGTGACAGATCAAACATTAGCGCAGAGCCATCGAGACTGTGTGGGCCCAGATTGTCAAAGCGTGGAAGCCAGAGAACGAAAGGACACAGGCCCGCCACCTCCAGCACACCAAGGATGAGTGGGAACTGTTTAGACGAAACCAGCAAACCATCAACAACATTGCTTCCTCGGTGGCGCGAAGACTGCATGAGGGTTATTAAGGCATGAGGCCACTGGACTGCTTACTAAGGCTTTTTCTTGGTTGTTTTGGCTTGACCAATGTCGGTAAACATTGATACAGATATATTTTAGGAGTTGGTTAGGATTTTGTTTCATTTTCATTCCATCGCGGAGGCGGTGGCTCAATCGGTAGAGAGGTGGCTTGCAGTCCTAACGGACCCGGGTTCAAATCCCGCTGGGGCAGGGAACAGTTTCAGGATTTGAACTTCATAAGTATCAGACTTTACTGATCTACCAGAAGAACCGCCGACATGTCGTAAAAATACCCTCGCTAATACCAATGCACCAGTTCTGTATGAAACAGCCCTACCATGTATTCAATATGGACGGTGGGTGTTAGCGCCGAAGTGGTGACATGTAGAGGTGTATGGTACGTAGGAAGACTACTGGGCCTTCAAAGCAGGCTGTGAAGCCTATGCCCAGAGTCGGTCACATAAAAAAAAAAAAAAAACATTATGAGAGATACTGTTATTATATCCACCCTTATGCACAGACATCAAATATATTTACCCATTATGCAAAATTATTCTAAATAGTTTTTTCATAATAGACATGCCATAAAACAGCTGACATGGTGGTGACCGTATAGAGGGAGTCTATACCGAGAGGAGGATCATATTTACTGTGGACACAGCCATGTCAGAGGTTGCATATGATATTTAGTTCCAAAAATTAATTTAATGTAAGGGTAGAGGACCTTTGTTATACAGTACAAACATTACGGAAGTCAAAGCCATCCAGATCCCAAAACCTCCGAAGCCAAATACACGAATAAACACAAATATCCGGCTCTACACTAATGTTTGAACTGTCGCGTCAGTATATTCCTATCACGAGCCAGCCCTTGATATCACCATCTGTCTAAAGCTTATCTGACGCCGCTATAGAAGGTGTAATGCAGCATTATCTGTTGAATTTTAACTCCTTTATATCATGCCCTGAATGAAAGAATAGTCAATTTATGTGATCACCACTTAGCTTTTCAGTATCCCTCCCCTACCTACCCTTCCTCCCCTCCCTTTCTCCACTTCAGCACCATCACTCGTCCCTCCACCCCTCCTCACCTTCCCTTCTCTCTCTAGCCCTTCCCTCTCAGCCCCTCTTACTCAGTGTGACTTGCAGCGCATTAAGGAGGCAGTCTGAGGCACGGTGTACAGAAGAATAGGTGATTATTTATAACAACGACTGTACATAAAATTTTCTCAGCAGCTGTAACAGGCGTAACTTATTACAACGAATTTAAATGTGTACATACAGTATTGTTTCTGTAGATGCGCCACTGATGACCAAGATTAAAAGGAATCAGAAATAATAATTAGTATGGTGAAGCATGGTAGGTAATTATGTATATATATATGTGGTAACCATAGGGATATTTGCCTTCTTAGTGTGGCTGGTAAAATATATGGTAGAATACTCATTGATAGGGTTAGGCATATGACAGAGGAGCTAGTTGGAGAAGAACAAGGGGGATTTAGGAAGGGAAAAGGGTGTGTAGATCAGATATTTGTTCTAAGATGTTTAGTGGAGAAGTATCTAGAGAAGGGAAGGAAAGTGTATGCTGCCTTCATGGACTTGGAGAAAGCTTATGACAGAATAGATAGGCAAGGTATGTGGAAGGTATTAAGAATATATGGAGTGGAGGGGAAATTGTTGAGTGCTGTGAAGAGTATGTACGAGGGAGCTAGGGCTACGGTGCGAGTGGATGGTGAGCTGAGTGAGTTCTTTGATCTCAATGTGGGACTGAAACAGGGGTGTGTGATGTCTCCATGGCTGTTTAATATATATATGGATGGGGTTGTAAAGGAGGGGCAAGGTAGGGCAGTGGATGTGGGGGTGGCCCTAATGAATGAGGGTGAGATTTGGAAGCTTCCGGTGTTGCTGTTTGCTGATGATACAGTATTGTTGAGTGAAGATGAATGGGAGTTGCAAGGTTTGGTGAATGAATTTGGGACAGTGTGTAGGAGGAGGAAGCTGAAAGTTAATGTAAACAAAAGTAAAGTTATGGTGTTTGAGAGGAATGAAGTCACAGAGTGTGCAGTGAGGTTGGATGGTGAGGATATGGAGAATGTGAGTGCATTCAAGTACTTGGGTAGTGTGATGAGTAAGGATGGAACTTTGGGGGATGAAGTACGTGAAAGGGTACAGCAGGGAAGAAAGGTTGTTGGTACACTGAAAGCAGTGATGAGAAATAGGGAGGTGAGTATGGAAGTTAAGAAGTCACTGCATGATGGTATTGTGATCCCTACCCTGACGTATGGAAGCGAGGCGTGGACCTTGCAAGAGGGGAACAAGTCAAGAGTGAGAGCAGTGGAAATGAGTTACTTGAGAGGAGCATGTGGAGTGAAGTGGAGGGACAGGTTGACGAATGAAGAAGTGAAGGAACGTTGTGGGGTAGATGTGGATGTGGTTGAAAAGATTAGGAGAAATACACTGAGGTGGTTTGGACATGTGGAGAGAATGGAGAATGAAAGACTGACTAAGAGGGTGTATGTAGGTGTGGTGGAGGGAGGGAGAGGGAGGGGTAGACCGAGGATGAGGTGGAGGGATGGAGTTGAGAGGTATATGAGGGAGGGGGGGGTGAGTTGGGGGGAGGGGAGTCAAATGGTGGGTGACAGAGTGACTTGGAGGCGTTTTGTCTGCGGCCACCCTTTGCGAGATTAGGGCTTCGGGCTATATATATATATATATATATATATATATATATATATAGATAGATAGATAGATAGATAGATAGATTGATAGATAGATAGATAGATATTTAGATAGATAGATAGATAGAAAGATAGATACATAGATAGAGATAGATAGATATATATGGATCTATCTATCTATCTATCTGTCTATCTATCTATCTATCTATATATACATATAATTATTTTTACTCATACACGCTTATCAATATTAGCTACAACCGATCGGATGGATGGGTACATTGGTGGGGTGGGCAGGGGGATTGTGGTGAGTGGGTTGGGTTGATGTGTGGATGGGTGGGTAGTGGAATAATAGGGCCATGACAGGAACGGGTCCAAGAGGATATTATCCCATGAAAAATGGGCCCGAGAAGGAACATCTACTAATAGGGCAAAATGGGGCCCCAGGGATCTTGTGTCACAGGGGAAGTGGCCATTCAGGGTCCAAGGCAATGCCGGTATGCACGATCATAGGGTTTTCCTCGGGCAATGCCAAGCACCCCTGATATCTATAATAATAAAGGCGAGTGTTTGTATGTTTGTTACCTAAACACGCGGCTCCCTTAGGGTCGACCCACACATATGATACATATTCTGAATCAGCATGATCCAGGAAGTGTTTTCGTATATAATTTATTAACTGTATATTGAAAAGTTAAATTCCGTATATTGGCCGAAGGCCCAATCAGCCCTCCGCAGGAACTAGCCGAAAAAGTCCGCCCAGAGGGCGGTCCTTCTCGGCTAGTGTTATATACTTATTTATCAATGCTGCGAAGCAGGATGGTATAATTTTCGGCAACGTGCCCTGTACCGTAGGGCTAGACTCAGATTGTATGTATGTTTGTGTACTTTAACTCCTCCTAGGTTAATTAATAGATTAAAATGAAACTTTCCAGGCAAGTTCGGCTGGGTACT
Organism: Coenobita brevimanus; assembly: GCF_032717465.1. Taxonomy (NCBI): domain Eukaryota; kingdom Metazoa; phylum Arthropoda; class Malacostraca; order Decapoda; family Coenobitidae; genus Coenobita; species Coenobita brevimanus. Next base: position 25,682,480 of record NC_137056.1, on the reverse strand, counting down.
AGTAAGGTTTTCCACTACACACAATATTGTAGTTATGATTCATAGGGGGGAGGGGAGTCAGTCCCCTCTCACCAAATAAAAAATTCTCAGAAAGAGTGAAAGGCGGGAATCTATGGCTTTCATATGTTAGTGCATGTTGAACATTGGACTCTCATCCGTAATGCGATATATGGGGAGTGTGGTTCCCCAGTGAGTACTGGAGGGAGTGAGGGGGGTCAGTCCGTCTCCCTGAAATTAAAATTATCAGAAATAAGGGAAAGGGAACACTTGCATTTCAGGAAAATTTCTCAGATCGGTTCGTGTGATTCCTTGAATATACCTTCCACTGCAAAAAGTATTCCACTATCATTTTTAGGTGGTTACTCTCTCCTCTAAGGATACGGTACAGTATAGAGGAAGGAGGGTAGATATGACTTTGATATGTTAATACATGTTGTACAATGGACTCTCATCTGTTATGCAATATTTGTAGATCGTGACACACCAGTGATTAATGAATGGGTCAGTCCCCCCCAAAAAAAAAAAAGTTCAGAAATAGGGAGAATTTAAATGAAACTTCTCAGGTGAGTTCGCACGGTTACTCCAAAGACCTTTCGCTATATACAAGTTTCCAGCCATGATTTTTAGGTGGTCAGTTCCCCTTCACCTCATAAAAAATTCTCAGAAACAGTGAAAGGAGGGCAGATACGGCTTTGATATCTTAGTGCAAACGGTACAATAGATTCTCATCCATAATGCAATATTTAGGGAGCATGACCCCCCAATGTTTCTTAGGGGGAAGGGTCAGTGCTCCTTCCAAAAATAAAAATGATCGAAAACATTGGAGTGTGAGCACATGGATTTCAAAGAAATTGGCACACATACTACAGGATATGTCGAAATATATAGCAAGTAGGAGGACTACTGGGCCTTGAGGACAGGCTGTGAAGCCAATGCCCAGGCTGTGAAACCTATGTCCAGAGTCGAACACATAAAAAAAAAAGGGGGGGGGGTTGGGTGTGGACTTTCCATGTTTTTCCTGAATGCACAGGAAGAAACTTCACTACCACTGTGTGTGTGTGTGTGTGTGTGTGTGTGTGTGTGTGTGTGTGTGTGTGTGTGTGTGTGTGTGTGTGTGTGTGTCTGTGTCTGTGTCTGTGTGTGGGCGCGCGCGCATTAATACAGGAGGAAGTGACCACAGACTGATTGCCTTTATACCATCCTCCCCTCCCTATTAGGCTGCCCTTTCTCCAGCTGACGCCACCGTCGTTCATGTACTTCTCCATTCCAGCCTTTCACCTCAGCCTTGATCTTCCTTTTCCCTTCTCCTCCACTTCGCTAATGCACTACTAGTCAGTGTGTCGTTCTCTGTTTTCTCTAAATAACCAACCATCTCAGGGTATTTCTAAGACATTCCAGCATATATTCAAACATATCTTAACAAACTTCAACTTTTTGACCGTGTTTCTCTCCACGTAGCTCCATATGATCCTCTTTTATTTTCACTTCTCTTGTCCTTGAATTATATGTGTCTCACAACTTCAAAATTCATTTCTGTATACTGGAGTAGGTATGACAATACCCTTCTTTCTAGCCCATCATTGTCCTTATCTTCACCCCTTTACCCAATCCCTCTACTCCTCCTCTGGCTTCCATTTCCTCTCTCTCTCTCTCTCTCTCTCTCTCTCTCTCTCTCTCTCACCTTTACGTCATCTTTCTCTCACTTTTTCCTCTCATATCCTCTTCCCCTCACTCCTCTTCTTGCTTGTTAATCAATCTCCTTTTCTCAGAATTAGTTGAGGGTTTCAGCAGAGTCGTAAAATTTACTGCTAGTTGCCCTAACATCCACCATGTTGAGATATTATCGATAGGATTCATGACACAGTGCAGAAAAAAGACGAACGAGAGTTTTTGATGCTGATAAAATTGTTAAAAGAATGCTGTCAGATTATGCATATATCGTGTCATTCTGCTGTATCTCACACTATCTTTCTGTCTGTACACATTTTTAACTATTTTTATCTGACTGTTCATATCTACTTATGTATGTTTCTATCCGTCTGTCTGGGAATTTTGATGAACAGGTTGAGCGAGGTTTAACCCTGAATAAGGTTTTGGGGAGTTATTAGTTTTGCCGGGTATGTATTCCCCATCAAGAGCAGAGCTTCCATCCTCCCCCCTCCCCCCACCGTCTCTCTCTCCTTTCGTTCATTTCCTTGTTTCTTTCAATATGTTTATTCCTGTCATTTATTCTGTCTTCCCTTGGACTTTCCTTTTGGCACTGTATATTTCCTCCTTATATTTCTTTCTTTTCCTTCTTTCTGCCCGTTCCTCATATAAGTTGGTTTGATGCACAATGTAATTTTCATCGCTTTCGCTATGTGTACTTCCTATGTACTCTTACGTACGGTTCTGGAGAGCGAAGCGTTCTCGTGATTGCACAGATTTAACTGAGGAGATACTTTGTCCAGTTATCCAAACGTTCTTTAACTGACAACCCTCGAATAGAGGATGGTGGATACCCAGAGAAAGGCAGCTTCAGTCCATTGTCCAATGGGTTAATGATTCGAATGAACGTGGTGCCTCAGTTACTACCATTCATGTATACTCACTGTCACTCCTCTTCCTTTCTATTTTTCTCCTACTGTTCACCTCTTTTTGTTCCGTATCTTGCCAGCATCTCGTTTTTTTACTTCCATATTGGTTACCGTTTTCTTCTTATTCATAACCCATGTAAGTCTTTTTATTGCTCTCTCTCTACCTCCTCCTACTCCTTCCAGTTCTCTCCCTTTCCCTCTTCCTCTTCCTTCTCCTCCTTTCATTTACCTCCTCGTCCTCCTTCTCCTACTCTTCCTCCTCCTCCTCCTTTTTTGCTTCTTCTCCTCATCTATATTCCTTCTCTTCCTCCTCTTTCTCTTCTTCTTCTTCCTCCTCCTCCTTCTTTTCTTCTTCTTCTTCCCCCTCCTCCTCGTCGTCCTTCTCATCCTCTTCTTCTTCTCCCTCCCTTTCCCTCCTAAAGCTCTTCTCTCTCGTCATCATCTTTGAACATCCACTGACACGTTTCCCCTTCTCAGTAATTCCTTCTCTGTACACACTGTCTTGCAGATCTCCTCCTCCTCTTCCTCCTCCTCCTCCTCTCTCTCTCTCTCTCTCTCTCTCACACACACACACACACACACACACACACTTCTTTTGGTGATCTTCTGACTTTGTTTGCTTGTCGTCCAAGGGATAACTCCGTGGCAAACTTCATTCTCTCTCACTTTGTCTTGTCTTTGTTTTATTTTCTCACTGGAAGTTGTTGTTGGCTTTTGTCATGTGTTGTTGTTCTTGTTCCATCTACAAGTTTTGCAGTAATTGTGTATGCAGTCATGCGGCTGTATTCTCGTAGACATAGAGACTGATTTTTATTCTAGTGGTTATAGGAAGATTACTAGATAATTCACTAACAAAACACTCCATTTTTCCTTCCTCAGTGTTAAGTTTTCAATGAGAAGTTAATACCTGAAATCAGTGCTAGTCATAAATGTGTGCTGTGGAATGGATATAGTGCCGTAGTACTTTGTCTACCTTTGAGCTACGCGAAGAACATGAAAAGAAAAAAATGAGCAGCACTTGCTAACCAGTTTATTTCTGTACAAATGGCCCGTTAGAATTGTTCAAGCTGTGTCAACTTCACCATTTGTTTTGTTATGTGAAAGGCAGTAATTATGAATAACAGAATATCAGTGCTTAATGTAAAGTATATAACACAGGCAGTGGTTCTGGAAAACGTACTAAGCCGACAAGAATACGGACCGTGGCTGCATAATGGAAATCAGGTCTAGCTTTTGCATATCGAAGTTGTTACATCCTAAGTATATTCATAATTAGTCAGTAAATGGTGCAGCCATTGCCACGTTATGCAGCTTATAATCAAATGTGAGGCTTGAAGTGGTAACTAGAGGGCGTTGCTTGAATAAACACTAATATTAAAAAAAAGAAAAAAAAAAAATTTACCAACTGTTATTTTTTCTTAGGTGGTCAAACTTATTTTGATAATCTTGTACACCTGTTGAAATTAGCAAAGGGTCATGGCGACTGTCATTATTGTAGGCATAAAATGGCCAAGTGTACAGAATACCAACGTTGGGGTTTGTTGCTATGGGTCAGTTGTACAGTATTAATATACCCCTACGAGAACAACTATAACTACTTTATCCAGTATATTCAGATACCATTATTCTTTTTTAATAACAGAACAGGGGAAGGAAACACAAATGAATAAAAAAGATATCCGTACACCAGATTACGGGTGTCCTCCTTTCATAAAAAAATCTGTAACAGTTGGACCTCAACAGCTGTAACTTGAAGTTTACGGGGAAACAACTCTGGGGAAGGGAGTTCCAAAGAGATACAGTTCATGTAATATAAGAGTTCTGATAGGCGGAAGTTCTGCAATATGGCAATGTGACATTCCAGTCATGAGCACTACCAGATGCTCGTGTAGCACAATGGAAGGCATGGAGAAGTGGCACAATGGATGCAACTTCGACTACGCATTTGCCATAAAAGTATCTGTAAAATAATGGAAGGGAGGCAACATTTCTTCTTACCTGTAGGAAGGGTAGTTTGTCTGTAAGAGCAGGGTTATTCTATCTATCTACAGTACTGCCAGACGCCTTAATCCGATAAAGGGTGGCCACAAACAAATCGCCTCCATGTCGCCCTGCCCCCTGCCATTTCATTGCACTGGTCCCAGCTCACACACCCCTCTCTCATATACCTCTCCACTCCATCCCTTCATCTCATTCTTGGCCTCCCCCTTCCTCCCCCCCCTCCACCTTACTCTCATACACTCTCCTCGTCAGTCTCTCACTCTCCACCCTCTTCAAATGGCCAAAGCACCTCAGTGTGTTTCTCCTAACACTTCCTGTCACATCCACGTCCACACCACAATGCTCCTTCACTTCCTCATTTGTCAGTTTGTCTCTCCATGTGACACCACATGGTCCTCTCGAAAAACTCATTTCCACTGCTGTCATTCTTGACTTGTGTCCCTCCAACAAGGTACAAGCTTCGCTTCCATACGTTAGAGATGGTATCACAATACTGTCATGTATTAGCTTTTCCATTTCCACGCTCACTTCCCTCTTTCTTATCACTGCTTTCAAGGAAGCAACAACCGTTCTTGCCTGTTGTACCCTTTCAAGCACTTCACCCTCTAAAAGTCCATCCTTACTCATCACACTACTCAAGTACTTAAACGTACTCACATTTTCCATTTTCTCCTCATCCAACCTCACTGTACATTCACTGACTTCACTTCTCTCGAAGACCATAACTTTATTCTTCCCAACATTCACCTTTAGATTCCGTTTCTTACACACTCTCTCAAACTCATCCACCAAGCCTTGCAGCTCCCCTTTGTCTTCACTTACCAACACATTATCATCTGCAAACAACAGTACAGGGAGTTTCCAAACACTGTTCTCTCTCACTAGGGCCACTCCAACATCCGCTGCACTACCTTGTACCTCTTTTATCACCCCATCCATATACAGACTGAACAACCATAGAGACATGACACATCTTTGTTTCAATCCAACCTTCAAATAGAAAAATTCACTCAGTTCACTATCCACACGCACTGCAGCCCTAGCACCCTCATACATACACTTCACGGCCTTCAACAGCTTCCCATCTACTCCATATATTCTCAATACTTGCCACAGTTCATGTTTATCCATCCTGTCATATGCTTTCTCCATGGAGATCGCCTACAACTTCTTTCCCTTCACTATGAACTTTTCCACTAAAGATCTAAGAATGAATATCTGATCTACACAACCACTTCCCTTCCTAAAACCTCCCTGTTCTGCTCTTCTCCAACTAATTCCTCTGTTATTTCTCTGTCAGTAAGTATCCTACCATATACTTTTCCTATTACACTAAGAAGACAAATGCCCCAATGATTACCACACACTTCCTTTTCCCCTTTTCCTTTATACAAGGGAATAATTATACCTGACTTCCAATCCTCCAGGTCTCTACCTTCCTCCCAGGCCAATCTGCACATCTTCCACATTAATTCTACTACTATCTCTCCCCCATGCTTCAGCATTTCACCACACACTCCATTAATTACTAGGGCTTTCCCCAATTTAACGTTCTTCATTGCTTCCACAACTTCCATCCTACTGCTTTCTTCCTCTCTTCTCACATCCCTCCTTCTCCCAGCCATTCCCCAGCCACTTATACTTGCATTACTTTCATTCTCTACGTTCAACAATGCCCTAAAATGTTCTCTCCATCTGCTCACTTTTTCTCCCTTCCCCACTAGTCATTTACCATTTTTATCACTCACTTCGCAGCTAACTTCTTTGGCATCCTATCTAACTCTCTTTATCTCTTTCCAGAACATTTTCTTACATTCCCTCCACTTTACATTCAAGTTAAATCAAAATTCCTCATCCACTCTCTTCTCACTCTCTCTTACTAATCTTTTCACCTCTCTCTTCCTCTCTGCATATAACTCTTCCGTCTCTCAACTTCTTCCACGCCCCTGTTTCTCATCCACTCACTATATGTTTAGGCTACTTCTTTTGTGCCACAGCCTCTCTCAACTCGTCAGTCCACCATGCTGTTCCCTGTACCCCTTTTCATCTTCCCTTCACCCAACACACCACCTCACATGCTGCACATATTTTTTCTGTGAATATCTTGCACACACCTTCCACATCCCCCACCTGCTCCAGTTTATATTTACCCAATTGCTCCTCCACTTCCCTCTTATATTCTGCCATTTTTCCATGCTCTTGCAACTTTTCCACCCTCCTTGCATGAAGTACTTCCTCCTGTCCTTCCCTTCTTTTATTTCTCCATTTCCTTTGGACTTTAATTCTGACCACCACGAAGTGGTGGTCCGTAAGTCCACTCCCCCAACCTCGTCTTGCAGCCATTACACACCTTCTCATTCTTTCATCCACGCACACATAATCAATCATTGCGTTCCGTTCATTCAGTTCACTACCCACCCTTCTCATCACACACCACATATACCTATGGATCATTTTGTGCCTGAAAAGGGCTATCATCAACCCCCTTCCAGCACAAATGTCCACTAAAGCATTGCCATTCTCATCCATCTCTGCAGGCACACCCCACTCACCAATTACTCCATCCACCTTCACATTCCCTACTTTTCCATTCATATCTCTAGTCAAAAACACTCTCTCATTCCTATCAAACTTTTCCATGCATGCTTCCACATTTGTCCAGAACTCTTCTCTCATTCTGCTTGCACGATCTTGCGTTGGCGTATACACGCACACAATCGCCTACATTTGTAGTCCAACTTTCAGTCTTGCCCACACAATCCTTGAGCCAACTGATCCATACTCTCATATATTCTCCTTTCATCTGTTACTTACAACAATACACACACCTTTTGTTCTTTCATTCTCACCTACTCCCACGCATATACCCCATCCATACTCCGATTCTCTCTCACTCTCACCTCATCATTTAGTATCAGTCAACCGACATACATCCATTTTCGCACCCGCAAGCACCAGGATAATCTTTCTTTCTTTTACCTCATCATTTGCACCCCTTACCTTCCATGTATCTATCCGTACCATGTCCTTTGTTCGGTCCTTAGTCGTCACCTTTTGGTCAATGCTGGTCCGAGCAGGGTTATTAATAACTGCAAAAGCTTTGTTCTGCTTTAGGCTAGTTGCTTTAGTGCACTAGCTGAGAAAGCACATGACTCTTATAAACTATAGCCAACTGCTTGTCAGTGAAGAACCTACGAAACCTGAACAGTAATCCAAGTTTCTTTGAGGCGGTTTTAGCAAGTGATCTGACATGGGAGGTACAGCTGAGGTCATTGTTAAGTGAAACACCGAGAATTTCAATACTTTTGAAGGCAATATAGGAATCTGACAATATTAGTCTCTTAGTAAATTGTATATATTTGGTTTTACTGGCATTAAATGAGGCAATGTTATTTTGCCCCCATTCAGTGATCCTTGATGAGTCATGATTTATGGAGATGGCTGTACTGAGTTGTGTGTTAGAGATATTAAACTTTGTGAATGGGTGTTTAAGAGTGAATGAACTGTGGAGTGTTGATTCATCTGCATATGAATGCATGGGATTATGGATGACCTAAGAGATCATTAATGTGAAATAGGAGTAGAGTTGGAGCCAGAACTAATCATTGTGGAATGCCAGCATTAACTGAGTGGAAATTGGAATATACATCATCTACTTTTATCTTTCTGTTGCTTAGATATGAAGAAATCAGAGGAACAAAAGACGTTAGTCCATAGCAAGAGAGTTTGGACAGCAGGGAACGGTGCAATACTGTCAAAAGCTTTAGAACTATCAAGGGCTACTGCATGAGTTTCTCCATGTTGGCCAATTGATGGATGGATGGTGTGAGTAAGGAGATTAAGTATATAAACATTGGCTCTTTCGTGGCGAAAACCATTCTATCACTAAGATATTGGCTTCAAGATGTTTAACTATGTGCTAGTTCATTACGATTTCAAATACTTTACCAAGAGATGTAATAGCTATTGGTTTGTGATCAAAAGGGTCAGGGGAATTTACTTTCTTCAGAATTGGGTGGCTATTGGCTGTTTTCCAAGAATTAGGGAATGAAGAACCACGTATGCATAGTCTCAATAATTTGGCTAGAACAGAAGCAAGTTCTGAGGAGCACTTTTTCAAAACAGTTGGAGGAATTCCACCTGGGCCTGGAACCTTGTTGTTTGGTAAATTGTCAAAAATGGATTTTACGTATGTAGCCTGTATTTTACGTGTAGGAATTTCGGGAGAGTTAAGTTCTATTTCTGGGACATTCGGGATGACTTCCTCTCAGGTAGAATTTCTGGCAAATGTACTGGCAAAGATGTTCGTTTTACCATGCAGATCATTTTAATGTTACCGTCTGAAGATTTAACTCTTCGTGGGCAAATGGGGTCCCCGCAGCCTCCAGCGTGTTTTTAAAATGTTGCCATGAATATATATATATATATATATATATATATATATATATATATATATATATATATATATATATATATATATATATATATATATATGTTCTGGAGAGAGGTGCAAAGAGTAAGACAGGTTGGAAGTGAAGTTAGCAGGGGAGTGAAAGATAAAAATGGTAGATTACTAGTGGAGAAGGGAGAAAAAGTGAGCAGATGGAGAGAACACTTTAAGGAATTGTTGAACGTTGAGGATGGAAGTAATGCGAGTATAAGTGGCTGGGGAATGGCTGGAAGGAGGGAGGTAAGAAGACAGAAAGAAATCAGTAGGATAGAAGTTGTGGAAGCAATGAAGAAAATTAAATCAGGGAAAGCCCCAGGAATTGATGGAGTGTGTGGTGAAATGCTGAAGCATGGGGGAGAGATAGTAGTAGAATGGATGTGGAAGATGTGCAGATTGGCCTGGGAGGAAGGTAGAGTCCCGGAGGATTGGAAGTCAGGTTTAATTATTCCCTTGTACAAAGGAAAAAGGGAAAAAGAAGTGTGTGGTAATAATAGGGGCATTTGTCTTCTTAGCATAATAGGAAAAGTGCATGGTAGGATACTTATTGACAGAGTTAGAGAAAGAACAGAGACATTAGTTGGAGAAGAACAGGGAGGCTTTAGGAAGGGAAGAGGTTCTGTAGATCAGATATTCATTCTTAGATCTTTAGTGGAAAAGTTTCTAGAGAAGGGAAAGAAGTTGTATGCGGCTTTCATGGATTTGGAGAAAGCATATGACAGGGTGGATAGACAAGGATTGTGGAAAGTGTTAAGAATATATGGAGTAGATGGGAAGTTGTTGAATGCTGTGAAGAGTATGTACGATGGTGCGAAGGCTGCAGTGCGTGTGGATGGTGAACTAAGTGAATTTTTCTCTTTGAAAGTTGGTTTGAAACAGGGATCTGTCATATCTCCATGGTTGTTCAATCTGTACATGGATGGGGTAATAAAAGAGGTACAAGGTAGGGTAGTGGATGTTGGAGTGGCCCTGGTGAGAGAGGATAGTGTTTGGAAACTCCCTGTACTGTTGTTTGCAGATGATACTGTGTTGTTGAGTGAAGACGAAGGGGAGCTGCAAGGCTTGGTGGATGAGTTTGAGAGAGTGTTTAAGAAACGGAATCTAAAGGTGAATGTAGGGAAGAGTAAAGTGATGGTCTTTGAGAGAGGTGAAGTCAGTGAATGTACAGCGAGGTTGGATGGTGAGGAATTGGAAAATGTGAGTACGTTTAAGTACTTGGGTAGTGTGATGAGTAAGGATGGAGGTTTGGAGGGTGAAGTGCTTGAAAGGGTACAGCAGGGAAGAAAGGTTGCTGGTTCTTTGAAAGCAGTGATAAGAAACAGGGAAGTGAGCATGGAAGTGAGAAAGTTACTACATGACAGTATTGTGATACCAACTCAAACGTACGGAAGTGAAGCTTGGGCGTTGCTGGAAGGACACAAGTCAAGAGTGAGAGCAGTGGAAATGAGTTATTTAAGAGAAGTTTGTGGAGTCATATGGAGAGACAGGCTGACGCATGAGGATATAAAGGAACGTTGTGGTGTGGATGTGGATGTGATAGGAAGCGTTAGGAGGAACACACTGAGGTGGTTTGGCCATGTGGAGAGGATGGAGGATGAAAGACTGACGAAGAGAGTGTATGTGAGTGAGGTGGAGGGGGAAGAGGGAGCGGGAGGCCGAGGATGAGATGGAGGGATGGGGTTGAGAGGTATATGAGAGAGGGGGGTGTGAGTTGGGAGCAGGGCAGTGAAATGGAGGGGGACAGGGCGACGTGGAGGCGATTTGTTTGTGGCCACCCCAAATGGGATTGAGGCGTCTGGCAATAGATAGATAGATAGATATTACATACTGTATTTTTGTTCTGGCATCAGAGATCGCGCATGTGTGTGTGTGTGAGAGAGAGAGAGAGAGAGGGGGGGGGGGGAGCCTCCAGCCGCTCCAATAAATTTTCCACCAAATGTTGCACACGCCTGCGGATTCACCAAAAATCGCTACATGCAAAAATTCTTTAAAAACTTCTCACTTCGAGTGGGGGGGGGGGTTATAGGGTTAAACTTTTTCACCCATTTAACACACGTCCACCGCCCGGCGTCAACAGGTGTGATGTCACCGTGGTGGCCGACAGTCACGGCATTAAGGCTGATATTCCACTGGCTAATGGCACCTGCTACCCGGTAAAGCTACTGGTCTGCCGTCGGCTCAGCTTGTCCAACTTGGGAGCTTCATAGGTATTCTAATTTTGTGATTTCTAAAAGCATTTTATAACTTATTTATTGCATCCACTAGATGTTAGAACTGACTTTGCCAGTATAATCAGAAGAGATAGGCATTTCAAGAATAAGTGCCATCATAATGGAGTGTAAGATGAATCAGTGACGAGCACAGTGAGCAAATTTCTAAGAAAACACAGCAAGAAAAGGAATTAGGCGTTTCAGGAATTGCCACGACTTCAGCGCGCACATGAGAGAGAGAGAGAGAGAGAGAGAGAGAGAGAGAGAGGGGAGGGGGCGGGAGCATCCAGCTGCTCCCACACAATCGTATTCCACTAAATTTTCTACATGCCTCTGAATGCACTAGGCTGAAGGCCCAGCCTGTCCTGATGGCCTTGCCAGTTAGGCCCTCAAAGCAGGCCTAAGAGGCTAGTGTGTGTATATATATATATATATATATATAAGGGTAGTCCTTAGCATCGAAGTTGCAGATTTTTTACGGGCCACCCCGCATTTTTGTTCTTGTTGGTACAAAATCTCTGCAGGCCAAATTTCAGTCTTCTATTGTAGTATTTACTGGTGCCCCAATGGCCTCGAAGTTCATATTCTGTCATCTGGGCTGAATACTATGCCAGCACAACTAGGTCCCCCTTATAGTGTCAGTATTAGCCACTTATTGGGAGGAGGTGTCATAGGAGCTGATTTCACAGTCACTGTTGTCTAGTTTGGGAGGCACTGGTAGCCTTTCGAGCATTCGGGAATCACTGATGATGAGCTTCTATGACTTTGAACAGGAATTGTGCTGCTCCTCGTCCAATGACAGGGATGAAGTCTTGCATTCAGTACAACTCCTCACTCAGTGAAGTCGTTCGTGACTTTCAGCGACTGGACACATTATTTGGCTTTCTTGTATTTTCTCCTTCCACCCACATGCATGGGTTGACGTCCAGGAACCCATCAGAGGATCCAGTGAAGCAAGGAAGGTGTCCAGTGCTGCTTGTGACAAAATCAGTGAGAGTTTTCACTCGAATGACAGCCACATTGAGCTCCAGAGTCCTTCTCTTCTCGAGCTCGTCATCCCCCTCATTCTCCAGAGCTGCAATCATGGCCCTTTTCATTTCCAAGTTGAGGGACTTGAAGAACGCCAGACCAGTCAGCTCCTCAGAGAGGTACCAGAGATAATGGCTGAAGGCCTTCACAGCAGCAGATGAGACATTCAAGTCACCATAGCCCATGATGTCTTGAAGGAACTTCAGGTGGTTTCGAGGGGCAGACACGGCAAGTGGCACTGTAAACCAGTACTGGATGTAAAGTGTGACTGCAAAGATGACGAACCACTCAAGTGTGGCGAGCTCTTGCACAGTGAGCTTGAACTGCTCATGGAAGAGGTAGATCTTGGCTGAGTAAATGATTTTGGCCATCCAACAGGCAAGGTGGTAGGCACCAAGCCACGAAATGTGGAAGCCATGAGGAGGACAATTATTATGAGTTTGAGCAATAACTGATAATCGTCTCGTGGCCGTTGGGCAGTGAGTTGCAGACAGCAGAAGGTGGTGATCTCATTGCAATGGGAAACAAGATTGGTGAGCATCTTCAAATGATCTGCTGCAGCAGAGGTCAATCCCTGCTTGAAACGCTTGAGGAGAGGGATGTCCAGCTCTAATCTGACGATGCCACTGCAGACTGTGAACACCATGAGCATTCAGTTACAGGCCATTGTTTTAGAATAATGATTGCTGCTCATAACAGTGTTTATTCTGTTAATACACTCTTCACCTTCTTGTAGGCAAAGTGATTTAACTCTGTTCTCTGTAGTGAAAGCTTTGATGACATTCGCTGCATCGATCCTTGGGAGTCTGCCTGATATAAAAATGTTAGATTTTCCCTTGTAGTGACTAAATATCCTGCATTTTTCCGTCAGCCTCTCTGAGCGGGTTCGTACGATAATCTTGGTGCCTGTATGAAAAATGACAATGCTATCACTGGGTGCGTCCTCAAAAACGGAAGAGGAGGAGCAGGTGGAGGAGGAGGAGGAAGACACAGAGGAAGAGAAAGAGGAGAAGAAGGAGGAGGAGAGGGGAGGGGCAGGGATGAAGGTGGGGAGCAGTAAAGAGATGGAGAGGAAAGGAGATTGGGATAGAGAGGAATGGGTAAAACGAAGATCGGTATAGGAAGAGGATATAAAAGAGAGAGAGAGAGAGAGAGAGAGAGAGAGAGAGAGAGAGAGAGAGAGAGAGTTTGGATTAGGATTAGGGTTATGTAAGGATTAAAAGGAGGATGGGAAGGAGGATGAGAAAGGATTGAAGGTAGCATGAAAGCAAGAGTGGAAGCGAAAAAGAGATGGGAATTGAGAGAGATGGGTATGAGGATGCGAGGGGAAAAAGGGGAGAGAAGGAGTGATGGGTAAATGAGGTGAAGGTGCAAAGAGGGTGGGACTGGACGGAAAGAGGTACGAATACAGTGATGGTGAGGAGATAGAAGAGGTAGAGAGGGAGCTGAGGCTAAGATGAGGGTAATCAGAAGAGGCGGAGGTGTGTTGATTGGTGAGGGGGAGGAAAGAGAGAATTGGACGAGATAAGAATAAAGGAAGGATAATAACAGTGAAAGATTGAAAGCAGATGAGCAGAATGCCGACCATTTGAAAGTCACAACACTAAGAGTTGCTCATAGTCCTCTCTCTCTTTCTCTTACCAAAAAATGTGTTAAGAATCTCTCTCCCTCTGTTTGTCTGTTTGTCTGTCTGTCTGTTTGTCTGTCTGTCTCTGTCTCTGTCTGTCTGTCTGTCTGTCTGTCTGTCTTCCTCTCTGTCTCTGTCTCTCTGTCTCTCTCTCTCTCTCTCTCTCTCTCTCGCTCATTTGCATTTCCTCTTATAATAATTCCAATTCCTTACTGTATTTAATTTTCACTTATGTACTTGATCTCATCATTTCAAAACTATTATGCTATTTAGTATTGATTTCCCTGTATTCTGTCAACTTTATATTATTCTCCTTTATTTTTGCATTTCTTTCTTAGTGCTACTTGTCTTAACTGTTATAATGTCTTAGTTTTTTAGAATACTGTTTGATATTTTTATCTTGTATTGTCTCACTTTTCCTCACACTTTTCGTTACCTATTTGCCTTCTTTTGTTTATTTGTTTTCAGGCTCCCTTCTCAATTTTTTGGTTGTACGAGTATCAGCCTCTAAGAATGTGTCACTATATTCATCCTTATTATTTTCTTCTTCTCTATTAGGTGTCTTTATCACAAGATCCTGTAGCAACCAAACCTTTGCCTCCAGGTGACGCCCTTTTCATTGCTTTTTGCTACATCCAGACCAAGTGACATAACTCTAGGAATGGACTCTCGTGAAGAGGAAGTTTACTAGATCTCTCCCGTTAGTAAAGCTCATCCAAAGCTGAATAAATTTTTCAGAATTGCAATGGAGTTCCCCGTCTCATTGGATCTATAGCACTGTCGCTGTTGAAATGTCTTTATTAGTAGTAGTAGTATATATAATTATTTCTCTCGTGGCTTGTGGAGAGAAGCCGGGTGTTCTTATTCTAGCGGTGTGTGTGTGTGTGTGTGTGTGTGTGTGTGTGTGTGTGTGTGTGTGTGTGTGTGTGTGTGTGCTTTAAATAAACAACTCAGTCTTTAACCGATTTTAACCAAACGAGCAAGAGGTATGGAGGAACAACCCATATTTTTTTTTTTTTTTTTTTTTTTTTAGAGCAATAGGGCAAGGGCCAAGGTCACAGGTGTAGGCCAAACTCTGATCAAGCAAAATCAAGTTAAAGAATTTATACCCAGTTTTGATTAAGCTTTTAGAAACGATCAAGAGTTAGGTAAGAATGAATTGATTCGATTTTGAGGATAATCAGTCAGAAGGCAAGGTCACAGGGCAAGGCCAAATCGCGTCAATGATTTTAAGCAAATTAACTCAGACAGCTTTAAAGGTCAAAGGACAAGTGCAGCTTAAATACAGCTTTAACCGATTTACTTCCGACTTTGGGAAAGTGTTATAGGTCAGGGAAGAGCGAATAATTCCAGTTTGAATACAATCAACTACAGTTCAAACTCACAAGGTTATGGCAGAGTTCAACCCATGTAATAGTTTGTTAACAAAATAAACAGTGTTCTATCAATTTCAGCCAAACTTGGTGGAAGGGTTGAGGGTCGACCAAGAAGCATTTTTTTTTTTTTTTCAGAACAGAGGGTCAAAGGCCAGGGACAAAGGACTAGGTCATGTTAAAAAAGTTTTTAATCTATTTACACCAAACTTTTGCAAGCACTTAAGGGTCAAGGAAGAACAAATGGACTCAGTTTAACACTAATCAGTCATATTACGATCCATGTGTCAATGGGTGGACGAAATAACAGCTTTAATTTACATTGGATCAAACTTGGTGGATGAGTTGAGGATCACCCAACTGTGTGACTAATTGCTCGTGAGAGAGAGGTAGATCAAGGCCAAAATCATACAACAAGGTCAGATAAATCAACTTTCTTCTGATGTAGACTATGCTTTAAGGAAGAGTTCTGGTTAAAGCATGTAAACTTGATTTTGAGAACAATGAGTCGAAAGTCAAGGTCACAGAGATAGATCAGATTTCATGATCACTGGACAAATTCAACTCAAACAGTTTTCATGTGATTCGAACCAAAACGGATGAGTTAGGCAAGAGTGAAGCACTTTGATTTCGAGAGAATTTGTCGAAGGTTAAGGTCACTGGGCCAAGTCCAGATTTCCGCCCTTACAGTAGATTAGTTGATGCAGACGGGTGTTGCACACTCTCAGGGGCTCTTCTTGCTTATTCATTGTATCTTGGTATTACTCACATATCATACTGATTTTTTATAAAGTATTTATCTTTTACTATTCTCTTTCTATTTTTAACTCATTACTTTAAAAGATTGGGATATTTATTCTTGTTGTTACAATGAAGTCTTTCTTTTTCATTACATCACTCAATGTATTTGCATTATTTTTTAGTGTTTTTGCTGTTACTTGTTTATACTTATAGAACTCTCACAAATTAATCTTAATTTCTTGCAGGTTTAGTTTACTCTGTGGATTTGCTGACTGCCATCTCGCATCGCAATCCTCTCAGAGTTTCTTTTACTAGTTAACATTCCTGCATTCATCTATCTCTTTTTACTCCCCTTTTCTCACCTGTCTCTCTTCCTTACACTTTTAAGACTCTCAGGTTCCTACGACTCTCACTTCAGTACTGCATCTGGAGTTAGCTGAAACAGAATACTGGAGCTGCCGTGACACTGAGATGGCTAACGGTGATAGTATGTACTGTGCTATAATCTTTGTGTGTGTGTGCCTTGTGTGTGTGTGTGTGTGTGTGTGTGTGTGTGTGTGTGTGTGTGTGTGTGTGTGTGTGTGTGTGTGTGTGTGCGCGCAGAGAGAGAGAGAGAGAAAGGAGGGAGGTTGCACACCTACAGTCCGATGCTATTTCTTCATTGATGCTACAAGCTGACGACTTTATTCAGCAGAAAATAGTGGTAGCTATGATGGTGGTGGTGATAGCTGTGGTGATGGTCGTAGTGATGGTGGTGGTGGTTGTGGCTGTGTTGGTGGTGGCAGCTGTTCAGAAACGGCTCTCATTAGGGTAAGTGCTGAGAGCCCCGGTAAGGCTGAGAGAAGCTTATTTACACTAAGGCTGCTGTGACTCACTCCGCTGAATACAATGAAGTGACGTAGCTAGAGCATAATAATACAATTACGACTAGGAGAGGATGATTACAGTATTTTCATTTGTCTAATTTTTCAGTTTTTCTACCCCATGCCTCCTCTCATTTTAGTTCTTCCTTCTTTAGTCATTTTTCAGTCTCTCTTATTCCTTTCTTCCTTCCTTCTTTTTCTTCCGTTTATATCCCCTACCCCTTTCTCGCCTTACAGCTCTACCTCTGTTTCAATCCCTCCGCTTCCTTCTCTCTATCTTTTATCATTTCCATCTATCCTCTCAGTACATTTTAGCAGCTTTCTTTATTTCGAATCATCCTTTTTGATCTCCTCTTTGCATCTTGCAGCCATCCCCCCCCCCCTCCTCTCTCTCTCTCTCTCTCTCTCTCTTTCTCTCCTTCCATGTCTCTCTCTATTTCAATCTTTTTAATTTTAAATTCCTTTCCACTGCTCTCCTCTTTCCCTGCATCCCTTCCACCTTCTATAAAAACATTTTTGTGCAGTATCCACCCTTTTTTCTCAACCTTCCTTCTAAGCACTTCATATTTTTCCGCCTTCCAAATTTCATCATCGCCTCCCTACCCCTTCCTTCATCTATCCCTCCTAACCTCCCCTTGTCTCCCCTCTGTCTCTCTCCATTTCAATCTCTTCTCTCTAACTTGTTCGCCTTTGTGACGACAGAAGGGGAGAGTTCTTTTCCATTGTTTTCTTTGTTCAGTTCTCTAATAGAGGATGAGAGCTCGTCTTTTGTCAGACGCAAATTGATGGGGGAGGAGGGGAGTAGCGGGTGTACAGTAAGTGGCATGGAAAGAGAGAGAGAGAGAGAGAGAGAGAGAGAGAGAGAGAGAGAGAGAGAGAGAGAGAGAGAGAGAGAAAGAGAGAATTTTGTAAGTGTATGTCCATCCAGTTTTTATATTTCCCTCATTCCTTTCCTCTCCCCCCCCCCCTCCACCTCCTTGTTTTTTGTCTCCTCCGATTCCCAGTGTTGTAAAGCTCAAAACAGCTGGTCTGAGAGCCTGGAGATAGTTGACCATATTTGAGTTTCGCAGTCTATTACCACCAGACGAATGTACTCAGACGAGACAACTGAGCCTCCTTCGCCACTGCGGTTTAATTACAACTACGGATTGAAAATGAGACCAAAGAGAAGTAATGATTATGATGATAATGATACTGATGGTGATGATGAAGGTGATCAGGTACAAGTTGAAACAAGAAGTGGAACTCAAATGTAATTCCCGTTTTAGGACCGGACGTTATTTTTAGCCCTGTGACCCTGACCTGAGAGGGAGTATTCTCTAAATTTAATTATTTCATTCATGCCTGACTCTTATTCTTTCTAGCAAGAATGGTCCAAATGGGATCAAAAGTGTTTATATTAACCTTGTGCGTTGAATTTACTTTTGACCGATCCTTGTGACTTTGACCTTTGGTTTGATTGGTTTCAAAATCGATTCTCTCGATTCTTGCCTTATTCTGAACCATTTCCAGATATGTATTCCAACTAGGGTAAACAATGTTTAAGTTAATTTGCCTTGTGACGTTTGACATGTAGCTCTAAAAACTATAGGTCAGTCCGATTGACTGATCCTAAACTCTTCCACCAACTTTGGCCATAATCAAATCAAAACTGCTGATGTTAGTTTCTTCTCACACGGGCAGATGAGTAAGACTTTGACTTTACCCTCTGACCTTGACTTTGACTGACTTTCCTCGAAACTGGCTCACACTGTCTTTGCCACACTTTTACCCATTGCACTGATGCTAGTTTAGGACAAAAGAAAGAAAAAAAAAGATGGCCATGCCAGGTCTAGATTTGACATAATCTTGTGACCTTGACTAATGGCTTTCAGAAAGAATAGCCAGCCCCTTGGCTGATCATCAGTTCTTCTATCAAGTTTGAATAAAATCGGGTAAATACTAGCCTATGTGAGTTATTTTGTACACACACACACACACACACACACACACACACACACACACACACACACACACACACACACACACACATCCACTTTTGCATCGCAAGAATGGCTGAAAACAATTGCTAAGCAATGGTGAAACTATAATGTCTGCTACAAGTGAAAATTGGGGGTAAGAGAAAGGGGACACAGATGACCAAATCAAGGTGAAAGTAAAATCTTAGTGGATTAAGATGACTAATTTGAGAAGAGAAAAAAAATACCAGACATGGAGAGGAAGAGACATGGAACCACGAATGGAGATGGAGAGGAGAAAATGGAGAGGAGAGGTGTAGAAAAGGTGATATATCCGGAGAAAAGAGAAAAAGCACAGATAATGAGTGAAGATGGAGGAAAGAAACGAAAAGAGATTCAGATAAACAATGTGGTGATGAAGAACTGGATCAGACTAAATACGCGGGAATTCATGGAGCAATATGAGTGTTGATTAACCCGCCACATCCCGTTGACGTATCTATACATCCACACGTATTGTCACTGTCAGTCCCGTTGACGTATATAAATGCATATCAATTGCAAGGTCCTTAATTTGCACAATTTTCAATTTTCGCGCATGATTTTTGGTACATAAACAAGGGACACCTTCCTCTACAAGATGCTAGGCAGGGACAATACCTTACCCAGCATGACCTCCCCCCCCCGTACGCCATTGTCTCGGCAATTCACCTGTTACCAGTGACCTGGCCAGTATAGACATGTCATGCAATGGTACAAAATTCAGGGCCAGAGTGATTCCCCAATTGATGACAATGTATTTACATAGCATTAGAGGAAGAAACAGCCAAAAATTATGATCAGGTAATGTCGCCAAAAAAAGTCAGGTATGTTGATGTGTTTGGTGAGTGAAACAATGCTTATATTGCCTATATTACTGTGTGAAAACCAATATACTCTTGTACTACATATAAATTCGTACCAAATAAATATATAAATACCGTTTACGAGTGGTGTGGAATAGTTACCCTCCCACAGAACTCGTTTTCTTTGGAGCGAGCCTGATAGAAAACCCAGTAAGGTAAGGAGAACTGCTACCTATATTGAGTATTTTAAACCTCAGGTGAGCAATTTCCCTATGAATTTTCGATGTTGGGATTGGGGGGAGTCAGTAGTGGAAAATCGGTCGGGACGGGGCGGGTTAGCTTGCAGTGTGCCAGCAAGCTTTTGAACCCTCATGCAGCCGTGGAGTAACACCCATAGACTTTATCGGCAGCCACCAACACTCATTGAATTGAGGTAGGAGGCCTTCGTTTTCTTCATCGGTAACTATGCTATTCGAGCCAAGGACACTCTTGTTGGGTATATAGATGTTATTGGAAATGGGTACAGATGTGGGAAGGGTGCGTGCATGTCTATGCCAGTCATCTCCCACCAAATTTGAAAATTCGAGTGTTGACGCCGGTTGTAATTACAGACCGTACAGGTACGGCTCCGGCACTGTCTGCAGACGTAGGCACGGCCATACCTATACGGCTCTGGCACTTGGCGGGTTAATGAGGGTAGAAGGTGAAATAGATGAAGATGGGTGTGGTTTAGGGTAGGGGTGATGAAGAGGATGAAATGTGAAAGATGATGGAGAGGATGAAATGTGAAAGATGATGGAGAGGATGAAATGTGAAAGATGATGGAGAGGAATGAGATATGTATTGGGTGTCAGATTTATAACGTAAACATGGTCCCGGATCCATTGCCTGGACCTGAGACTGTGCAGTGAGTGGGGCCTGTGGTGTCTGTCCCCCTTTATTAATACTGACTATGACAAAATACAAGGATAAGTTTCAAAGCAAGCCTGAGGACAGTAAATCACCCAGGGGGATGAGGGGGGGTTCATGGAATGTGGGAAGTTTGAGGGAAGGAGCAGGGGAAGTCATTGAGGCATTCAGTAGGAGGTGGGTGGAAGTGGCATGTTTGCAGGAAGTCCAGTACAGGGGTGGATCAGCCAGGAAGATTGTTGGGAAGGACTGTTACTATAAGTTGTTTTGGCAGGGGGGGAGAGACGGTTATGGGGGTGTTGGTGTGATGGTTGCAGAGAAATGGGTGGAATATGTTATGTCATGAGAGTAAGCGATAGGATATTGGTAGTGAAAATTCTGTTCGGCAGAAAGATAACTGGAATTATATCAGCATATGCTCCACAGGCAGGACTGGATGAAGTTGAGAAAGATAGATTTTGGGATGATTTAATACGTGTAGTAGGTGGTATGCGGGATGATGAGATAGTGGTTTTGGGAGGGGACTTAAATGGTCATGTTGGTTAAGCAGCACAAGGTTATGAAGGAGTACATGATGTGCGTATGGTATAAGGAATGCGGAAGGGGAAACGATACTTGAGTTTGGGGAGGCAACGGACATGATTGTGTGTAACACATATTTAGGAAAAGAAAGAGTAGGTTAATTACGTATGAGTCTGGGGGAAATAGTGGTCAGATAGATTATTTTCTGGTTAGGAGGGCCGATAGGAGGTTAGTGAGGGATGTTAAAGTTATAGGAAGTGAGGAGTGTGTGCAGCAGCACAAACTATTGATCTGAGATATGGTGCTTAAAGAACGAGTGATGAAAAAGAGGACTTATGTACCTAGGAGGAAAATATGGAAGCTGGAAAACCAAGAAGTAAGGGATGCCTTCTATAGCGAGATGAGGAGAGTGGTGGCTGAACAGGGAGCCATAGACAGAGGCGTTAATGAACAGTACAGAGCCCTCAAGAACAATCTCTTGAGAGTTAGTGATGTAATATGCAGTTGGACAAGAGGACCACCAAGACATAAAGTAACTTGGTGGTGAGATGAGGGTGTAGAAGCTGCAGTTAAGGAGAAAAGAAGGCTTTTCCGGGAATGGAAGAAGTGTGGTAGCAAGGAGGAATATTTGGCTGCCAAGTGTAGGGCTAGAAGAGAGGTATACAGGGCGAAGTCTGAGTCACAAAAACTTTTACTTGATAACCTAAATCGTGGGGAAAGGAAAAATATGATATTTAAGGTGGCAGATCAGATGAAGAGAGATAATCGGGATATTATAGGTGTGCATTGTGTGAAGAATGATGAAGGAAGGATAGTGGTGAACAGTGAGAATATTAAAGATGCATGAAGAAAGCATTATAGCCGGTTGCTGAATGAGGAGTTTGACTGGGACAGAGAAGGTGTAGAGCCAGCAGATCCAGTGTTTGGCCCTTGGCCATTGATTGATGCTGCTACTGTGAGTGAATCAATAGGCAGGATGAAGGTGGGGAAGGCAGCAGGTGTGTCTAGGTTGACTGCCAAAATGTTGAAGGCCTCAGGAGATACAGGGGTGGGGTTAGTCACTGACCTGATAAATATGATTATTTATGAGTGTGTTGTCCCCGATGATTGGCTGATGAGTGTAATCGTAAATGTGTGTAAAGGGAAGGGTGATGCCTGGAAAGAGGAAATTATAGGGGTATAAAGCTTTTAGATCAGATAATGAATGTAATGGAGAGAGCTTTAGAAGGTATGATTAGAGAAAGAGTGAATATAAATGAGATGCAATTTGGGTGTATGCCAGGTAGGGGGACCACTGATGCCATATTCATTGTTCGACAGCTTCAGGAAAAATATATTGGTAAGAAAGGGATCTGTATTTTGTTTTTGTTGATTTGGAAAAGGCCTTTGACAGAGTCCCGAGAGAGGTGGTCAAGTGGACAATGAGAAAGCTTGGCTTGGAGGAGTGGCTGGTTAGGGTGGTTATGGTTATGTATGTGGGTGATCACACCCAGGTAAGAGTGAATGGAGATTTGAGTGATGAGTTTTCCGTGAACTTTGGTGTGCATCAGGGGTCAGTTTTGAGTCCCATGTTGTGTATCATGGTACTTGAAGCCCTCTCACGTGACTTCAGAAACGGACTCCCGTGGGAGATGTTGTATGCTGATGACTTGGTGTTGATTGTAGAGAACGAAAGGGAGGCGGAGGAAAGGTTTAGGAAGTGGAGAGATGGTATGGGGCACCACGGCTTAAGGGTAAATGCAGATAAAACAAATGTGATGATATCTAGGGTTGGTGGCGGTACTGTCAAAGATGAGGAAGAGTGGCCATGTGCAGTTTGCCACAAGGGCGTGGGAAGTAATTCCATCTTGTGCGGTGTTTGTGATAAATGGGTGCACAAGAGATGTAGTGGTATCAGAGGTAGACTGCGAGATAATGCTGATTTTATGTGTGTGGCGTGTCGGGGAGAGGAAATGGAGATTGTCAGGCGTGAAAGGATTGAACTTGCTGGTGGATCTCTTGAGTGTGAAGAGTTTTGTTATTTGGGAGACATGTCGTGTGCTGGAGGTGGGGCTGGAGCTAGCTCTGTGGCTAGGGTGAGAAGTGGTTGGAAGAAGTTCAAGGAGCTCTTGCCTCTCCTGACATTGAGAGGACTCTCCCAACGTGCTAAGGGGTCATTGTATGCAGCATGTGTTAGGAGTGTAATGCTGTATGGTAGTGGGACCTGGGCAGTAAAGGAGGAGGATACTCGCAGGCTCAGACGTACAGAAATGACAATGATTAGGTAGATGTGTAGTGTGTCCCTGCATCCAAGCACTGGGGGGGCTGGGATTACGATGGAAGAGTTGAGAGGTAGGATGGGACTGGAGTGTATTGGTGTTGTGATGAGGAGAGGTAGATTGAGATGGTTTGGGCATGTGGAGAGGATGGGGGATGATACAGTAATTGGGTGAGGAAGATGAGAAGTGTTAATATTGAGGGTGGGGTTATGAGGGGTAGACCAAGAAAGACATGGGACGATGTCATTAAGTGTGACTTCAGGGCTAAGGGACTGAACAGGGAGGCTGCAACAGATCGTGCAGCATGGAAAGCCGCAAGTAGGTGACCAAGGCCGACGCATGCAAGCATGCTGGAGCCTTCAAAAACGAAACGAAACGAAACGAAACAAAACGGTACAAGATGCAATGATATCCAGGTTTTATTTTGTTCGTGCAACAGCCAGTCAGTTCTTTTTCGGGGTTTGAGACAGCATAAACATACAGCAAATTCTCTCTCTCTCTCTCTTCTGTTAGTGGCCTCCCTTCTAATGTGCGAGTATTAAGATCTAGATTACCGGTATTTGTTTATTTTTTCGGCATTTCACTCATTCTGTTTCTCTTTCCTAAAGTATTCCTGTGATTAATCTATTTTCCCCTCTCCAAAGATAGTGCAAAGCGTAATACTTCTCCAGGATGCATGGAGGCAGTGGAGGAAGTGGCTCTAATGGTGATGAAATGGCTCTAATAGGACATGTTTTCTGGCAACCTGGTGTCTGGGAGTGTCTAGAAAAATACAATTTTGCAATGATGTACAGTCACTCCAGGAAGTGACAAAGGAGTATTCAGAGTATTTCGGTCAGCAGTTATGCACACATTCTTCCTCATATCATTAGAAGCTGAAGCTCATTATGTACCATAAAATCATAACAGAAAATAAGTAAACGCCAAAGTACCGGTACATTTCAAAATTGTAGGAAACAGTTCGTTACTTATGATAATAGTAAATCCTAAATGGAACTAACTGAAATGTCAGAACTATCGCTCAGGGACAGTCGGGAATAATTTGCGGTGTCAATACTGTGTGTAGTACAATTTCACGCAATAATAATTTGTAGTGGAAGGCTGAAGAGAAAAGGACTTCAATAAACAATGAACGTAAGTTATTATATTTTATAAAACAATTTCCTCTTCAACATAAATGAATAAATTATGGTCATTTATTTCCATTTTTCTTGTCTCCATTAGAGATCCTACAGAAAGAGAGACTGGACAGCTGCCATATTGGTGCATAGCATGGATATTTCCTGGGTTCCACTGAAGTTCGTAAAAAGATCATTGATCGCTGCTAGATAACACAAGGTCACTTTACTCTCCAGATTTTACGGCGTGTTTTTTCAGGTTTTTTATTGTATGCCTGCATGATTGGGTGGAGTGTAAAAATGAAAAATTGAATTATGACATGCAATAATCATTAAAAGTTGTCATTTGTCCCACATAATATTGCATGCAAAATTTGGCATTCTAAAACCAACATTTTTCTGCCTACCAAAATTGCTAATTTCATATGCCGGGACATGTTCAGTCATATCAAATACATTAGAGGACAAGGCAAACAAGGTCTGAGATACATGCTTCTCAAGTGTTTTATAAGTACTTGAGTGTATACATATACTTCTAGTTTGTGAAGCCTACTATGTTCTGTTGCATTTTTTATGCAGTTTGAGTGTTGGAGCATGGTGACAAGCACAGTCTAAATAATATTCAGTCGTCTCACTCTTGGTTCAAATTTTGGAGCAGCCGTGCATGGCGCCACAGGGTCCTGCAGCACTGGCCCCTCAGTAACTCTGTTGGCTCGGGTCAGCAGCAGGGAGTAGGTGTGTCTCCCCTCAGTCTCTTCTCGCTCGTGCAGGAAGCTCAGACGTGCGGCATTTGAAAACATGCCACTTTAATTATGGAATAATTTCCGAAGCCAAAGACGTCAAAATTAGCTTAACATGTTTACATTTATCAAAGAAAATTTAAGACTGTAAAGTTTTGTAAGACGATGATTGACGTTTGTAGTAAATTATTATCCAACCAGGGTGTACACCTATGTCCGCATGTTGCTCTAAAGCTTATTTTGGTGGGATCAATGGTATCGGATTAGGATCGAGGCGAATTACTGAAACAGAAGGGTCACACCAAAATAAAGCAGTTTTGGATAGGTTTGTCCTGTTGCCATGGCGACACCCCAGTTCCCCACCTGATTGCAAACAAAACGATGGGAGTTGAAAGTTCAGATAGATGAGTTGGTTAGCAGTAATTCTGCTCTCACTTTCAGCAGTACGGCCCCATTACTGATGAAACCAGACACAGTTGAGCCCCTCATACCCATCTTAGTAACTGGCAGTAGCATTTATCAGAATATTATTTTAAAAATAAGTAAATACGACACTTGTAATGTAGGAACTGATGCTATAATTGTTTTGATGTGACGTCACAATCCACGATCGCCCAGCTCAGATCGATCCGGGATCATCTTTCACTCTAGTCCAGGACCAGGACCGTTCCTCGCCAAAACAGGATCAGCTGTCGGGATCGAATTTACCTCGATCCGGGATCGACCCGGGATTAAACTTTCTGTCACCAAATCGTGCCTCTATATACATGCCTGGATTTACTGCAAACGTCACTCATCGTTTTATAAAACTTTAACATCTTTCATTTTCTTTGATAACGGTAAACTTTTAAAGCTAACTTTGACCTTTTAAGCTTCGGAAATTATTCCATATATAAATTGGCTGCTTATATTGCAGGCAGTTTACACATATAAATATATGTGTTAAAATATGAAGAGCAGTTGATTTACCATGCTCCTTAGTGTTTCATGAACCAATGAGCAGCCTTAATTCAAACGTTTCTCGGCTCCAGCCAGCAGAGCTGAGTGAACAGGGTATACATGTCACACTTGAGTTATCCCTTTGCTTCCCATTCTGTCTCTATGAGAGGCCTTGTGACGGCACCCTCCTCCACTTGAGACGACTATATGTTACTTAGATTGTGGTGACAAGATGGCTGAGTGTCATCCGAGAAAACCTCCTGCATGCCAAATTTTCGGAAATCCTCTTAGAAAGAACTTGAACATGTTGCCAACCATTGAAGACATGCTGATGGACTATCAGTGGGTCAGACTGAAACTGAAGAGTAATTCAGAAAAAGAACCAACTGTCGCAGAAGTGTCTGATGTCCTGGCTGTGAAAATTAAAGAAATTTGGACCCGAGCATCAATACCTACTGTGACATCAACCCACATTATACAGCTTACACGAATCACCACGATAAATATCTCAAACTTGTGAGATACCCAGTGTCGAAAACAAATAAACAGTATGATCAGAGTCACCGAATCCGAATTCAAGGAGCAAGCCAGGAAGATTTTCGACATTACAGCATGCAAATGTGCTAACTCTTCATCATGTTCGTTTGCAAACTCTTGCAAGGTTCCAATTTCTGAACTGTCTTTTCCTTATGATCAACAAACTACATGCAAGGTGATGACAGGGCCACTTTACAGCATAGCTACAACAAATACCTCTTGCACTTGCTCCTGTGGAGGGCTCTCGCGCTGTGGGCTCGCTTTCTTGTGCTTTGCACTCGTTTCCTCGTGCTTCGTGCACACATTGCGATCATTTCAGGTAATCCGAGTCGTGTTTTTGTGCTGTTCTAGTCTAACGTCACTCGGCCGTCAAAGTATCGAAGGGCTCACGATGGTCCGTTTATGTGCTGTTCTAGTCCAGCGTTGTCACTTGGATTTTTTGCAGCTAACCAATTGATCATGTTATTTGTAGCTTCGGGAATTGAACCCAAGTTGTCCGCACGCAAGCCCGAGATATTAACCACTCGGCCATAGCAACCGACCAGGCGCCGGGAGTGGCGTTTTTTGGTCAAAATTTGATCGCTCATAAAATACAGTAAAAGATTTTCAATCGTGATGGGACCAAGTTTTTTCACATCAGCGAATTTTGTGCGATTGTTGTGCCAATTTTGGTGCGATTTGAATTTGTAGTTTCGGCTGCCCAAAATACACACACACACAGACACATGGCTACTGCTATAGTATATATATATATATATATATATATATATATATATATATATATATATATATATATATATATATATATATATATATATATATATACATATATATATATATATATATATATATATATATATATATATATATATATATATATATATATATTTAATGACATTCATTGACATTCACTATAGTATAGAAAAGACTCTCTCTCTCTCTCTCTCTCTCTCTCTCTCTCTCTCTCTCTATATATATATCTATATATATATATATATATATATATATATATATATGTATCTATATATATCTATATATATATATATATATATATATATATAATGATATTCATTGACATTCACTAAAGTATAGTAAAAGAATATATATATATATATATATATATATATATATATATATATATATATATATATATATATATATATATATATATATATATAATGACTCACTGATATTCACTAAATGACTAAAGTACAGTAAAAGATTCTCTCTCTCTCTCTCTCTCTCTCTCTCTCTCTCTCTCTCTCTCTATCTATCTATCTATCAATCTATCTCTCTCTCTCTCTCTCTCTCTCTCTCTCTCTATATATATATATATATATATATATATACCGCCGACTCTGGGCATATATATATATATATATATATATATATATATATATATATATATATATATATATATATATATATATATATATAAATTTATATACGAGGTGCTACCCAAAAGTTCCAGGAATTTAAATATTGTTGGAAAATTAGTTACCTTACCTCCTAGTTCTCACTGTCGCCTTCGAGGTAGTCCCCTTGGGTGTGTATACAGAGGTCCCAGCGTTTTTTCCACGAGTCCATGCATCCCTGGAAGGCTTCAGGCATGATGGTCTTGAGCACCTCCTGCGATTCAGTTTGGATCTCCTCAATCGAGTCAAATCGACACCCTTTCAGTGGTTATTTCAGCTTGGGAAACAGGAAAAAGTCGCAAGGGGGAAAGGTCAGGCGAATAGCGTGGGTGGGGAATGACTACCATGTAAGTGGAAGCCAGGAACTGCCGGACAACAACTGATGTGTGGGCAGGGGCGTTGTCATGAAGCAGGACCTAGTCTTTGTTCTTCCACTGCTCTGGACGTTTGCGGCGGATATTTTCCCTCGGATGCTGCAAAACTTCACAGTAAAACATTCTGCTAACAAACTGACCGGGTGGGATGAATTCCTTGTGAACAATCCCTTGAAACTGATTGACATCAATGAAAACGATCAACATCGAATTGACATTGCTGCGAGCTTGACTTGCTTTTTTCGTCCTTTCTTGAACCACCTGTATCAGAAGAATGTTCTGATTTGGGACATGGCATTGTCACCAAAAGCATGCTGAAGCATCTGATGACTTTCTGCAGCAGTCTTGTTGATCTTGAAGCAGAACTTGATGCAGGTTTTTTGTTCCATGAGTCTGCCATTGCTAATCCTTCAAATTACGTACACATCACTTTACAATAGTAAGCGTAGGTCAACATAAACACTCACAGACACGGCCGGAGCCACACTGACGCATAAGTAGTGCTGATGACTCCTCAGAAGACAAAACTGCAAACGGTTGGCTCCCTATATTCAAATTACTGGAACTTTTGGGTAGGGTAGCACCTCGTATGTGTGTGTTCTTACCTAATTGTATCTTTACAGGAATGAGTCAAGCTCGTACTGTCCCGTGTCTTAAACTATATTTATCATACATATCCTTAAATTTGTGAATTGTTTTGGCACACACTATTTCATTCGGTAGTGCATTCCATTGATCAATTGCTCTGTTTGGGAAACTGAATTTCCTTACGTCTTTATCACCTCTCTTCTAATGCAGTTTTTTGCAGTGCTCTTGCTGATGCTTCTCCATATGTTTAGTAAACATTTATGTCTATTTTCTCCTTTCCTGATATGCATTTATATAGCATTATCATGTCACCTCTTTTCCTTCTCTCCTGTAGTGTTGGTAGATTCAGTTTATTTAGTCTTTCTTCATAGCTTAGGTCCCTTAAGCTTAGTATCCATCTTGTAGCGGCCCTTTGAACTTTTTCAATCTTGTCTATGTGCTTTTTGAGATGAGGACTCCAGACTACTAATGCATATTCCAGGGTTGGTCTAATGAATGACGTTATTATCCTTCTTAGCATGTCTTCATTTATGTATGCGAATGCTATTCTCATATTTGCAAGCAGTGTATACATGTTCCGTACCTTCTCGCTGATGTGGTCAGCCGGAGATAGTCTGTTATTGATAATCACACCTAGGTCTTTCTCTCTTTCTGATGTGTTTAGGGTTTTATTTCCTAACTTATAATCCCAATCAGGTCTTTTTCCACTTTTACCAAACTTGATTACATGACACTTGTCCACATTGAATTCCATTTGCCATGTACTACTCCATTCATGAAGTTTATTTAATTCTTCTTGTAGCTCTTTACAAGAGTCTGTGTTAGTAATTCTCCTTTGTATTTTTGCATCATCTGCAAACATATTCAGGTAGCTCTCATTTCCAGTGTTACTGTTTATATCATTTATATACACTAAAAACATGATTGGTGCCAGCACTAAACCCTGTGGTACTCCACTAGTCACTTCTTTCCATGATGAGTAGTTTCCTCTTAGTACTGTCCTCATTTCTCTTTTTATGAGAAAGTCTTGCATCCAACAAAACAGTTTGCCTCGAATTCCTCCTTGATGGTACAGTTTCCATAAAAGTCTTTGGTGTGGTAATGTGTCAAAACCTTTCTTGAAATCTAAATAGATACTGTCCACCCATCCTTCCCTTTCCTTTATTGTGTTTGTTACTCTGTCATAGTAGCTCAACAGATTAGTAACACATGATTTTCCTTTTCTGAAACCAAACTGTCTTTCTGTTATCATACTGTGTTCTTCTAGATGATTTACCCAAGCTTTTCTTATAAGTTTTTCTAATACCTTGCTTACAACACTGGTCAGTGATACTGGTCGGTAGTTGAGTGGATTTTGTCTATTTCCTTTCTTGAATAAGGGGACAATATTTGCTTTTTTCCAAATATCAGGTAGTTTACCTTGACTCAAGGATTTCTTGAAAATTATAAATAATGGTTTACATAACTCCTTTGCACATTCGCGTAATACCCAACATGAAATTTCATCAGGACCACTTGCTTTTCCTCTGTCTAATCTACTTAACTCCTCCTGTATTACTTTTTCTGCTATTTGTATATCTGGTAGTATGTGTGGACATGTGTGTTCCACATAGTCCCTCTCAAAATTTTTTTCTTCTGTAAAAACTAATTGGAAATTCTTATTTAGTGCTTCACAAATATCTTTCTCTTGTGTATAAGTGATTCCCTCGTCCGTAATGGATTGTATTATATCTTTTACTTTAGTTTTGCTTCTGATATAGCTGTAAAACAGCTTTGGTTGATCACTACTTTTATTTATTATATCCTCCTCAAACTGTTTTTGGGCTTCCCTCCTTATTCTTGTATAGTCGTTTCTTGCCTGTTTGTAATTATTATACGCCCTTTCACTATTGTGTCTTCTGTATCTATTCCACAACAAATCTCTTCTTTCTTTTGATTTTTTACATTCTGTATTGAACCATTTCTGTATTTTCTTATCTGCTTCTTTGTGCTGTGGGATGTACTTCTGGACTCCTATTTCATAAAATTCACAAAAATTTTTATATACAGCATTTAAATCTTGTCCTCTAAGCTCATTTTCCCAATCAACTTCTAAGAAATACTTCTTTAGGTCTTGATAATTTCCCTTTTTATAGTTTAGGCTCTTTTTGTAACTATCATTGCTGTTTACTATGTCATATGCTATCCTGAAGTTATAATTTAGTACTGCATGATCGCTTTTGCCGAGTGGAGGGTGATATATTAAACTGTCAGTATCATTTTCTTGCCCTGTAAATATTAGATCTAGCACTGAAGGTACATCAAGTCCTCTTTTTCTGGTGGTTTCCCTCACATGTTGCGTTAAGAAAAACTCTTGTACGAGATCCAGGAGCTTTTGATCCCAACAGCTTTCTTGGCTATTTATATCTAGAGTATTCCAATTTATATTTGTATTGAAGTCCCCAGTTAGTATAATTCTTTCCGATTTCTCTTCCATTTTATGTAGCAATGATCTTACACTCTGAATTGTACTCTCTGCCAGGTCCTCATATTCATCTCTTTCCCATGTGTTTGATCTGGGTGGCATGTACAAATTGGCTACAAATACTTTACCTTCAGATGTGTCGATCTCTACTGCAATCAGTTCTACTTGTGATGGTATATCTAGTTTTATTTCCTTGACTTTTAGATTTTTCTTAGTTAATATTATAATTCCTCCTCCTTTTTTTAAATATCTGTCTCTTCTCCATTTATTGTATTCCTCTAAGTTTAGTATGTCATTTGATATCCTTGGTATTAATTTTGTTTCAGTTAGGCATATTATTTGTGGTTCTTTTTGTCTGATATAATCATTCATCTCTAGTAATTTAGATACCATTCCATCCACATTTGAGTACATCAAATTTATCATCTTGTTTATATACTTGTCATGACATGGTTCTACTACCTTCCTCCTTTTTCTTCCATCCTGTTTGTGTACCACTTTCGTACCTGCAATCCTATTACTTTGTAAAAAAATTTCTTCTTCTCCTCTTCTGATCTTCCCTCATTTTTTGTTTTTGCTTCCTCCCTTTTCTCTTTCAGTAATTCCAGTTCCTCTTGTGTTAGGCATCTTTTTATCCATACATTTTTGAACTCCTCTTTTTCCTTAAGATTCTTTGCATTTTTTAGTATCTCTTCCACAGTGTTTACACTCTGGAAAGTCACCTTTAGAGGTCTTGTCTTGCTTTTCTCGTATTTCCCTAACCTTTTGTGTTCCTCTATGTCTTTACTACAGATTTCCTCTGATACTTCTTTCAGTAAGCTCATTACATTTGCCATCTCCTTTTTGTCTCTTGTGATCTTGTTTTTAACTTCATCCTCTTCTATACCAGTGATTACTATTGATTTGTTTATCTCTACTGAATCTCTGACTAACTTTGGATTGTTTTGGATTATTCTTTTCACCTCCTTTTTAATGCTTTTTTCCTCCTCCCTTGTTTCTAAGTCTTTCTTTACTTTCACCATTTCAGCATACGTGGTTTCTACATCATTTTTTTTAGCTTTGCACAGCTTCATTTACTTGTGTTATCTTCTCCTCAATATCACTGCTCTGGTCAATAAGACTGCTAACTTGCCTAATTGTCTCTGTGTCATTTTTGAACTCTTCCATAACACTCTCGTGATTGACTACTGTACTTGCCATTTCACTCATTTTCTTCCTAAGTGTACTCAATTCCACGGTTAGTTCACTGATGGTTGTGTCTTTCTTATTGGCCTCCCTTCCTAGTTTTTCTATTTCTTCCTTTTGCAAGTGCATCTGCCTCTTTATTTCATCAATTTCATTTTTGAAAGCCATTTCTAGTTTGTTTACACGTTCAACCAGTCTATTGTGGATCTCTACTTCAACCAGTTCTTGGTAGAAATCATCATTTTGCTTTTTACCTTTATCCCTTTTCTTTTCCAAATTTGTTTTACTGAAGTATGTATCCATTTTGCAATACTTAAAGTGCAAAGCATATATTTACAATCTCCGTCTTGTTGTAGTCTAAACAAACCTCAGAGATGACTCAGCATATTCTTTCGTCTTGGTTCTATTTCCTCTTTTTACAAGTCTTGTTGAAACATATTATTTTTTTCCTTTTTATAATGAACAATCATTTAGTCTAACCTGGTACTGAGCTTGACTCATACAAAGATACTATTTAGGTAATGCCACTGGCCGTGATGATTTGGTACAGAGCGCCGGTGTCACACGTCCGCCTAGATTGAATCCCTCTGTGTGTGTGTATATATATATATATATATATATATTGTGGTAGATGGGGCGCTCACCATCCACTCACTCGATGTAGTGCTGCTGTTGGGAGTCTGCCCTTTCCTCTTCTCCATCCTTCTTTCCTTCCATCCTCTTCTGTCTTTCCTTCATTCATTCCTTGTCTTTCTGTCTACGGGTGACTTTGCACTACCTCTTCTGTCTTTCTTTCCTTCATTCTTTCCTCTTCCTTCTGCCTGTGGGTGACTCTACACTGAATGACGAGCCAAATGGTTTTCTGTACACCAGGAAACAATTTACTACACTGGGTGGTATCCATATGACCAAATTTTGGTGCCTGGTGGTTTAGTGGGTAATTACGGCGGTCAAGTTGGATTGAGCCGTTGAAGGTTTATATCCAAGGGATGGTTGGGGTTGATTGCTCATGAAATGTCACTCAGGGATGAGTGAGGCTGGTCACTCTCATCTTAAGTGTCGGGACCAACTGCCTAGCCCCGGGCTCCTAAGCACCTCTTGGGGCAATGTAGGATTGGATGATGGAGGGATAGATGGATATATATATATATATATATATATATATATATATATATATATATAATAACAGAATGGAGGAAGGAAAAACAAATAAATAAAAAAAATAATCCATACACCAGATTACTGGTGTCCTCTGTTCATAGACTATCCGTAAAAGTTAGACTTGAACAGCTGTGGGTTGAAATTTGGAGGGAAACTACTCTGGGGAAGCGAGTTCCATAGAAATGCAGTTCGGGGAATGAAAAAAAAAAAAAGGCAGAAGTTCTGCAATATGGCTGAGTGACATTCCAGTCATGGGCACTACCAGATGCCCGTGTAGCACGAGGGAAGACATGGAGAGGTGGCACCTTGGACGCAACTTTGTCTGATCAATTGCCATAAAAATATCTGTAAAAATAATGCAAGGAAGGCAACATTCCTTCTTACTTGCAGAGAAGGTCGTTTATTTGTAATGGCAGGGTTGTTAATCATTCTAACAGCTTTGTTCTGAATTTTGTTTAGTTGTTTTAATGCAATCTCTCCACATCCATTCCATATGGGTGAGCAATATTTAAGCTGAGAGCGCACATGACTTTTATAAATCATAGCCAACTGCTCATCAGTGAAGATGTTACGGACTCTGTACCATAATCCGTTTCTTTGAGGCGGTTATAGCAAGTGATCTAACATGTGAGGTCTAGCTGAGGGCTTTGTTGAGTGAGATGCCAAGAATTTTAATACTTTTGGAGATGGGAATAGTAGCATTGAAGGTAATGTAAGAATCTGGCAATATCTGTCTATTTGTAAATTGTATATATTAGTTTTACTAGCATTAAATGAGACAAGGTTGTTTTGTCCCCATTCACTGATCGTAAATAGGTCTTGATTTATGGAGATGGCTGTACTGAGTTGAGAGGTAGAGATATTAGACTTTGTAAATGGGAGTCTGCGTGTGAATGAACTATGTAGTGTTGAGTTCTCTGCATATAAGTGGATGGGATTGTGGGTGACAGATAAGAGATCATTAATATGAACCAGGAATAGGGTTGGCACCAGAACTGATCCCTGCGGCACGCCGGCGTTAATTGAGTGAAAATTAGAATATACATCATCTACTTTTACTCTTATTTTCCTGTCACTAAGATATGAAGAAATCAAATGAACAAAAGATGTTAGTCCATAGCAAGGGAGTTTGGACAACAGGAAACGATGCCAAACTCTGTCAAAAGCTTTAGAAATATCAAGAGCTACTGCATGAGTTTCTCCATGTAGATCAATTGATTGATGGATGGTATGAATTAGGAGATTGAGTATGTCACTGGTGGATCTTTCGTGGCGAAAACCATATTGTCTATCACTAATCAAGTTGTCGGATTCAAGATGTTTGACAATGTGCTTATTAATAAAACTTCAAATACCTTACCAAAAGAAGATGTGACAGCTACTGGTCTGTAAGCAGAGGGGTCAAAGGAACATCCTTCCTTCGGAACTGGGTGGACATTGGCTTCTTTCCATGAATTTGGGCATAAAGAAGTAGGCTACGTATGCATAGTCTGAATAATTTAGAAAGAACAGAGGCAAGTTCAGGGGAACACTTTTTCAAAACAACTGGCGGAATTCCATCTGGGCCTGGAGCTTCGTTGGTAGGTAAATTGTCTAGGATAGATTTTACGTATCTTGTCTGTATTTTAAGTGTGGCAATTTCGGGAGGGTCAAGTTCTAGTTCTGGGACATTCTGGCTGGAATCGTCTATGGCAGAGTTTCTGGCAAATGTACTGGCAAAAATATCCACTTCCCCATGTGGTTCATTTGTAATTTTGCCACCTGAAGATTTTTGTGGGGGAATAGAAGATGACTTGTTAAAGTTATTATTGAAAGAATTAAAAGTTGACCAGAATATTCTTTTGTCATTAGGGTTGTTAAGTAGTTTTGATGCTTGCTTTTGAGGAAAATTTGATTTAGCTAGATTTATTACAGCTTTTGCATGATTTCTAGCAATCTTAAAATGAGAGAGTGATTCAGATGTTTTTTTATTTTAAGTAAGAGTTATATGCTAATGACTTTTGGGCTGTTGCACTCACAGTTGCCATCAAACCATTTTGGAGAGTTCGATCTTTTAGTGAACTGTTGACTTGGTATGAATAAATCCATACCAGCTAGTATTATGTCGCAAATGTGGGACTGGGTAGAATTGGGATCACTAGAGAAGAAAGACTGCCATGGAATGTCAGCAAGATAATTTCTAAATCCATCTCAGTTTAACTTATCAAAGTACCATCGGGTCACCCTGACAGGTTCAGAACGGGGAGGTGTGGGTGGGTTAACTAAGGAGGCTTTAATGAGATTGTGGTCAGAGGATCCAAGTGGTGACAGTACCTCTATCCTGTATTGATCTGGATTATTTGTCAAGAATAAATCCAAGAGATGGGCATTATTGTCATGCTTATCAGGTATTCTGGTTGGTTGCTTTACCAGCTGGGTGAGATTAAACGATTCCGCAAACAGCTCGCACTCTAGACCAGCGTTGTCAGACCTGGCAGAATGCATTAACCATTCAACATTATGTATGTTATAATCACCCAAAATAGTTATTTCAGTGTTAAGGGCAAGGTTAAGGTTACTCAACTGTGCGGATGTGGAATCAAATACACTGGGTTCCGAAGAAGCATTGGGGGAGCGATAAACTACACAAATTTATTTGGTACTATTTTGACAATTTAGTTTATACAATGAGTAATCAAAACTGGATGAAGCAGTTTAAAATAGTATCAACTGCATATTGGGATTTGCTATAACAACAGGTGCCGCCCTTGTTATGGAAGTTTGTAAGGAGATGGTAACCGGGAAAACAAAATGGGGATATAACAGTAGAGGGTGAGATTTGTGGTTCTCTGAGGAAAAGGGCCAAAGGGGATATTGACTGAAGGAGAAAATGAACTAAGTTTAAATTTGTGGTAAAGCCGCGGATGTTGGTGAACAATAAGGCCACACTTCCACTTCTCAGCTGACGAGCACTAGCAGAAATAGCAACAGTCACTGCCGGCACAGACACTTGATGGCGACCGGGAGAACCCTGTGCTGCCAGCCCTACCCTGCCAGAGGTGGCAATCTGAGGTACCACCTCATTTGATAGTAACACTGCAGCGGCCATTACTAAAGAGAGTGAATTGAAGGTGTGATATGTTATGCGCATGTACTGTGCTGTAGATAGTTGAAGGTAGAGGTATTAACCCGCCCCATCCCGACGTTTTCTGGGCAGTGGTACGCCCCAGTCCCGACATTTTTGGACCTTTTTTTTTTTTGGCTCAAACATCCGCTTTTGTTAAGAAACATCGAAAATTCATAGAGAAATCGCTCACCTAAGGTTTAAAATACTCGATCCAGGTAGGAGTACCTCCTTACCTTACAGGGTTTTCTATCAGGCTGGCTGCAAAGAAAACGAGTTCTATGGGAGGATAACTATTCTACACCACTCATAAACAGTATTTATTTATTTATTTGGTACGAATTTATATGTAGTACGAGAGTGTTTTCAAACGGTAATATAGGCATTATAAACATTGAATGGTTGGCGAGTAGAGGTAGGGGAGAAGATGAGAGAGAGAAGAGAGAGGTATATGTGAGCAGGAGAAGGGAGGTTAAGAGACTGGTGAAGGAGAGTAAGAAGAAAGTGGATGAAGAGTTTGGGAGGAATCTGAGTGTGAAATGGAGGGAGAGTAAGAAATTGTTTTGGAAGGAGGTAAAGAAAGTAAGGCAGTGTGAAAGGGGAAATAGTAGGGGAGTGAAAGATAGGAATAATAGATTGTTGGTGGAGAAGAGAGAGAAATTGAGGAGATGGAAGGAGCACTTTGAGGATTTGTTGAATGTAGAGAGTGAGAGCAGTGTGAGTATAAGTGGTTGGGGAATGGCTGGGAGAAGAAGAGATGAGAGGAGGGAGGAAGAGATCAGTAGGGCGGAAGTAGAGGAAGCGATGAAGAAGATTAAGCTGGGAAAGGCCCCAGGAATTGATGGAGTGTGTGGTGAAATGCTTAGGTATGGGGGTGAAATTGTTGTGGAGTAGATATGGAAGTTGTGTAGATTGGCTTGGGAAGAGGGAAGGGTTGCAGAGGACTGGAAATCAGGTATAATTGTTCCTTTGTACAAAGGAAAAGGGGAGAGAGAAGTATGTGGTAACCATAGGGGTATTTGCCTTCTTAGTGTGACTGGTAAAATATATGGTAGAATAGTCATTGATAGGGTTAGGCATATGACAGAGGAGCTACTTGGAGAAGAACAAGGGGGATTTAGGAAGGGAAAAGGGTGTGTAGATCAGATATTTGTTCTAAGATGTTTAGTGGAGAAGTATCTAGAGAAGGGAAGGAAAGTGTATGCTGCCTTCATGGACTTGGAGAAAGCTTATGACAGAATAGATAGGCAAGGTATGTGGAAGGTATTAAGAATATATGGAGTGGAGGGGAAATTGTTGAGTGCTGTGAAGAGTATGTACGAGGGAGCTAGGGCTACGGTGCGAGTGGATGGTGAGCTGAGTGAGTTCTTTGATCTGAATGTGGGACTGAAACAGGGGTGTGTGATGTCTCCATGGCTGTTTAATATGTATATGGATGGGGTTGTAAAGGAGATGCAAGGTAGGGCAGTGGATGTGGGGGTGGCCCTAATGAATGAGGGTGAGATTTGGAAGCTTCCGGTGTTGCTGTTTGCTGATGATACAGTATTGTTGAGTGAAGATGAATGGGAGTTGCAAGGTTTGGTGAATGAATTTGGGACAGTGTGTAGGAGGAGGAAGCTGAAAGTTAATGTAAACAAAAGTAAAGTTATGGTGTTTGAGAGGAATGAAGTCACAGAGTGTGCAGTGAGGTTGGATGGTGAGGATATGGAGAATGTGAGTGCATTCAAGTACTTGGGTAGTGTGATGAGTAAGGATGGAACTTTGGGGGATGAAGTACGTGAAAGGGTACAGCAGGGAAGAAAGGTCGTTGGTACACTGAAAGCCGTGATGAGAAATAGGGAGGTGAGTGTGGAAGTTAAGAAGTCACTGCATGATGGTATTGTGATCCCTACCCTGACGTATGGAAGCGAGGCGTGGACCTTGCAAGAGGGGAACAAGTCAAGAGTGAGAGCAGTGGAAATGAGTTACTTGAGAGGAGCATGTGGAGTGACGTGGAGGGACAAGTTGACGAATGAAGAAGTGAAGGAACGTTGTGGGGTAGATGTGGATGTGGTTGAAAAGATTAGGAGAAATACACTGAGGTGGTTTGGACATGTGGAGAGAATGGAGAATGAAAGACTGACTAAGAGGGTGTATGTAGGTGAGGTGGAGGGAGGGAGAGGGAGGGGTAGACCGAGGATGAGGTGGAGGGATGGAGTTGAGAGGTATATGAGGGAGGGGGGGTGAGTTGGGGGGAGGGTAGTCAATTGGTGGGTGACAGAGTGACTTGGAGGCGTTTTGTCTGCGGCCACCCTTTGCGGGATTAGGGCGTCGGGCTATAGATAGATAGATAGATAGATAAACATTGTTTCACTCACTAACTCATCACCATTCCTGACCATTCTTTGCCACATTACCTGATCATCATTTCTGACTATTTCTTCCTCTAATGCTTGTCCTCCACATTGTCATCGATTGGGGAATCACTCTGACCCTGAATTTCGTACCGTGGCATGACATGGCTTTACTGGCCAGGTCACTGATAACAGGTGAATTGCTGAGAAAAGGTCATGCAGGGGGGGGAGGAGGTCATGCTGGGTAAGGCATTGTCCCTGCCTGGCATCTTGTAGAGGAAGGTGTCCCGTGTATACGTGCCAAAAATCACTCGCGAAAATTGAAAATTGTGCAAATTAGGGACCTTGCAATGTGCTTGCAATGTTGCCGCGTTAATTTACACATCCGGGATATGACTGCACATCATGTGAGGACGTGAATTCACGTCTCCAGGACTGGGCGGGTTAAGAGAGCATGCTGGCCTACTCTGTGTAAGTGAATGCACTTATAAATATATATATATATATATATATATATATATATATATATATATATATATATATATATATATATATATGAGTATATATATGTATATAATCTCATCAGTTGTTTGAGTGTCCACACAGGACCAGCCTCTTCCGACCGAAGTGGGGAAGATACAGCCAATGTATCTCGACCAAGTGGCTTAGGCTGTCTAGTAGAGACTGTATGTAGGGTGAGAAGTGCTTTTAAGTGTAATTGTTGTGTTGGAGTAGTTTAGTCTGTGAACCAAGTGTAATCGGCCTGTGCAAGCCGACTGAGTGCCAACACAATTTACAGTACGCGACACTGGTTCAACCACAGCACCCCTTGTGTCTGCCAATGCAGTACGTGGCATGAAGAACGCTCCCGAAGTTTATTACCCTGGCGGGGCGCGAACCCTCATTCTTCAGTGTACGAAAACACACACCATACCACTGTACCACAGAGGCTCCATATATATATATATATATATATATATATATATATATATATATATATATATATATATATATATATATATATATAATTATCATCATCATCATCAGCCGTTGAGGTCTACTGCAGGACCGGCCTATCCCTACTAAAGCAGGGACGACACAGCCAATGTATCTCTACCCAGTGGCTTAGGCTGTCTGGTAGAGACTGTATGTAGGGTGAGAAGTGCTTGTGAGTGTGATTGTAGTGTTATAGTGGCTTTGGATGTGTGTGTAGCCTGTGAACCAACTATAATCGGCCCACCTTAAGCCAGTTGGGTGCAAGCATACTCGTATTCGACACTGGTTCAACCACAGCACTCCTTGTGTCCGCCAAAGTAGTAAATGGCTCGGTGAACGCATCCCAAAGTTTTTACAACTCTGGCGGGAGGCGAACCCGCACTCACCAGTGTACGAAACACACACTCTACCACTGTACCACAGAGGCTCCATATATATATATATATATATATATATATATGTCTGTCAAGTTCAAGTTTGAGAAGGTGAAAGTGGCAGTAATTGTAGCATATGCACCGTGTGTGGACAGGAGTGAGAGAAAGACAGGTTTTGGGATGTGCTAGATGAAGTGGTGGGAGAAATGCCCAGGAGTTACAAGGTGATCATAATGGGAGATATGAATGGAAGAGTAGGCACTGGTCTTGAGGATGACATAATGGGTTGTTATGGAGTACCAGAAGAAAATGATAATGGGAAGCAACTAAAGGATATGCGTTAGGAGAGGAGGCTGTGCATTAATAACTCGTATTTCAAACACAAAGATGCACATAGATTTACATAGTATAGAGGGAACGGGGATCGTGTTGAAAGAAGCTTGATTGATTACTTGCTTTGAGAGAGGTTGATGGTGGGAATGGTTGCTGTTACGAGGGCCGTGAAAGGACGATGTTGAGGTCTGTGAGATCATATGATTATGGTATGCAAGATCAAGCTGTGAGGAGTGAGATGGATCAGGAGAGTGAGGAGTAGTCAGGGAGAAAGACTGAAAGTTGAGAAGCTGAGGATCAAAGAAATGGCAGATGATTACAGGACCAAAGTAGAGGAGTTAGAATCAATGAACTGGAATTAAATGGATCTGCACAGCCTATGGAATGCATATAGGGATTGGTTAGTTAGGAATGCTAGAGTGGTGTGTGGTGTGGCAAGAGCAATAACAAAGAAGAAAGGTACGGCATGGTGGGATAAGGAGGTTAGGAGAGCAGTGGAGGAAAAGAGGAAAAAGTGGCTAAAGTGGTTACAGGATAGGGGTTCAGTTGACATAAGAAATGAATATATGGACAGCAAGAAGCATGTAAAGAGACTAGTGAAGAGGGAAAAGAAAAAGGTAAATGATGATCTAGGAAGAAAAATGAATGCAAACTACTCTGAAAATAGAAAGTTGTTCTGGAAAGAGGTGCAGAAATGTATAAGTTAAAACAAAAAGAAATGTGATGGTGTGAAGGATGTAGGTGGTAGATTATTAACCCATGGGGATGAAGTAAGGACCAGATAAAGAAATATTTTGAAAGCCTGATGAATGGTAATAGAGACAGCAGGGCGGCTGTAAACATGATTGGTTTGGGGGGTATGCAGAGAAGGAATGCAGTGCCAGGAGACGTGACACTCGCACAGGTGAAGAGTACTGTGAAGCTGCTGAAAAAT
Source organism: Coenobita brevimanus (assembly GCF_032717465.1). NCBI lineage: Eukaryota > Metazoa > Arthropoda > Malacostraca > Decapoda > Coenobitidae > Coenobita > Coenobita brevimanus. Next base: position 25,640,527 of record NC_137056.1, on the reverse strand, counting down.
GAGAAAGCGCCTGGTGTTGATGAGGTGTATGCAGAGATGCTTAAGAGTGGTGGAGAAAGTGGAATGAAGTGCTTGCTGGAGATATGTAAGAAGGCATGGATGAGTGAAACTGTGCCTGCCGAGTGAATAAAGACTGTGATTGTACCCCTGTACAAAAATAAAGGTGAGCGAAGTGAGTGCAAGAATTGTCGTGGCATAAGTTTATTGAGTGTGATTGGGAAGGTATATGGAAGAATTATTATTGAGAAAGTAAGATAGATATCAGAAGTCCTAGTGAGTGATGAACAGGGTGGCTTTAAAAGTGGCAAAGGATGTGTGGGCCAAATATTCGCAGTGAGAGAGATAGCAGAGAAGGCTTGTGAGAAAGACCATAAGGTGTTTATGGCATTCATTGATCTGGAAAAAAGCACACAACAAAGTGGACAGAGAAGGATTGTGAAAAGTTTTGCGCAAGCACGGTGTAGATGGTAAGGTGCTAGGTGCTGTCACGAGTTTTTATGATGGCAGTGAAGCATGTGTGAAGGTCAATGGGCATCTAAGTGAATGGTTCACAATCGGTGTGGGCGTGCGATGAGGTTGTGTGATGTCCCTATCGTTGTTCATTATATATATGGATGGGGTGATGACAAAAGTAAAACATGAGTAATAGAAAGAGGGATGGCATGGGTAATGAATGGTGATGGTTGGAATATCTCAAATTTGTTGTATGATGATGATGATGCAGTACTGCTGGCAAGTGCCGGACAAGAACTTGGTAGGCTAGTGCAGAGTGTTCCTGATGTCTGTGAGCGTCGAGCCTTGAGAGTAAATGTAGAAAAGAGTAAAGTGATGGTTATTGAGAGAGAAGGTCACTTCCAGTGTCTTGTTACAGTGAATGGAGAGAGACTGGAATTGGTGAGAGAGTTCAAATACCTGGGTACAGTGATAGAAAAGAGAGGAAAATGTGCAAAAGAGGTTGAAAGAAGAGTGACACAAGGAAGAAAAGTAGCTGGTGCAATGAAGACCATGATAAGAAACAGAGGCTTGAGTGTTGCAGCTGCATGAGGCTTACATGAGGGAGTGTTAGTGCCAACTTTAACATACGGATGTGAGACTATGGTGTGGCATGAAAATGAAAAGTCAAGAGTAAGAGCAGTGGAAATGGGTCTGCTGAGGAGTGTATGTGGGGTACAGAGGGTGAATAGGATACAAAATAATGTGATTCGTGAAAGTTGTGGAGTGAGGAAGTCGATGGACACCAGAATCGAAGAGAGTGTACTGATATGGTATGGTTATGTGGAGAGAATGGATAACAGTTGAGTGGTGAAGAAGGTATATCTGACCAAATTTGAAGGAGGGAGGAGGCAAGGTAGGCCAAGGAGAAGGTGTAGAGATATGGTGGATGAGTGTGTGAGGAAGTGGCTTGGAAGTCGGTGAGGCTAGTGAACTGACAAGAGAACGAGCTGGCTGGATGAATGATACGAGAAGTGCATGATCAGGGATTTTGGCACCCCTTTTTAAAGTGGCAGCCGGACTAACTTTATCGGATACTTTTATGAGAAGCTACAGAATGTGGTGAATGTTTTTGGCATATCTGATAGAGCCAGGATTCTGGGGGCTTGAATGATGAGTGAATGGAAGCTTGGCCTGTTGCACTGGGCAAATATTGGCTGTCTGCACATTGCTACTCCTCACTCTGCCCTAGGGTGGAAAATGAGGTCCGGATGATGATGATGATGATGATTATGATATATATATATATATATATATATATATATATATATATATATATATATATATATATATATATAATAGATATAGATAGATGGATAGATCTATATCTATATCTATCTATCTATCTATCTATCTATACATATCATCATCATCATCATTATTATCATCAGCCTTACAAGTCCACTGCTGAACAAAGGCCTCCCTCACCCTTCTCCATGAATTCCTTGACTGAGCCACTCTTTGCCACGTTTTCCCCTCAAATTTCTCTATCACATCTCTCCACCTCCTGTCTGGCCTTTTTCTGCTACGTTTACAGTCTCTTGGTGTCCAGTCAGACAGCCTCTTGCTCCATCGGTTATCCTTTATTCTTGGTACATGATCTGCCAACCTCCATTTCTCTTCTTTTATAATTTCTATATCTTTGACTTTCGTTTGCTGTCTCATCCAAGTTGATCTTTTCTTGTCCCTTAAAGATATTCCCAACACTGACCTTTCCAATGCTCTCTGAGAACGGATTTATTTTTTTTCCATCGATTTTGCCAGTTTCCAGGCCTCACAAGCTTACGTCATAACTGGAATTATACATTTCTTATATACTTTTCGTTTCATACATACTGACAAGGTCCTTTTTATAATGTCTCTATATTTATCAGAAGCTTTCCATCCAACTGTAATGCGTCTTTTTATTTCGCTGTCATTTTCTTTCGTTAATTTTAGTATTTGTCCCAAGTAACTGTACTCCTCGACTTCTTCAAGAATTTCTCCGCTTATTATGATGGCGCTCTTTGATGTTTGTGGATTAAACATTACTTTTTCTCCGGTTCATTTTTAGCCCTACTTTGAGACTTTCTATGTTCAAATTATTTAACATTTCTTGCAATGTCTCTGCTGCTTCTGAGATTAGGACAATGTCATCTGCAAACCTTAAATGGTTTAGCTTGTCTCCATCTCTGTTCTCTCCTTTATCTTCCCAGTCTAGCTTTCTGAAAATACTTTCTAGGCATACTGTAAATAATTTTGGTGAAATTGTATCTCTCTGACGCACACCCTTCTCAGTCGTAATTTTCTCTGAGTCCTTATGTAATTTAACTGTAGCAGTTCCTTCTTTATATAGGTTTTCGAGTAGTTTTACAAAGTTCTCATTCAGTCCTTGTTCTCGTAATAAATTTATAATTCCTATGTGCTCCACTGAGTCGAAAGCCTTTTCTTAATCAACAAAACCTAAGCACAGTGGTTTATTATGATGCAGTTTTCTCAATTAGCTGATTCATTCTGTATAGGTGATCAGTAGTCGAATACCCGCTTCGGAATCCTGCCGTTCACGAGGTTGGTTTTCCTCCTAATTTGTAGTTATTCTGTTCGTAAGGACTTTAGTGAATAGTTTGTAGATGACCGATAATAAGCTAATGGGTCGATAGTTACTAAGATCTTTTGAGTCACCTTTTTTTGTAAAGTAGAATAACTATTGCATTATACCATGTTTTGGGAATTTTCTTCTTTTTTATACAATGAGTAAATAAGTGAGCAAGCCTATTTTGTACTTCTACTCCTGCATCTAACAGCAAATCTGCTACTATTCTATCTTCTCCTGGAGCTTTCTCTCTTTTCATATTTTTTAGAGAAATATTTACTTCGTCTGGAGTTACCTCATGTATTTCACTTGTGCCAATTGAAAAGTTAGCTGTTGGTACTACGGTCTTTGATGCATACAATTCTTTGTAAAATGCTTCAACTCTCTTCAACATCTTATCTCTGTATTTAATGACTTCACCGTTTTTGTCTTTCAGTGTTGTAATTTGTTGCTTTCCTAGTGCCATGTTACTTCGGACCTGTTTCAGACTTTTTCCATTTTTGACGGTTGGTTTGATCTGATCCATGTTTCCCTTTCTTTTCGCTTCTTTTTGTCTTTTGTTTATAAGCTTCAGCTGATTCAGAGGAGAGATTGAGACAGTTGGTAGAGGAGTTTGGAAGGGTGTGTGAAAGGAGGAAATTGAAAGTAAATGAGAATAAGAGTAAAGTGATGAAGTGTACGAGGTTGGTAGATGGTAGGGGGATGAATATAACTTTGAATGGCGAGTTGCTTGAGGAGGTAGAGTGTTTTAAATATCTAGGGTCACATGTTGCTGTGGATGGAAGAATAGATGCAGAAGTGAAGTTTAGAATAAATGAAGTAGGAAAGGTGCTGGGAGGAATGAAAAAAGTGTTTAGATGTCGTTCGCTTAGAATGGATGTAAAGAGAAGGCTGTATGAGGGTGTCGTGGTACCGACTGCATTATATGGGGCTGAAACATGGAATATGGGTGTAGCAGAGAGGAAAAGATTGAATGTAATGGAGATGAGGTGTATGAGGAGTATGTGTGGAGTGACGCGTATGGATCGGGTGTGGAATGATGAAGTGCGAAGGAGAACTGGAGTTGTTCGGGAGATGGCTGGTAGAGTTGAGCAGAGGGTGTTGCAATGGTTTGGGCATATGGAGAGAATGGATAATGAGCGATTGGTGAAAAAGATAACTAGATCTGATGTGAGAGGTGTAAGGCTGAGAGGAAGACCACGAATAGGATGGATGGACAGTGTGAAGAGAGCGCTGGATGCGAGAGGGATGTCTGTTGAGCAAGGAAGAGTGGCTGTGCGTGACAGAAATAAATGGAGAGAAATTGTGAATGAATAAGTGATGACGCAGCCCTGAGGGGATATTCTCCTGCATTTGGTCTGATCAGCTATTTCAGGTCAGGTGCGGGTAAGGGGATGAGTCTGTTATGATGTGGCAGGGGTAAACCAGCTCTGCTGTCGGGCCCTGCTGCGGATGTCACTGATTGCATTGCACAGTTGACCCTTGTGCGGTGTGGTGCGGTGAGGATCTGTCCGTTCTACCCTTTGGGGCTAAGATGCGAATGAATGTGTTTGAATGGATGAGTAAATGGGGAGTGTGTCGTCCTGTCTCGGCTACCTCCCTTTCCTTGGGGGAAGCAGCCTAGGTATATAGATAGATTTATAAGCTTATTTAATTCTGCTCGTTCTGTTTCATCTTTCTTTGTTTTTACTTTCATTACCTTTCCTTTTTTCATAAGCTCGAGTGGCTTTTCTGAATACTTCTTGGCTTTGGTTGTACAGTATTAGGTTTTCCTACTACCTCTGCTGATTCTCTTGGCACTTTTGTTAGTCTGTCATTCAGCTGATCAATGTCACATTCAGCATTACTTAGAGCCTGAAATCTGTTCCTTATTTCCAACTGATAGGCTGCTTTGTTTTCGTTTAGTTTTATTGGGCATATCTTTTTATCTTTAATCATCTTCTTTCTTTCACTTTTGAAACTGAATCTGACTGTGCAACCCACCATTCTCTGGTCACTTCCAATATTTACTTTACTGATAACTGTGACATTTGTAATCGTGTTATTCTTATCTGCTATAATGAAGTTGTTTTCATTCTTTGTTTCTCCATATGGGCTTCTCCAGGTCCACTTTCTCCCTGTTCTTTTGTGAAAGAAGGTGTTCATTATTCTTATGTTATACATTTCAGCAAAGTTTACCAGCATTTTGCCTCTTTAGTTCCTTTCTCCCACTCCAAAATTTCCCTTACATGTTTCTCCATTTTTTGAATTTCCAACTTTTGCATTGAAGTCTCCCATGAGAATAGTGTATATGGTCTTTTCTTCTTCCATAATCTGGGAGATGTCATCACAGAATGTTTCAATTTCATTATCTGAGCTCTGAGAAGTTGGTGCATATACCTGGATTACTTTCAGGGTATATTTTTTGCACAGTCTAATTACTACCAGTGCTGCTCTGTCAGATACACTGCTGAGTTTAACAATATTGTCTGCAAGATTTCTGTTAATTAGAAATCCTACACTACTTACTCTTTCAGTTTGCCTTCCTCTGTAGTAACATAGGTGGTTGCTGTCTTCCAGCTGAATTACTTTTTCTTCTTCTCTGTGGGTCTTACTCAAACCTACAATATCCCAATTAATGTTTTCCAGTTCAGTCATTGAGTTATCAAGTTTGTAATCTTCTGTGAGGCTTCTTACAATGCATGTGTAGGTCTTTGTGGATTTCAGATTGTTTAATTCTCTCAGGTGCAAGTGGTTTGAGTCATTAGCTTGTTTAACAACCTGTAAAGCACATCATGATATGAATTGGGTAAAAAAAAATACCAAATATGACACACATCAACAGGACACTTATGTCCTCCTTTGTTTGACACAATGTGAATCATGGTGCTTTGTACAGGATGATATTTAATGACTCGATTGGAGTCCATGTATGAAAGGGTTTTTATCCCAGTCTCTAACTTGCCAACACAGTGCCTACTCACTTTTGGTGGTACACTTCCCGTAAGCGGTGGCTCAATCGGTAGAGAGGTGGCTTGCGGTCCTACCGGACACAGGTTCAAATCCCCGCTGGTGCAGGGAACAGTTTCAGGATTTTAATTTCATTACGGAAGACTTTATCGATCTACCAGAAGACCCACCAACATGTCATAAAAATACCACCGCTAATACCAATACACCAGTCCTGTAAGAGACAGCCCTAGCATGTATTCAATATGGACGGTGGGTGTTAGCACCGAAGTGGTGACATGTAGAGGTGTACGATATGTAGGAGGACTACTGGGCCTTGGGAGCAGGCTGAGAAGCCTATACCCATAGTCGAGCACATTAAGAGAAAAAAAAAAAAGGACAGGAGGGAATGCGGTTGGACCTTTATTAAACGATGATCCAACAGGAATGCCCGTCAAATCATTTACAATAGAACTCATGTTTGGTTGGGAGGACTATGGCAAATAATCTCACCTTCCCGCCACATAGTTTCTGGTGAGATGTAATTTTTTGCCACCTTATTCGTTATATTAGGTGGAGCCCTATATATCTATAGGGGGTCCCATGGTCTGCACCATCTAAGACGGTACCTCGCATATGTACAAGGCCTTCCCCTATCCGCCACCCAGAGATGCACCAGATAGCAGTGAGATCCTGCCCCTGGATATATATATATATATATATATATATATATATATATATATATTGTCCGTCTCTGGACATAGGCTTCACAGCCTGTTTCCAAGGCCTAGTAGTCCTACATTCCAACACCTCTACATGTCATCACTTCAGTTCTAGCACGTACTGTCCATATTGAATACATGCTAGGCCTGTCTCATTGTCAGGACTGGTGTACTGGTATTAGCAGGGTTATTTTTACATGTCACCGAGTCTTCTCGTATATCGATAAAGATTGCATATATCAAATTCAGATCCTTAAACTGTTCCCTGCCCCAGCAGGGATGCGAACCTGGGTCCATTAGGACCCGATTCATCCGCCGGGGCAAAACATTCAAAACAAAATAATAATGATAATAATAATATTCATTTTATTACATCTTTTTATCTGTAGTATCACAGGCCAAATGATAAATATATAAATCTACATCTATAGAGAATATGACATATAATGAAGGGGCAAATAGCACTGGATGCTGGATGAATGGACTGATATACTGTAACAACATCCATCAGAGTAAAACATCTACCTATCTATATCTGTATTTATCTATATCTATCTATCTATATATCTATCTATTCATCTATCTATCTATATATACCCGTACGTATATATATATATATATATATATATATATATATATATATATATATATATATATATATATATATATATTCATCTGTCTGTCTATATATACCCGTACGTATATATATATATATATATATATATATATATATATAGTTACGTCCTCATCCCACACTGCCACAGGCACCAACAGCAGTAGTTCCGTATAGGAAGGACGTTGCCCAGTGAGTTGTACTACCTGTTATGCGGGGTGTTTTTAGTTCGACCTCTCGTCCTAAAAACGCCCACGACTGAGTGGGGTCCTCTTTCCGGACCGGATGTAAAGCACCCACAAAGGAACAGGGCATAAAAACTCGGCGGTACACCTTAACACATCTATTGTCTTAGCTCAACACACCTTACAATATAAGAACAAAGAGACATTAGACAGGATAACAGAGTTGGCTTCCCAATACAAAACGTACACAAATACACAAGGGTGTCAAGAGTAGAGTATGGTGATATTCAGATATACACAGATTGCTAGTCACTAGAGCACAACACAAGTATTATAGTTAGGGCATAATTGTCATTTAATATTCTGGATCGGATGTACTATGGGTGGATGGAATAAAGGGTCAAGTTGGTTAATATTACTATACACTTGTTATGGCGTGAGTCGCAGCACCCTGAATTGTCACCTAGCCGTGGTGACACTATTTCACTGGTTTTGTTTCCTCTCGGCACGCCACTGGTATAGACACAATGTTTCCTTACTTCCAATTGTCTTAATGTCCGTGCTTACTAACCCTTACTTTCAGCCTGGGCACTCACGTATCTGTGTGTCACTTTATACTTTTGCCCTCGCTGTTCCACTGTCACTTTCACTCCCGTCTCTGTGGCTTAGACTTAGGTGCGACATAGGAGATGCGTTGAAGTTGCCACTATGCCCTTGGTTCCTCGGCTAACAGAGATGGTGCCCGGGCATGGGAGGGGGCCATACTGGGGAGCCCTCCTGCAGGAGGCAATGGACCACCCGGAGGGACATCGTCGCCCAGGCCTGCTTCTGCGGCACCTCTTCTGCCGGGCGTCCGTCAGGGGCCGATGTCAGCCAAGGGTAGGTTGCAGAACCGGGACAGGACCACGCCACCACTCTTGGAATGGCAGCACCTCTGGAGAACCACACCCTGAAGGGAGAGAGAGAAGGGCATCCCACACAGCTGAGAGGCGGCCGCACAAGGAATCTTCTCCTCCGGGAGAACCCCAGGAACCATGGATGAAGTGCGTACAGTGGCCGCTCCTTCCCCCACATGTACAGTGGCCGTTGTGGCAGTTCCGCGGTTCCTAAGGGCAGCAGCTGAAGGGTGCACAGTGGCCACTTCTTCCCTCACATGTACAATGGCCATTGTGGTGGCACTGCTCCCGAAGGAGGAAGAGGCAGATGAGGGGTGTACAGTGGCCGCTCCCTCCCCGGTACGTACAGTGGCCGTTACCACGGTTCTGCCTGCCCAATGGGAAGTAACTGAAGGGAGTACAGTGGCCGCTCCTTCCCAGGCACGTACAGTGGCCGTTACCGCGATGTTACTCCAGTAGGAGGGGGAGGAAGTGGATGAGGGGTGTACAGTGGCCGCTCCCTCCCTGACACATACAGTGGCCGTTGTCATGGCTCCACTTCTCCTTCCTTTGCCAGTCAGAGCGTGCTCAATAGCTGACGCTCCGAGGCTGTCTCCAGATGTGGCTGTAGCTGAAGGGCGTACACTGGCCACTCCTTCCCCCATACGTACAATGGCCGTTGTGGCAGCGTTACAGGGGGAAACAACTGAGGGGCGTACAGTGACCGCTCCCTCCCCGGCACCTACAATGGCCGTTACCGCGGTGTTGTTTGGGACTGTAACTGAAGCAGTCCCACCCTGAACCTGGTGAAGGCTGCTCCGCTTGCAGGGTCGTCTCTTCATCCTGCGTGGTTGTTGTTGGGTTCGTTGGGCGGAAGAGGGACTTAAGGTAGGGAAGCCCCTGCACCCTTCTCGCTCTGGGTCAGTCTCACCCTGACCTGGCCTGCCGTGGTGTCATCCTGGGGTGGTGGTGGGGCTGCGGCTTGGCAGTGGGGTGGGGGGTGGCAGGGTTGTCGGTCCGGCGGCGGCGGAGGTGTATATTTTACTTTCCATGGTCAGCCTTTAGGTGTACAGCACACAAGATCAGCTGAGCCGAAAATAAACACTGGCTTCTTAAAGTTCACTGTCTTTATTTTCCAATTGGTTACACTTAAAGCTTTCCACCTTCACTTTACTGTTCTCACAAGCACTGGAGCTATACACACTTTAATAATTGCAATTACATTAAATGCTTGACAACACAGTTATGCACTTCACTGTTTTCTCAAGTACCAATGATATACAAACTTTAGTAATATGTCACTGTTAGCAACTGTTTTCACAAGTACCAAAAATATACAATCTTCACCGACACTGCACTACACTCAAAATGAACCAAAACCGACTGGACTTCACTCAGACTGACCTGAAACCCGACTAAACTTGCCCTAGTCTCTCCCCATTTTTATATAAGCTTGCATTAGAAACTTCGAGTATACTCTCGACGAGGAACAGTTGCCAATTCAGAGACAAACAAAACATGCCAAAGCTGTCTTACAATACATAACTATCTATCTATCTATCTATAGCCCGACGCCCTAATCCCGCAAAGGGTGGCTGCAGACAAAACGCCTCCAAGTCGCTCTGTCACCCACCATTTGACTACCCTCCCCCCAACTCACCCCTCCTTCCCTCATATACCTCTCAACTCCATCCCTCCACCTCATCCTTGGTCTACCCCTTCCTCTCCCTCCCTTCACCTCACCTACATACACCCTCTTAGTCAGTCTTTCATTCTCCATTCTCTCCACATGTCCGAACCACCTCAGTGTATTTCTCCTAATGTTCTCAACCACATCCACATCCACCCCACAACGTTTCCTCACTTCTTCATTCGTCAACCTGTCCCTCCATGTAACTTCACATGCTCCTCTCACTCTTGCCACTCGGTCCTCTGTCGGAGCATACATACAATCACCCACGCTTGTATACCTACTTTCATCCTCACCCATACAATCCTTGCACCCACTGTTCCATACTCACTTATATTCTCCTTCCACTTCTTGCTTATCATCAGACATACTCCCTCTCTTGCTCTCATTCTCATTGACTCCCACACATATACTTAAACCATATTCCCATTCTCTCACCCTTTCACCTTCCCATTTAATTTCAGTCAATCCAAATATATCCACTATTGCATCCTCAAGCACCTGAACAATCTCTCTCTCTTTCACTTCATCATTCACTCCTCTCACATTCCAAGTTCCCACCTCAGAATGTCCTTTGTCTGTTCCTTAGTCGTTAACGTATGGTCCGTCCTGGTTCGAGGCGCTTTATTCGCTTGTTTAGTTAGTTCTTTTTATGGAGTGGGGCACTGACCCACCACCAACCTTTTTAGTTGCCTCGTACGACAAGCAGGGATACTGGGAGAGTATTCTTGAAACCCCCCTACCCCCAGGGTAGGGCAGTGGATGTGAACCAACAAACTTAAAATGAATTACACAGTTCAACAAATAATCACATAAATAAATCATCGTAGAAAAAGAGCACGAAAATTAATGCATAACTTACGAAACAACTATGCTCACAAACAGCAGGCAAACTGGCAATTCTGACTCATACCGACACCTACAGTAAATATCAGGAAACGTCGAGAATTCTCTAGCAATACCTAACTGGCAAATCTCACTTCTTAACACTACCCCCTCCCTAGTTCTTTGTCGTCCCGACAAAACTACACAGTATACTGTATACAGTCACAAACCCTAATCCTAATGAGACATCTAACTATACACAAAATAATCCTTCAACTTATCAGGTCTTCTTCTGTTCCACTTCTGACGATTCCGCTTCTGACGATGTCCTTGTTCCTCCACACAGTCCACTTCTCCAGGAAGGTCTTGGTCCTCTTCTTGATTCGCTTCTGCTCTTGGGGAACTGTCACCATCCTCTTGCACTTCAGCTCCTTGGTCCCTGTCAAGATCCTCAGCTACAGGTGAGCACAATTCCTCAGAGACATCGCAGCTGTGCTGTCTTGGTCCATGGTACTGCCACAGACGATTCACATATGCCATCTTTGGCCGAGATTTCCTGCCTCCCTGAATCCAATACGTTACATCTGATAGGTGGTCCAACAGTGCAAGGCCCGTCCCATGGGCTCTGCAGCTTCGATGACTGTCTCTTCTTTCGCTGAGGATTGTATAACCAAACTTGATCACCATCCTGGAAGCTCACCTCACTTGCCTTGGCATCATACTTGGACTTCATCACCTCTTCTGAAAACTTGAGGGCTCCTCACACTTGATGATGTACCTCAGCCAGCCTTTCCTGAAGGTGCTTCGCATAGCCGGTGGTGTCTGTAGGCAGCTCTTCACCAGGTGGTCTCCCCAATAACAAGTCAACAGGTAAGGATAACTCACGGCCTAACATCAGTTTTGCAGGGGTGTAGCCAGTAGACTCATGAAATGCAGACCGATATGCCATCAGCAGTGCAGGTAGCTTCTTGTCCTATTCTGTTTGTCCATCTACTCAGTACTTGGCCAGTTCTTGTCCCAGGGTCCAGCTGAATTTCTCCACCATCCCATCCGACTGTGGCCTTAGTGGAGTCGTCCTGGTGTTCTTGATCCACTATAAATTGCAGCACGCACGGAATACAACAGACTCGAAGTTTCTACCCTGGACTGAATGTAGCTTTTGTGGCATCCCAAAACGACAGAGAAACTGATCAACTGACATCTGAGCAACAGTCACAGTCTCTTGATCAGGGATAGCATAGGTTTCTGGCCACTTTGTAAAGCAGTAAATGGTCACACATATATACTGGTTTCCTCTTTCAGTGAGTGGCAAAGGTCCAGCAATGTCCACTGCGACCCTTTCCATTGGTGTACCCACATTGCACAGCTGGAGAGGGGCACAACCATGTTTCTTGGGTCTCTTCTTGGCACAACACACGTCACAGGCCCTGCACCACTCTTCAACATCCTGACGCATGTCAATCCAGTAGAACCTCTGTCATAGCCAGCTTCGAGTCTTCTTTACTCCCAGGTGCCCACTAGTGATCTGGTTATGAGGCTCATCCAAGATCTCGGCCCTCATCTTTTTCGGAACCACCGGTTGCCAATACAAGCTGAGGCCATCGGGTATCCCACTGATGCTCCAGTAGTCCATTGCTCAAGCAAAGAAGGTCCCATTGACTCCAGTAGCTCTTGGTCGCAGGGGTTAACCTGGAAACTTCTTCCCAAGATGGTCGCACTGTATTCCACTGCAGCCACTCTAGCACTGGTTGCAAATCTGCATCCTCCATCTGCATCCTCTTCAGGTCTTCTCCACCTGATTCTGGCCCTATCACTGCAGTATGGCGGCATTTCTTACTATGATCTTCTTTTTTACTACACTGCCGGAACTCCAGATCACAAGGCTGGAGACTCAGGCTGTCAGCATTGCCATGTACCCATCCAGGAAGGTGCTTCACCTCATAACTGTGCTGGTCTAGCTTCCCAAGCCAGCATGCCATTTGTCCTTCTGGATACTTTAGTGTTTTCAGCCACTTGAGTGCTGCATGGTCCAACCTGATGATGAAGTTTGACCCATACAGGTAGGGGTGGAAGAAAACAAGGCTCTTCATCACTGCCAAGAGCTCCTTATGGGTCGCACAGTAGTTCTGCTCCAGTAGGCTGAGTTTCTTGCTGTAATATGCTGCCACATACTTTTCGTCATCCTTCTTCTGTGACAGGACTCCACCAATACCATGGTCACCAGCATCGCAGTCCAAGATAAATGGCTGATTCTGGTCTGGGTGTGGCAATACTGGAGAGCTTGCCAACGCTTCCCTGAGTTTGTCAAAGGCTTTCTGAGTCTCTGCTGTTCATGCAAACTTCTGTCTTTTCCCCAACAGCTTGTGAAGAGGCACAGCTATCGTTGCAAAGTCTTTGACAAAACGCCGATAGTAGGTGCACAAGCCCAGGAAACTCCGTATCTCTCTCACACGAATTGGAACTGGCCAGTTTTCCACAGCTGCTACCTTCTCTGGGTCAGTACGGATGCCGCTTTCACCTACAATGTGTCCCAGGTACTTTACTTCCTTCTGAAACAAGTAGCATTTCTTGGGGTTCAGCTTGAGGTGCGCTCCAACAGCCTCTCCAGTTCCTGGTCAAAAGTCCGTCCAAACACATTCATATCGTCCAGATAGATGAGAGCTGTCTGTCAGTGCAGGCCTTCAAGTACGTGATCCATTAGACATTCAAAAGTAACTGGGGCATTGCATAGGCCAAATGGCATCACTTTAAACTGCCATAAACCCTGCCCATATCAAAAGGCTGTCTTCTCTTTGTCCTTCTCTGCAGCCTTGACCTGGTGATATCCTGCCATCATGTCTAGGGAGGAGAACCACTTAGCACCTGACAGAGCATCCAGGGTGTCATCAGTTCTTGGCAAGAGGTATGTATCCTTCACTGTCACTTCATACAGGGCTCAATAATCTATACAGCACCTTACTGATCCATCCTTTTTCGTTACCAGAACCACTGCTGATGCCCAAGGACTACTGGACTCTTCTATTACTCCTTGACTGTGGAGGTTCTCCATTACCTTCTCCATTTCTTGCCATTGGGCTAGCGCCATTCTCCGCGCTGGCTGTTTAATTGGACGGTGATCCTCGGTGTCTATACTATGCTCCACCAGATCAGTGCAACCCAGGTCTAGGTCTCCTGTGGAAAAGACATCAGCATATTCCGTCAGCAGCTGCTTCAACTTCAGCACTTGCGAACCATCTAGGCATTGACAACCCCTCGGGAAGAGGTTTTGTAGGTGGTGTGGCATGTACCCGTCTTGCTTGACGATACTCCTTTTACAGGCCTTTCTCCGATGCCACTCAGGGTCCACCGCCTGGCACAGTCCCACAATTTCTCCCTTGTTGATCATCTGTGGCTCATGGGAGAAACTGGCCACCACAACCAGCACTTCACCTGTGCCAGTTTCCACCAGTGTTCTCCCCACCATCACTCCAGCCTTCATCTTGCACCATACATCAGGTTCCACTACCGTTATGCAGCTGTCATAAGAGCCACTCACCTTACACTTGAGCAACAGTTCTGATTTCGGGGGTGTCACTGTAGTGTAGAGAGCACTCATCTCGCCACCAGAACTGGTACGTTTCACTACTGTGACAGGAACTGACCTTCCTCGAACCTTCAGCTTCATGGAGCAGAAGTCCAGTTCAATCCCATGGACATAAGGTACTCCAGACCCAGAAGGCAAAGATCCTCCATGTCGGCCATGTACACTGGTAGAGTAGCGTCTTGCCCTGCCACTTCAATCTGGACATCCAGGGGTACCCTCAGTTCTGCATGGTGCCCAGTTAGGCCACACAGTAGTTCTTATGACTCTGGCAGATACAATGATGTAACACATCAGGCCTCACAAAAGTCTGCTCTGAGGCCGAATCAATCACCAGGGAACACTTCTTCCCGTCTATCCTTCCATCTATTCGCACACTGTCGATTGGAGACATCTTGGATTTTCTCAATGGTGGGACTACTTGGGAAAAACTGGCTGGTGGTTGCCCCTTCACACCAGCCTCCACTAGTTTCCCACTTCTTTCTGGTTTTCTGGAACCTTCTTATCATCCTTTTTCTTCTTCAGACACTGAGAACTGAAGTGTCCCACTTCACTACATGTCCAACATGCTTCTGTTACAAATGAAGACTTCCTTGCACTGCTCTGTTCTTTTTCCTTCTTCCATTTGTGGCAATCCTCTTTCTAGTGCCCCAACTTCCCGCAGAACCTGCAGCCTCCTCCGGTCTTCTCCTGTTCCGTCTTCCACTTGTAGCAGTCCTCTTTTCTGTGTCCTGGCTTTTCACAGTACCAGCAACATCCCTCAAGTTTTTCCTTTTCACATACCTGCCCCTTTCTTGCCTTGAATCTTGCATTATGACCTGCCTGAAAGGTGGATGTACTGGACCTGACGTAGGACTCAAATTCTAGAGCCCTGGCTAGTGCTTCTTGCATGCTTCTTGGTTGTGCTTGCTTCACTTGCACTTTCAAGTCGCACTATCAAGAGCATCGATGAACTGGTCCCTCAGAAGAATAGCTAATAGGTTAGGTGCTGGTCCAGGGTACGCCTTATATGCCATACTGTCCAGGTCATGAGGAAGCTGCTGTAGGGATTCTCCTCGAGCCCGTACACGTCTCCGAAATCTTGCTCTGTAAACCTCAGTCTGGTACATGGTTCCATATCTGCACTCCAGCACTTCTACTAGGGACTGATAACTGTTCCTTTCCAGCACTGACATCTGGCCCAGAATTTCCAATGCAGCACCCTTAAGGCTAGTAGCAAGCTGCACTGCCCTCTGCCTATCACCCCAACCATTCTGATCCACAATTAACTCAAACTGTGCTCGGTAAGCTTCCCAAGATACTCTTCCATCAAATTCCTGAGGTTTCTTTTTAATTCGACCCCCATTATAGCCATGCATTTCACTGGTTTGGGGCCTAAAAATTGGGGCGTCACAATTAAGACCAAGACTTAAAACCTCTGTACTCTGATTATTCAACCCTCTAATGCTATCTTTAGATGCTTGGGATCCATCAAAATTCACCTTACATTGTCCATTCTTTTCATATGCTCTCTGTACACTAACCTTAGGCTCAGCAGTGCAATATTTCTCTACAGCCTCGATTTTCTCACTAATTATCTTCACATGGTCAGCTACATGCTTCAACTGGTTATCTACATGCTGTTTACACTCCATCACATTATTGCTTACCTCATACTTCTGCTGCTCTAGCTTGGTATCAACTTCCTCCTTAAGCTGTTGCTGTTCTTCCTTCATTTCCCCCATGAATGCATCTACCTGTCTTTGCACCCTCAGTTGTACCCTCTGTTGCTCCTGTAATGCCTCCTGAAGCTGTTGATATCGATCTTTCTGTTCTTCGTTCTGTACCTGCAGTTGTTCCTTGATTTCTTTCCTTAGCTCTTTCTGTTCTTCACTTTGAGCCTGTAATTGTGCTTGGAGTTTTTTTCTGTCCTTCATTCTGTGCCTGTAATTGTACTTGTAACTATTCTTTAAATTTGTTTCTGAGCTCTTTACTTTGTGCCTGTATTAGCTTCACGATTGAAACTTCCTCCTCCTGCCCAGCTCGAGACCTTGTCTTCACACCTTCTGCTTCCATGTCGAAGATTAGACTCACTGGAGTGCTGAAATTATCCTACACTCTTGACATCAGTGTTACGTCCCCATCCTACACTGCCACAGGCTTCAACAGCAGTAGTTCAGTATAGGAAGGACGTTGCCCAGTGAGTTGTTCTTCCTATGGTCAGCCTTTAGGTGTACAGCACACAAGATCAGCTGAGGCGAAAATAAATACTGGCTCCATAAAGTTCACTGTCTTTATTTTCCAAATGGTTACACTTAATGCTTTTCACCTTCACTTCACTGTTCTCACAAGCACTGGAGCTATACACACTTTAATAATTGCAATTACACTTAATGTTTGACAACACTTCACAGTTATGCACTTCACTATTTTCTCAGGTACCAATGATATATAAACTTCAATAACACGTCACTGTTTGCCATTGTTTTCACAAGTACCAAAAATATACAATCTTCACCGACACTGCACTACACTCAAAATGAACCAAAACCGACTGGACTTCACTCAGACTGACCTGAAACCCGACTAAACTTGCCCTAGTCTCTCCCCATTTTTATAAAAGCTTGCATTACCCTCGAAACTTCGAGTATACTCTAGACGGGCAACAGTTGCCAATTCAGAGACAACCAAAACATGCCAAAGCTGTCTTACAATATATAACACTATAAATTATTTAGTCTACAGACTTAAAATGAATTACACAATTCGACAAATAATCACATAAATAAAACATCATAGAAAAAGAGCACAAATATTAATGCATAACTTATGAAACAACTACGCTCACAAACAGCAGGCAAACTGGAAACTCTGACTCGTACCGAAACCTACGGTAAATATCAGGAAACGTCGAGAATTCTCTAGCAATACCTAATTGGCAAATCTGTCTTCTTAACAATATATATATATATATATATATATATATATATATATATATATATATATATATATATATATATATATATATATATATATATATATATATATATATATGAGGTACAGTGGTAAAGTGTGCGTTTTTGTACGCTGAAGAACGAGGGTTCGCGCCCCGCCAGGGTAATAAACTATGGGAGCGTTCTTCTAGCCATGTACTACTTTGGCGGACACAAAGGGGTGCTGTGATTGAACCAGTGTCGCATACTATAAAGTATGCTTGCACCCAGTCGGCTTGTGCAGGCAGATTACACTTGGTTCACAGGCTACACACACATCCAAAGCCACTACAACACTACAATTACACTTACAAGCACTTCTCACCCTACATACAATCTCTACCAGACAGCCTAAGCCACTTGGTAGAGATACTGTACATTGGTTGTATCATCCCACTTCGGTCGGGATAAGCCGGTCATACAGTCGACACTCAAACGGCTGATGAGATGACATTATATATATATATATATATATATATATATATATACAGTATATGACTGTAGACTGTAGCACTAGTCGAGCAGGGCAGTACTCCCAAGGTGGATGGAAAGCTGATGACAGGGAGACCTGAAGCTTCCGTTTCATCCGCCCTCAGGACTAGTTCCTGACCACCCCCCTTTCCTGAACTTTTTCAGTGTGCCAGTAGCAGAAAGAGTAGGCCACCATGCTCTTCAATATAAGTTTCCCTGTTAACTCCAGTCTACATGCATAGTACACACTACACTTCCTTTTCATAATTAAAAAAGGAAAATGACGGACATAAACCATGCCTTTGAGTCCCTGGGGGGGGGGACCATAATTGCCCCCACCATCCACCCTTCTCCCGGTGATGACTCCTTGACTCGCTTCTTCATTTCTGCAACATTCCCAGCCTTTCCACTAACTTTCTCTCTGTTGAACACCACCTCTCCTCATCTAAACCTCGCCTTCTCTTTTTAACCAAGACTCAGATGTCTGAGGCAACTGACAGCAAACCCTTTTCTGTATCATCCTATTTTCTCTATACTCATTTCAAAGCCAAAGGTGGTTGTTGTATATATGTACGCAATGACTTATCTTTCTCTCTTATTCCTGAGCTTGATTCTTCTGAATTCTTTCCTCTCTGGCTTTGACTATCCTGTCATTCTCTGACTAAAAAAATCAGCGCTGTTTACTTATCCCGCAATTCTATCAAAAATTCTTCGACTATCTTACTTCTACAATGGGACACATTCTAGCCATTTCTCCTTTCTCTGAAATCTCCATTCTAGGAGATTTCAGTGTTCACCACCACCTTTGGCTCTCCTCTCCTTTCACTGATCCACCTGGTGAACAAGCCTACATCTTTTCCATCCTTAATGCCCTTGAGCAGCTTGTACAGCACCCTACCCGTAACCCTGACCGCTTGAAGAGAGCTCCAACATACTTGACCTCTTCCTTAGAACTAATCCTTCTGCTTACACTATTAATCTTTTCTCTCTGTTGGGCTCCTCCGGTCACAACCTTATTACCTTAACCTGTCTTATCACTCCAGTATGACCTGTGGACCCTCCAAAGAAATGTCGACTGTGGCACTTTGGAGCTGCGTATTGGGAGGCCCTCAGACAGTACTTCTTAGATTTTCCCTGGAATGATTATTGCTTCCATGGCCGAGAGCCATTTGAGTGTGCCTTGTGCATTACAGAGGTTATTCTCTTGGGCATGGATACATACATTCCTTTCTCATATCCTTTGACTAATGCAATAAAGCCTTGGTTTAATCACACTTCCTCTAATGCTGTCTGCAACAAGGAGAGGGCCTATATAAGGTACCAGAGCAAACCCACCTCTGAATCACATCTTTTTTATGTTTCTGCTCGGAATCGTGCTAAGTCTGTTCTTCGCTCTGCTAAAAATAATTTCATCTGTACTAAATGCTCTCAACTCTCCAACTCGAATTCTTCCTGCTTCTTCTGGCACCTTCCCAAAAACCTTTCTAACAACTTTACCTCATCATCCTTCCTTCCCTCCTCTTTTCTACTCTGATGGCTCTGTAGCTATTTCTTCTATTGATAAAGCAGATCTCTTTGTTCAGACTTTCTCCTCCATTTCGACTTTAGACTATTCCGGTGCTGTTCCTCCATCACTTCCCCCCTCTGACTTCCTCATGGCTGACATTAAAATTTCTTGAGCTGATATATTTTCTGCCAACACTGGCCTCAATAATAACAAGGCATATGGACCTGATGGAGTCCCTCCTGTTGTCCTCAAGAACTGTGCTACTGTGCATACACCCTGCCTAGGTAAACTCTTTTGCCTTTGTCTTTCAACTTGTACCTTTCTTTCTTGCTGGAAGTTTGCTCTCATTCAGCCAGTCCCAAAGAAGGGTGACAATTCCCAACCCTATAACTATCGTCCAATTGCTTTGACATCATGTGCCTCAAAAGTTTTCGAATCAGTTCTTAACAGAAAAATTTTAAAGCAGCTTTCCTATCACAACCTTCTTTCTGATCGTCAGTATGGGTTCTGTCAGGGACGCTCCATTGGTGATCTTCTGACCTACCTTTTAGACTCCTGGTCATCCTCCTTTCGGGACTTGGGCGAAAGCTTTGCCATTCCATTTGACATCTCAAAGGCTTTCTATCAAGTCTGGCATAAATCTTTAATTTCCAAACTGCCCTCTTATGGTTTCTATCCTTCTATCTGTGTCTTCATCTACAGCCTCCTTTCTGGTCTTTCTGTAGCTGCAGTTGTAGATGGCCATCATTCTTCTCCTAAATCTATCAACAGTGGTATGTCTCAGAGCTCTGTCCTATCACTGACTCTCTTCCTTTTATTCATCAATGATCTAAGCTGTACATCTAACCCTATCGACTCGTACGCTGTTGATTCCGCTCTTCACCTTTCCATTCAGTTCCCGCAACGTCCATCTCAGCAGTTACTTCAACAAA
This sequence comes from Coenobita brevimanus, assembly GCF_032717465.1. Taxonomy (NCBI): domain Eukaryota; kingdom Metazoa; phylum Arthropoda; class Malacostraca; order Decapoda; family Coenobitidae; genus Coenobita; species Coenobita brevimanus. Next base: position 25,620,163 of record NC_137056.1, on the reverse strand, counting down.
CAAGGGATGAGGCTATGGCACACCTAATGTCTGACTTGGCTGGTGTCTCTGACTGGGGTAAAAATAATCTGGTTGTTTTTAATGCATCAAGGACTCAGTTCTTACACCTATCAACCCGACAAAATCTTCCACAGGAGTACCCTCTAATGTTTAATAATATCCAGCTCAATCCTGCATCATCCTTGAACATGATTGGGGTTTCATTCACTCGGCATTTATCTTGTTAAGATCATATTACATCTCTTGTAAAATCTGCTTCCAAGAGATTAGGTGTGCTAAGCCGACTCCGTACCTTCTTTACCCTTGCATAGTTGTTGACTTTATACACGGGTTTTATTTGCCCCTGTGTAGAGTACAACTCTCATGTGTGGGGAGGCTCCCCACATACAGCTCTTCTCAATAGGGTGGAGTCAAAGGTTTTCCATCTCATTGACTCTCCTCCTCGTACTGGTTCCCTTCAACCTCTGTGTCTTCGCCACACTGTAGCATCTTTATCTCTTATCTATCATTACTTCCGTGGTCACTGCTCCTCCAGACTATCTGCTTGCATCCCTCCACCTGTACGACGGGTGCATAGCACCCGTCTAGGAACAAACTCTCATCCCTTTTCTGTCCAGCTGTCTAATGCAAGAGTTAACTGTTATTCCCAGTCCTTCATTTATGCAACAGGTCAACTCTGGAACTGTCTCCCTCTGTCTGTATTTCCTACTTCCTATGACTTCCAATCTTTCAAGAGCAGTGTGTCGAAGCATCTAGAAATGAACGGATCTTGAATTTGGCTCCCTTTTGTATTTTTTTAAATGTTTTTCTTGGAAGGAACTGATATGCGGGCTCCTAACCTTTGGTTTCTTCTTCACATAAAATATAGTACTGCATAATAGATACAATCCCATGGCGAACATATACTACCCTATGCAGTATAATAATTGATCCACAGTGGTTACTGCATTTGCATGTTTCTCAACATAAGGTATGAATGTAACACAGTCATTTAAACGTGAGGATTGGTTCAGTAAATTCTTATGGTAATATTATTTCATCATGGTACAAAACATCCGTCATACATATTGATAATAATATATTAACAGAAATACATAACAGAAATACATAATCATAACAGAAATACATAATCAGTTTCAGAACCTAAAGTTTATAGAGTATGGACCCACACCACTGTAGCTCTACTTCAGTAAGTGGGTTTTATGTACAAAATTTTTTATTTTTTACCTTTTGTGCAGTTTGTACCACAGATGGTTGCAAGTGTCACGACTGATGCTGTACAGCAGAAATCACGCGTAACAAATATTGTTGCTCCAATACAGCATGAAGCTTTTCAATACATCAGGTATTTACTGTACAGTATATGTATAATGTTCGTAACACACACACCACAAAGCCAGCCAGAAGACAGGGCGTGTGTGCTGGGCAATCCTCAGGCCCTGTCTTCCCCCGTACCGTTTTTTAAGTCAGCCTATACCCCACTGACGAGGCTAATGTATTGCCCAGCGTTCACTATTGGTGCAGGAAATCTTTAAACAATATATTCCTAAACCTAACCTATATCTTCTATCACAGTTGATTACAAGTGTTGTATCTGACATTACACATTCCAATCACTGTAGTGCATGCACTACTCTTAATATTTTTAATCTTTTCTTTATCTGGACATCATTTTTCCATGACAGTGACTTCTTTGATTAAAATATGATAATATTAAGTTGGCAACAATGTGCCATTTGGGGAGTTGTTCCATTTAATGAAAATTTTATGTGGTACAATTGCACTAAGTTCTCTCCTTACTGAGGAGCTACTCAAAAATATTAAATCAGCATGGAGCTTGAAGATTACTTTTGCTTTTGAACGGAGATCTAGTACAGCAGTGGATGTACACAGTAGAAATCCTTTCTAATAACTAATGTAGCCTAGTCAACAAAAGATGGTATTACCAGTTTGGCACATTTTTCTTCGGCATCAAAGGACCTACAATCAACCATTTACTTTGTTCGATTTATTTTTCCACAACTAAACCTTAGCCCTATGCATACACCTCACATTAAAATGCCCAACATGTATGGTATACAGTATCTTAAATTAAATTCAGACACAGGTCTTCTCTTACCAACCAAACACTTCATTTTATTGATAGTAAAGAAACTGTGAAAATTAGAGGGGCTAACACAAGGTCCAGCATGTAACCTACCTAATTTTCATTTCATTTATGAAAATATCCTGTATCCTCAAACTATCACTTTCTTTTTACATTTATGGTATCACAACTTTTTTCATAAATGGGCCAAACACGTAAAATAATTAAAACTTACCTGGCAAAGCCGATCACTCTCACATGCAGGCAAGTTCACTCTTTACACCTTAATTTCCCGTAATTCCCTTCTTGCTGGATCACTTATAGTCGACAAAGTTGCACAGAAGGTCCATGAGTGTTACTGCAACCAAATACAAAACAACCAACCATCAATAAGGGCAAAATGGCTCGTTAAATATATATATATATATATATATATATATATATATATATATATATATATATATATATATATATATAAAGCACCCCCTATTTAGCGGCTACCAATAATCTGGTTTATCAACACTACAATTCAGAACCTATCTCAGTATTTACGCGTACAAGTACTTTGAAGTAAAATCTGTATGTACAGAATATTAAAACGAAAATCTTCAATAGCTCAAATTAACAAACAATACTACAATTAAGGCGGCATGTTAATTATCAGCCAGTCATATATCACAGTAAGTGGTGAGATGCATTTTTACACGAATGTGCAGTTAGCCATCAGCCAGACTGTGAGGCGTTTGCTCAAAAATGGCGCCATGTCTGCCGACCAATCAGCAGGCAGTTGAAAATATTGGCTGTCCAGGCCCCTGATTCACAAATGGCTTCTGGACAACACCACACAACGATGTACAGCAGCCAGTGATCACTTCTCAAGGGTGATTCAGAAAATTAATGCTGTACTAGTATTTGGACTCCCTGCCAAGTCTCTTGATTCTGTACTGTAGAGAGCAGGGGGTTTTTGGGGGAGAAAATTTACTCGACCAATCAGCAGTCACCGATCTATTACGTGACTGAATTTAAACACACAACCCCCTCCCCCCTTTCTACTCCTCTCCCTCCCTCTTCCCACACAACAAGAACGTGCTGTACATAAATACGAACATATGCATTTACGCATGTAATCATGTACGGTTGAAAAAATAGAAAGTGCGAAAAAAAATTGGGGTATTTGGAGACATCTGGCAGTGCTTTGTAGTAAGTCCACGTATCTTTATGAATGAATTGCTCAGAATCTAGAGTCTGTGTAAGGCGGACCATGATTGGATGAACTTTTGAATCGTGGTGAAGCAAATATTCTCATCATGTTATACGTAAATCTAGGTTAATAACTAATAAGTGGCACGAAATAAGGTATAGAGAATATTACAGTATTTATTGATCGAACGTGAAGTATAATAGAGTAATAAGCGCCAGCAATCTGTAAAACGTAACTGGCAACATAGCACACAAGAACATCATGTCAGCTGGTAGTTTCGTTTATTCATAATATTCGTAGCAGTGGAAACGAAGTCTAGAGAATCAGATTAATAGATGCTGACCTCTAACGAAGAGAATGGCCAATGCTTTCTTTAACCCCTTAACCATGGGGTGTCACTTTCGTGACGCTTGGGAGCAAGGGATCATACTGCGGGGCGGCACTTTTGTGATTCTGTGTTATTTTGAATTCGTCTGGGCTTTGAAGTGGTGGCTTGTATCATCTATCAGTACTGCCAAAGTCCAGCACTAGTCAGCACTCCTAATCTCATCTGTACTCTCATCCATTGTTGACAATTTAGCCATTTCTCCCCGTTCTTGACTCCCCTCCCTACCTCCCCTCCATTACCCTATCCTCTCGCCTGCCCGGCCGTGCTACGCTAGGTAAATCTTCCCTGGAATTTTTCATTGATTTCGTCCATTGAAATAAGCCCTATGCCCTATTCTTATACCAAATAATATATACAAGAAAGAAATAAGGTAAGTGAGAGTGCCATACACCTAGAATTGGCTAATTATCACCTGACAACACCTCATGTGCACTCGTTCGCTAATTTTCGCTGTTTATTTCCCCTTGAAATATGCCGTATAATCTATTTTCGTAATAAAAATATATATAAGAAAGGAAGGGAGAAGCCTAAGTGATATTTACATTCATCTGGAACTACCTAATTATTGCAGGTCACCACACTATATTCTACGCTAAGTAAATCTTCCCTGGAATTTTCCACTGATTTCATCCATTGAAATAACCCCTATGCCCTATTCTTATACCAAATAATATATACAAAAAAGAAATAAGGTAAGTGATAGTGCCATACACCTGAAATTGGCTAATTATCACTTGACAACACCTCATGTGCACTCGTTCGCTAATTTTCGCTGTTTATTTCCCCTTGAAATATGCCGTATAATCTATTTTCGTAATAAATATACATATAAGGAGGGAAGGGAGAAGCCTAAGTGATATTTACATTCACCTGGAACTACGTAATTTATTATGTATTGTCTTTGTTTCCTGCCAATCATTTCATTACTATACTGTATATTAGCAGATCTCATAGGGCTGAAGTTGGTAGTATTACACCTACCCTAGCTAGGCGGCAGGAGGCCACCACTATCAGTTCATTGACGTCTTTGAAAGTGGGAGTATGTCTGATTTGTTCTTGCTAACTTCTGTCGCTTTATAGCCCCATGCAAAGGGCCCTGTGACCTTTACCCCCTACTAAACCTCATGTGGAAAGAGGTAAAGGGCTGACAATTGATAGAGAGTGACTATGATCTTTTTATTGAGTAAAACAGTGCAAGTGGAATTGTAAATAAAGTGTAAATAATGTGTAAACAGCAAGAAAGCAATGAATGTAAATATAAGTGAACAGTGGAAAATAGTTTTATAAGTTACTTCAAGTGGCAGTGCATAACACAGTGTAAATAAAATAGAAATGTAAATAATGTAAATAAAGTAGAGAACGTAAATAGAAATGTAAATGAGTGGTATTATAAGAATACGAGTATATATGCTAGGAGTAATGAAAGAGAAAGTTTCACTCTAGCATGTATGAATACTATGAGTTATGAGAGTGAAGGTGAAAGTGACATTCACTCTCAATGCTAGTATACAGGACGAGAAAGTGAATGCTACGTATTTTACTGAAAGAAATTGAATCCCTACAGTGACAACAAACTACTATTACTGAAAGAAACTTATGGATGAAGACTGTAGATATATATAAGTGTTATATAGTAACAGAAATATAAACTGTGAGTGTTTTTATGAATAATAGACAACACTAGCGGCGGACGATCGGAAGTGGGATGGTCATACGCCCTCGTAAGTTTCATTGCTTTCACTGTGTTTTTTGGGGGGAGTATGGATTCTAAACAATTTGAGAATCATAGATTAGTGTTTCTAGTGATAATATCAGGCTGTGGTAATCATATTACGAGTTGTCGGGAAGTGTAAAGTGGAGACTTCGTTACCCAACTTCAGAGGTCTCCACAAGTCCTGCGGTACACGACGAAGGCTCAACAAACACCCAAGGAGAAAGCTGAATGTATGTGCCATAAGTATATATCATTTTAATATTCTAGGACTAATAACTGATTTTTGGCAAATATTTTTAGAGAGTCTGTCGGAGCGCAAATAGCCCGCGGGAGCCGCAAGTCAAAGCAAAACTAGCCCGCGGTGTAAGGGTTAACGAATGTAATTTGGTATTACATTTCCAGTTTCAAGGGTTATTATGCTCTATGACACATGATATCAGTTAATATGCATAGGCAGTAAATTAATACTGAATTATTTGTTGTCTTACTACCTTTTGTATTTCACCAAATAGATTATAAATAAATAAGGAGAGAAGACTGTACTAAGCCAGTAAGACCTTGTAGCACAAAGGAGAAGGAAATAAAGAGGGGCAGCTCGCACGAGAAAAAAAAGAAAGAAACGAGGGACAGTTGAAGAGCTGAAAGGGATTGATGCGGGACCAAAGGCATGCCAAAATCCTTTAAGTATTGCCCACGTTTCTGCAGACAATACCCCCTCACGGGGCTCATTCTCAACATAAATGCATTGCATTAGAAACGCAAAAATATAGTAAGATAATCAGCAACATTCATATATGATGAGATGGTTACCGTAAAATTCTTCCTAGTAGCTCCACTAAATTTCTTTTACGTGCATTAGGTACATAAGACATCTTTCGGTAACATCAAATAGGAACTAGGTAACCAAATATCCAGTTTTATTTTGGATCACCTAACCAACACCAATCCCTTCCTCACAGTGTTTGGAGGAGATGGTAGGAAAGAGACAACGATGAAGACAATGGAATGAAAAGGCTACCAAATGGGTAACTAGCGTCAATTAACACTGGCAGCCGTGAGGTTGTTCCCTCATTTTAATACATAATTATGTTGCATGACGTTAGTCAGTCTACAGATGTAGGCCAAGTTGTTAATCCCTGACCACACTCACGCCTATCGGGCAATAACTGGCGGACTGTGCCCTCATTGGACACAGTCTGTCAGGGATGACTGTGATGTCTAAACTGCTGAGTAGCTGGTCAGGCAGTAAAGTCGAACAGTAGTCAGTAGGTGGTCGGCAGCAATTGAGTGCGATATGACAATGTGCAAGGCAGTTGAAAAGAAAACGAAATAACTCAATATAGCATATAAATTGTTGCAATTGTTAAGAAAGAAAATAATGAAGAGTGCAGAAAAACAATATGGTTAATGAGGCAACTTTCTGAGGATGGCAGGGTCCTTGGCACATGCTCAGCGCCAGACCACCAGGAAATGTCTGATGATTTCCCACATCTACAGGCACTGGCTGTCCGCTGGTTTGCCCATCAAAGTTGCCACAAAGTGTTCGATGACGGGCTTTAACCCCTACACCGTGGGTATATTTACTGATGTTTTGCGTGTGCCGCGGGGTTATTCGGGCTCCGATAGACTCTCAAAAAATATTTGCCAAAAATCAGTTATTAGTCCTAGAATATTAAAATTAAATATGCTTATGGCACATACCTTCACCTTTCTCCTGGAATGTTTGTTGAGCCTTCGTCGGTTACCGTAGGACTTGTGGAGACCTCTGAAGTTGGGTAACGAAGTCTCCACTTTACACTTCCCGACAACCCATAATATGATTATCACAGCCAGATATTAACTGTATAAACACTACTCTATGATTTTCAAGTAGTTTGGGATCCATACTCTAAAAAAAAACCCACCGTGAAAGCAACGAAAATTACGAGCGCGTCTGACCGTCGCACTGGCACTAGTTCGCTCTTGGTACTCTGTCATTTATTATTCATAAAACCCCTCACACTTTATATTTCTATTACTATATAACACTTATATATTTATCTACAGTCTTTATCCATAAGTTTCCTTCAGTAGTATTAGTTTATTGTCACTGTAGGGATTCAATTTCTTTCAGTAAAATACGTAGCATTCATTTTCTCGTCCTGTATACTAGCATTGAGAGTGAATGTCACTTTCATCTTCACTCTCATAACTCCTAGGGTATATACTCGTATTCTTATAATACTACTCATTTACATTTCTATTTACGTTCTCTATTTTATTTACGTTATTTACATTTCTATTTTATTTACACTGTGTTATGCAGTCACTTGAAGTAACTTATAAAACTATTTTCCGTTGTTCATGTATATTTACATTCATTACTTTCACTTGCTGATTACACATTATTTACACATTATTTACAATTCCACTTGCACTGTTTTACTCAATAGAAAGATCGTAGTCACTCTTTTATCAATTGTCAGCCCTTTACCTCTTTCCACACGAGGTTTAGTAGGGGGTAAAGGTCACAGGGCCCTTTGCATGGGGGTGAAAAAGTCCCTGAAGTCAGCAAGAAGAAACAGACGTACCTCCACTTCGGAAGATGAGAGTAAACTGATAAGGGAGGGCCGGGGTCGAGGCCTACTTAGGGGATATTCAGTGCTACCAATGTTAGCTCTTGAAACAGCTATGTATAGCACTGAAATGAATGGCAGGAAATCTAGACAATACATTATAAATTAGGTAGTTCCAGGTGAATGTAAATATCACTTAAGCTTCTCCCTTCCCTCCTTACATGTATATTTATTACGAAAATAGATTATACGGCATATTTCAAGGGGAAAAAAAACAGCGAAAATTAGCGAACGAGTGCACGTGAGGTGTTGTCAGGTGATAATTAGCCATTTCCAGGTGTATGGCACTCTCACTTACCTTATTTCTTTCTTGTATATATTATTTGGTATAAGAATAGGACATAGGGCTTATTTCAATGGATGAAATCAGTGAAAAATTCCAAGGAAGATTTATTTAGCATAGCACGGCCGGGCAGGCGAGAGGATAGGGTAATGGAGGGGGGGTAGGGAGGGGAGTCAAGAACGGAAAGAAATGGCTAAATTGTCAACAATGGATGGGAGTACAGATGAGATTAGGAGTGCTGTCTAGTGTTGGACATTGGCAGTACTGATAGATGATACAAGCCCCCACTAGGAAGCCCGGGTGAATTCAAAATAACACAGAATCACAAAAGCGACACCCCGCGGTATGATCCCTTGCTCCCAAGCATCATGAAAGTGACGCCCCGCGGTTAAGGGGTTAAGATTGTATGATTGCTTTGACTTTATTTGTGTATTGCTTACTGGTGTCACTATCGATTGTCAGGATGTTTACCGTGTACGATATAGCTGCGAGATGAGCATGAGCTGATTCCAACACATTTCTCACAACAATTTTATCTCCTTTTATCATTTTCAAGAAAGTTCATTGCAATCATGAAATGGGACATGCTTTCTAATGTAGTAAAAATGAATATAGGGACAACATGGTAATCAATTATGTGGGTTTGTTTTTGCCTAACATGTATTTGTCACTAAGGTTGATACTATTTCAACTCTACTAACCTACATCTTATCATCGGTAAGTATAGAACAAACTCATAATAATTTACAGCAAGTTTATTCTGCTGCATCTCATCACCGGTAGGCATAGAACAAAATCATAATTATTTACAGTAAGTTTACTTCCTGACAAAATGTTCATTCCTCATAATATTATAAAATAATGTTCTCTCCAATATAACGTGCGATCTATATATGAAAAATAAATAATACTCCTGTTTTATTCGGAAAACTGTCCAGACGAATATTATATCATGACAACATCATTGGAAGAAATTATTAACTCAAAATAAATCTGCTTCTTTAACCCCTTAACCGCGGGGCGTCACTTTCGTGACGCTCAGGAGTAATGGATCATACCGCGGGGCGTCACTTTTGTGATTATGCATTATTTTGAATTCTCCTGGGCTTACAAGTGGTGGCTTGTATCATCTATCAGTACTGCCAATGTCCAACACTAGACAGGACTCCAAATCTCATCTGTACTCCCATCCATTGCTGACAATTTAGCCATTTTTCCCCATTCCTGACTCCCCTTCCTACCTCCCCTCCATTACCCTCTCCTCTCGCCTCCTCGGCTATGCTGCGCTAAAGCAAATTTCCCCCAGAATTATCCACTGATTTCATCCATTGAAATAAGTCCTATGCCCTATTCTTATACAAAATAATATATACCAAAAAGAAATAAGGTAAGTGATAGTGCTATACACCTTCATTTGGCTAATTATTACCTGACAACACCTCACGTGCACTTGTTAGCTAATTTCCCACGGAAATTTCCCCTTTGAAATATGCCGTATAATCTATTCTCGTAATAAAAATATATATAAGAAAGGAAGGGAGAAGCCTAAGTGACATTTACATTCACCTGGAACTACCTGCTTTTTTCTGTATTTTTGAGATTTCCTACTAATCATTTTTTAGCATGTACTGCTACTGTCCACCAATAGTCAGCACTCTTAACCCTCTCGCGCACGATAAGTTTCAGTAAGTTTTCTGGCTCACAATTTTTCACTACAAAGCCGCCCGGCCAGGGAGCGCTAGCGCAGCAAATTTGAGCAAATTTGAGCGAATGAAACACATTCTTGCCTTATTTTTGCCACCCAAAAATCCATGTATTCCCATGAAACCTTCCTCAAGGTAGGCATCGATGTTTGTTCTATCTGATAAACAGGACCAAAACACAGGAAAACACCAGCAAAAAAAGTTATTAGTCCTGGAAGCATGGTCAAGTAAACTGTTTTCACTTCCCAACATCGCCGTTTGAATATTTTCCATCATACAGGAAAATGACCTAATAAGTTTTTATAGAGAATTTCATCAGCTTTCTAACGAAACAAATCCGGTTGAGATATGATGTATACTTTTCGAGAAAATGGCCAAAAACTGAAAGCCATTTTCTGAAAAAATTCACTGACCTCTGATAGTTAAATTTTCCCAGACACCTTATGTTTTTATTACATAGTAATATGCCCAAATTCACCAGCTTTCCCCATCTCAAATATGAACCACATACGCCTCATAGTTCTCGAGTAAATCGAAAGAAAGTACTAGGCACTCCGTCCGTGATTGACTTTCCTGATGCGCGCACGGCGTACGCAATGTTCCCGCCTACGTAACAACGAATCCTTATCATAAATATTACATAGTTATGTATTGTACATACGTAGAATTTACTGCTCTTTATCATGGTTCAAACATGAAATCGATACGTCCAATAGTTTTCGAGTAATTGGCCGACAAAGTGAGAGTATTACTACGAGCGTTAATCAATGGTAACAGCCGCGGAGACACTCATTTCCACCGCCTTTTCTCGCACAAAACGTAACATAATGCTTACATTTTGGTATTGATCATACGTAGAATTTAGTGGTATAGATCATGGTTGTTACATAAAAACGATAAGTCTAATAGTTTTCGAGTAATTGGCTGACAAAGTGAGGTTAGTACTCCGAGCGCTTGTCACTGATAACAAACGCGAGGAAAAAGAAAAAAACCCTCGCCTTTTACCCCCCAAAACGCTACCAAAGGCTTACATTCTGGTATTGATTATACGTAGAATTTAGTGATATTGATGATGGTTGTAACAGAAAATCGATAAGTCTAATAGTTTTCGAGTAATTGGCCGACAAAGTGAGGTTATTACTCAGAGCGAATGCCACTGATAACAAACGTGAGGAAAAACATTTCCCTCGCCTTTTACCCCCCAAAACGCTACCAAAGGCTTACATTCTGGTATTGATTACACGTAGAATTTAGTGGTATTGATGATGGTTGTAACAGAAAATCGATGTCTAATAGTTTTCGAGCAATTGGCCGACAAAGTGAGGTTATTACTCCGAGCGAATGTCACTGATAACAAACGCGAGGGAAAAAAACATTTCCCTCGCCTTTTATCCCCCAAAACGCTTCCAAAGGCTTACGTTTTGGTATTGATCATACGTAGAATTTAGTGGTATTGATGATGGTTGTAACAGAAAATCGATAAGTCTAATAGTTTTCGAGTAACTGGCCGACAAAATGATGTTATTACTCCGAGCGCTTGTCACACAACAACCGCTAGGAACAAAAACATTTCTCTCGCCTTTTACCCCCCAAAACGCTACCAAAGGCTTACATTCTGGTATTGATCTTACGTAGAATTTAGTGGTATTGATGATGGTTGTAACAGGAAATCGATAAGTCTAATAGTTTTCGAGTAATTGGCCGACAAAGTGAGGTTACTCTTCCGATCGCTACCAACTTTTACACACACTGTTTTTTCCTTGCACACCTGCCTGAAGACTATGCCACCAACTTTTTTTCCCCCTATCTGTACAGACTGTTACATCTTCCATGGATGTTTTCCTATTGTTATAACCGACTATACATAAACATAACTCTTCTATAGTTACTGCTGTGGAGATTTACTTTCTTTCATATGTGTAATCTATAGGAGAAAATGGTTATTTGTCTGAAAGTTGGAGAGGTAATGGTAATAGATTATTATATATATCAACAAAATTTGCAGAACTCACTTCCTCCAGGGGTGTTGATCCAGTTAGACCAGGGATTTGAAGATGAGGAGTTATGTAGTGTGTGTGTGAGTCAGCTTCTCCCTGAGAGTATGAGGCAACGCTATTTTTAGGACACACCACACTCGTTCACGGAAACTCGCAGCTTGTTTGACGTATATTTCATACAGTTCCATACGCATTTACACTATCAGAATCACAATAATTCCAGCCCTAAAACACCGGTAATTCTCCCCTCCCGACTTCAGGTTTGCCCCTTCATAATACTCTGTTTCATGCCGTACGTAACGCTTGCTGGCTCCATAATTTCACCAAGCCATCCACAGTATGTTTCACACAATATATATTTATGCCTTGGCTTCATTTATATACGTATTTCCACTCACGCCATACAGCCTACGGGGGGGGCGGAGTGGCGAAACCCCGCTACACTGACCATGTGTCTGGCTCCAAGGCCCAACAATTGCTAACGGCCAGAATTGCTTTTCAATACATATATGTATGTTCCATCGACAATATCACATCACTATATGTTCACATACAATGTATTATCTCACTGAGTCAATAGGGCCTTTGCCTCGAGCGAGAGGGAGAGAATTATGGACGATTTAAAGGGAACCACGAGCTGTCAAACACCACCGCCTGACTGCTCGGCAAACACTGAGGTTGGAGGGAGCGGGGTGAGGGAGATGAAGCGACACAGCGTTGCCAATGACTTACTTTGAGAGAGCTTTGGCGACCCTATGACGCGCCCAAAAATCACGCAAATCGGCCCATAAGTTTTTTTCTGACAAATATTTTGGTGCTTAAACCATGCGATTCGAGTGACTGGTCCTGATCTAAAAGAAGGCGATGTCACGCGAATCGAGTGAGTGTGTCTGGGAGGGTTAATCTCATCTGTACTCCCATCCATTGTTGACAATTTAGCCATTTTCCCCCATTCGTGACTCCCCTACCTACCTCCCCTCCAGTACCCTCTCACCCCTCCCTACCTCACCTCCTTTACCCTTTCCTCTCGCCTCCCCTGCCGCGCTGCGCTAAAGCAAATCTCCCCCGGATTTTTCCACTGATTTCATCCATTGAAATAAGCCCTATGCCCTATACTTATACAAAATAATATATACCAAAAAGAAATAAGGTAAGTGATAGTGGTATACACCTGGAATTGGCTAATTATCACCTGACAACATCTCACATGCACTCGTTCGCTAAATTCCCACGGTAATTTCCCCTTTGAATTATGCCTTGTAATCTATTTCCGTAATAAAAATATATATAAGAAAGGAAGGGAGAAGCCTAAGTGACATTTACATTCACCTGGACCTACCTATTTCTTTATGTATTGCCGAGATTTCCTACCAATAATTTCTTAGCATGTGAGTTAGCAGCTGTCAGCCCCATTGTCACTGTCAACCCTTGCCTTCTCAGATAGGCTGCTCCATTCAGTTCCTTGTCCTCCTCTGTGGTCAAAGCATGTCGCACTCGCGCCCTGCCATTTCCGCCGCTTCTGTGCCCATTGCAAAGGGCCCCGTGACCTCTACCCCCAGAAAAACTCATGTGGGAAGTAGGAAAGGACTAAGTGACTCTGCAGTGGAACGTGAACTAGCCGAATTTTCAATGATAATGATGGATAGTGACTATGATCCTCCGGGTGATTCGTGTGATGAGCTGGGTGATGAAATCGTGCCAGAAACTCCTAGTACGAGTGCCTCAGCATCCCAAGTTATCCCAAGCTCCGAAGGAAAGGAGCCCTTAGTGCAGCAAGGGAAGGAACTTGGGAAGGGAGTGAAAAGGCGGTGGGTTAGCCCTGGAACAATGGCCCCGTGTGACCCAGCCCGCCATGAGTCCCGAGGTCAATCACCCCCCCCATTCCCCAAGCCCTACTTCACTCATTTCTTCCTTTTCTTCTGCTGAATTTTCTCCGGAGTCTTCGTCGTCGTAGTCGCCACCAGCATCAACAGTGAAGGCAGGCCGTAGAGGAAGAAGTAAATCCCTGACCCATAAAAGTAGAGTTGCCAGTAGAGTAAGGGCTGCTAGTGCTGTACGGCAACCCAGGGTCAGTGCAAGTGACCTTGAACCAGATAAATCTGCCTCACAGCCACCCTCCACCCTCACCCACCCTACACCGCCACGACAGGGAATCCTGGACGCCTTCGTGTGAACGGAAGGGTCCGATTTTGTCCCAGAACATCTTGATTTCAACGAGAGTTCCTCAAGGATACAGCCTGCCTTCAATCTTGACGAGGATGCTGAGTGTGTTGACTTCCTTTTGGCCTTCCTCGATGATGAAGTCATGCAGCACATATGTGATGAGACCAACATGTATGAATCACAATGTGCTGCAAGTGGTACAGGTGCAGCCAAGATGCAACAGTGGTCCATGCTGGGAGTGCAGGAGCTGTATGTGTTCTTCGCCCTCATGCTTCTCAGGCCACACTCAAAGAAGCATGAGTTGGAAGAATACTGGTCCATGGACCTCTTACTACCCTCACCCACCTTCAATAAATACATGGCCAGAGATCGCTTCCGGAACATCATGGGAAACCTGCACTTTGCCGACAATGATGTACCTTCCCAAACCGACCCACTCTGGAAGATCCGGAAGATTCTGAGCAGAATGAAGGATAAGTTTATGACATTCTTCCACCCCTTTCAGAAGGTTGTCATTGACGAATCCTTGGTTTTGTTCAGAGGACGTCTTAAATTTGTGCAGTACATTCCAAGCAAACACCATAACTTTGGAATCGAGTTCTTTGTACTGTGCGACTGTAAGACGGGGTACATCCTTGACTTCGTCATTTATTCAGCCAGCACTGTCGATGTTGATAAAACACACCCTCTTGGCTTCTCAGGCTGTGTAGTGAAAGTGTTCCCTGAAAGGTATTTTGGTGGGAATCATGTGCTGTATACAGACAACTATTATATAACACCGAAATTTGCCAAATACCTTTCAGAGGACGGCATTGGCTCCTGCGGCACTGTCAAGAGTAATCGTGCCCACTTCCCTAAATTCACAGAGGCAGGAACCTCGCAGCGAGGAGACATGCACCTACGCAAGTCTGAGAAGATGCTGGCAATACAGTGGCATGACAAGAGGGTCATGCACATGCTCACCACCGTACACAAGGGGGAACTGAAAGACAGTGGGAAGGTCGACCATAGGACAGGCGAACCTGTGAGGAAACCTGATGCTGTCATAGACTACAATATCAACATGCAGCTGGTGGACAAATCCGACATGATGATTGGAGAGATCGACTGCCTCAGGAAGAATACTAGGTGGTACAGGAAAGTTTTTCTGCATCTCATACACATGACGATACTGAACGCCTTCATCCTGTACAAGATGAAGGTCAAGCCACCCAAGTCCTTCTCCCTGAGGTTGTTCGCCAGGACTTGTGTTCAGCAGTTGCTTGAAAGATACGGTAAGGTGACAGCAGCAGCTCCAAGGCGCCATGCAGTAAAACTTCCTGACAGACTTGAGCAGAGGGAGTACGTGGATCGGCACAGACTGGTGCAAATGCCTGCCACAACCAAGAGGAAGGCTGCGATCTGCAGGTGCAAGGTGTGTGCACATACCACCCAATGCACATCTGAGCACAAACGCACCTCTTGGCAGTGCGCTGAGTGCCAGGTTCCCCTCTGCATTACCTGCTTATTTGATTACCACAGCCAGAAGCAGTTCTAAAAGTGCAAGTGGGAAATGAAAATAATGTGTAAATAATGTGTAAATAGCAAGTTGAAGCAATGGATGTACATATGATTGAACAGTGTAATGTAGTTTTATGTTACTGCAAGTGACAGTGAATAACATAGTGTAAGTAAAATAGAAGTGTAAATATTGAAAATACAATAGAAAATGTAAATAGAAATGTAAATAATTAGTAATATAAGAATATGAGTACAAATACTTGAGGTTATAACAGTGAAAGTGAATCCGTGGCTCTCTACGTATTTTACTGAATGAAAAATTGAATGACTTCAGTGACAATAAACGAATACTACTGAAGGAAACTTATGGATAAAGACTGCAGATATGTGTAAGTGTTATATAATAATAGGAATATAAAGGGTGAGTGTTTGTTTGAATAATAAATGACAGAATACCAGCGGCGAACTAGTGCAAGTGGGAAGGTCATAAGCGCTTGTAATTTTCATTGCTTTCACAGTGTTTTTTTTTTTGGAGTATGGATTCCAAACTACTTGATAATCATAGAATAGTGTTTCTAGTGATAATATCTGGCTGTGGTAATCATATTATGGGTTGCCAGGAAGTGTAAAGTGGAGACTTCGTTATCCAACTTTAGAAGTCTCCACAAGTCCTACGGTACTCGACAAAGGCTCAACGAACATACCAGGAGAAAGCTGAAGGTATGTGCCATATGCATATTTAATTTTAATATTCTAGGAGTAATAACTGATTTTTGGCAAATATTTTTTGAGAGTCTGTCAGAGCCCAAATATGCCCACGGGACACGCAAGACAGAGCAAAACAAGCCCGGGGTTAAGGGGTTAATTACAATCAATATTTTGTCTAGATACCATTACTGGTAATCACATCGTAAAGGCGGTTAGGTAGTGAACCCACATAATTGTGAATGATGTGAGGGTTTCTCCTGAGGACCTCCCACTCCCTCATCATGTGACGCAACAGTCCCTGTGGTGTCCTTTCCTCGCTGGGCTCCCAAACATTAACAATATTGGCCCAAACTTTCTCAATGGGATTTAGGTCAGGGTGTTGCTAGGCCAAGGCAAAAGTTCTAGGTGGCGCTGATCCTCAAACCATGTTCGCACAACTCTCGCTGTGTGCACGAGACAAATCTCGTGCATAAAAATGATGTTCTCAGGATACGGAAGGGTGTATGCGCGGACAGTTGACAGCATCACCTCCTCTACAGTAGTATCTCCAGACACTTCTCAGCCCTGAACCTTCCCTCCATCTCTGTGTCCTCACCAACACCATGGAGACCAATCTACTCCCACACGTTGCATGTTACGTAACCACTCCTTGCCTATCCACAGATGTGCTTCTGAACATAACTATAAAACATTATGCCCTTGTCAGTTTTGATATATATTACACATTAATGACTTCATTTTCTATCTTTATACTGTAATATATATTCCATAATATTTATTTATTCATTCGAGTAAACATTACTTGTTAAATAATTTTTTTTTTCTCTCTCTCTCTCTCTCTCTCTCTCTCTCTCTCTCTCTCTCTCCCCCTCCCTCTCTCTCTCTCTCTCTCTCATGGCCACAAGACCTAACAGTACACGGTCGGTATTTGTTTCCTTACCTGGATTACAGGGGGAGAGTCATCTTTTCTGATGATAAGACCTTCTCTTCAACCTCCCATGGGAAACTTCACTGCTACAGGCTTAACAACACGAGGTAAATCACATTGAAACTGAAACAGTACAATTTACCGATCATTCATATCATAAATAATTCAAGCAAGTGGTCTTATCGCTTTGCGGTACTTAAAACAATTTGTAGCTGAATGAATAAATAAATAAATATATATATATATATATATATATATATATATATATATATATTTATATAGAGAGAGAGAGAGAGAGAGAGAGATTGATTGATAGATATAGGTAGATATAGATATAGAGGTATATATATATTTATTAGAGAGAGAGAGAGAGAGAGAGAGAGAGAGAGAGAGAGAGAGAGAGATAAAGATTGAGATATCGATGTAAAGATATCGATATAGAGATAGATAGATATAGAGATAGAGATATAGAGACAGAGATAGAGATAGAGAGATGGAGATAGAGATAGAGATATAGAGACTAAGATGGAGATAGAGAGATAGAATTAGAGACAGATAGAGATAGAGATATAGAGACTGAGATATCGCTACAGAGATAGAGATATCGGTATAAAGACAGAAATATCGGTATAGAGATAGAAGTAACGGTACAGAGATAGAGATAACGGTACTGAGATATATTCGGCATTGATAGAGATATCGGTATTGAAATAGAGATTTATATATAGACATTTGTGTGTGTGTTTATATATATATATATATATATATATATATATATATATATATATATATATATATATATGTATGTATGTATGTATATATATATGTAAAGAATGAGAAAAAAAATTATTTAACATAAGTAATGTGTACTCGAATAAATAAATGTTATGGAATATATATTACAGTATAGATACAAAACTAAGTCATTAATGTGTAATATATATCAAAACTGACAAGGACATAATGTTTTATAGTTATGTTCGGAAGCACATCTGCGCATAGGCAAGGAGTGGTCACGTAACATGCAACGTGTGGGAGTAGATTGGTCTCCATGGTGTTGGTGAGGACACAGAGATGGAGGGAAGGTTCAGGGCTGAGAAGTGTCTGGAGATACTACTGTAGAGGAGGTGATGCTGTCAACTGTCCGCGCATACACCCTTCCGTATCCTAAGAACATCATTTTTATGCACGAGATTTGTCTCGTGCACACAGCGAGAGTTGTGCGAACATGGTTTGAGGATCAGCGCCACCTAGAACTTTTGCCTTGGCCTAGCAACACCCTGACCTAAATCCCATTGAGAAAGTTTGGGCCAATATTGTTAATGTTTGGGAGCCCAGCGAGGAAAGGACGCCACAGGGACTGTTGCGTCACATGATGAGGGAGTGGGAGGTCCTCAGGAGAAACCCTCACATCATTCACAATTATGTGGGTTCACTACCTAACCGCCTTTACGATGTGATTACCAGTAATGGTATCTAGACAAAATACTGAGTGTAATTAAAGAAGCAGATTTATTTTGAGTTAATAATTTCATCTAATGATGTTGTCATGATATAATATTCGTCTGGACAGTTTTCCGAATAAAACAGGAGTATTATTTATTTGCCATATATAGATCACACGTTAGTTTGGAGAGAACATTATTTTATAATGTTATGAGGAACGAGCATTTTGTCAGGAAATAAACTTACTGTGAATTATTATGATTTTGTTCTATGCTTACCGATGATAAGATGTAGGTTAGTAGAGTTGAAATAGTATCAACATTAGTGACAAATACATGTTAGGCAAACCCTCATAATTGACTACCATGTTGTCCCTGTATTCATTTTTACCACATTAGAAAGCATGTCCCATTTCATGATTGCGATGGATTTTCTTGGAAAAGATAAAAGGAGATAAAACCGTTGTGAGAAATGTTGGAATCAGCGCCGTGCTCATCTCGCAGCTATATCGTACACGGTAAACATCCTGACAATCGCTAGTGACGCCAGTAAGCGATACACAAATAAAGTCAAAGCAATCATATGATCTTAAAGTCCGTCATCGAACACTTTGTGGCAACTTTGATGGGCAAACCAGCGGACAGCCAGTGCCTGTAGTTGAGGGAAATCATCAGACATTTCCCGGTGGTCTGGCGCCGAGCATGAGCCAAGGACCCTGCCATCCTCAAAAAGTTGACTCTTTAACCATATTGTTTTTCTGCAGTCTTCATTATTTTCTTTCTTAACAATTGCAACAATTTATATGCTATATTGAGTTATTCATTTTCTTGTCAACTGCCTTGCACATTGTCATATCGCACTCAATCGCTGCCGACCACCTACTGACTACTGGTCGACTTTACTGCCTGACCAGCTACTCAGCAGTTTAGACAATATCACAGTCATCCCTGACAGACTGTGTCCGATGAGGGCACAGTCCGCCAGTTATTGCCCGATAGGCGTGAGTGTGGTCGGGGATTAACAACTTGGCCTACATCTGTAGACTGACTAACGTCATGCAACATAATTATGTATTAAAATGAGGGAACAACCTCACGGCTGCCAGTGTTAATTGACGCTAGTTACCCATTTGGTTGACTTTTCATTCCATTGTCTTCATCGTTGTCCCTTTCTTACCATCTCCTCCAAACACTGTGGGGGAGGGATCAGTGTTGCTTAGGTGATGCAAATTTAAACTGGATATTTGGTTACTTAGACCCTGTTTGATGTTACCGAACGATGTTTTATGCACCTCATGGACCTGCAAGTAATTAAGTGGAGCTGCTAGGAAGAATTTTAAGGTAACCATCTCATCATATATGAATGTTGCTGATTATCTTACTATATTTTTGCGTTTCTAATGCAATGCATTTATGTTGAGAATGAGCCCCGTGAGGGGGAATTGTCTGCAGAAACGTGGGCGATACTTAAAAGGTTTGGGCACCCCTTTGGTCCCGCATTAATCCTTTTCAGACTGTCCCTTGTTTCTTTCTTTTTCCTTGTGCGAGCTGTCCCTCTATTTCTTTTTCCCTTGTGCTACAAGGTCTTACTGGCTTAGTACAGTCTTCTCTCTCCTTATTTTGATATAATATATTTGGTGAAATACAAAAGGTAGTAAGACAACAAATAGTTCAGTATTAATTTACTGCCTATGCATGTTAACAGATATCATGTGTCATAGAGCATAATAACCCTTGAAACTGGAAATGTAATACCAAATTACATTCGTTAAAGGAAGCATTGTCCATTCTCCTCGTTAAAGGTCAACATCTATTAATCTGATTCACTAGACTTCGTTTCCACTGCTTCAAATATTATGAATAAACGAAACTACCAGCTGACATGCTGTTCTTCTCTGCTATGTTGCCAGTTACGTTTTACAGATTGCTGGCGCTTATTATTCTATTATACTCCACGTTCGATCATTAAATACTGTAGTATTCTCTATACCTTATTTCGTGCCACTTATTAGTTATTAACCTTGATTTACGTATAACATGATGAGAATATTTGCTTTACCACCACTTAAAAGTTCATCCAATCATGGTCCACCTTACACAGACTCTAGGTTCTGAGCGATTCATACGTGGACTTACTACAAGGAACTGCCAGATGTCTGTGTATACCCCAATATTTTTTTGCACTTTCTACTTGCTCAACTGTACACATATTAGGACATATGTATCCCAAGGTGGACTAAAGTATTTATGTACATACGTAAGTACTCACGTATGTACGTATGTACGTGAATACTTAAGTACGTACTTATGTACGTGAATACTTAAGTACGTACATACTTACACACGTGTGAATACTTATGTACAGTCTTCAGCATAAATTCGTCGCAAGTCTACTCGTGAGGTGTGAATCCTTTTGTCTGGCAACGATGTAAGGGGTCTTGTTGCCACATAGACTATTATATACGTTAAAGATGCATTTTTAAGAAATGGTACTAGAGACTGCCTGTTCTGTATACCGTATTTGATTAGAATGAAAAGGTGCAAGAGTTGACAGAATAATGTTATGGAATGACGTATGAGCGTAATACTCCGGTATGCCTCATTATAACCGTGTCTAAGCTCCCTTTCCCTCTCCCCCCCTTACTCCTCCTGATGTCCCCCACCTTTTCCTCTCCCTCGTATCCCCCACTCACTTTCATGTCTCTCCACTATCTCCTTTCCCCACCCTCTCTACCTTCATTTATTTATCTACGGCACTAACTCCATTGGTGCATCGCAATTCTCTCTTGACTGTTTCCTAAACCCAGTCTGCCCTATTCCCAGTTGCTCGCAGTACTACAAACAATATCCAAGGCTAATTATTAATATTCCTTCCTGTTCGCGTCCGATTCTAACCCTCCCTGTCTCCTTGCCACTTCTTTTATTCCAGTCATTTTTCTTTTCTCCACCCTTTTCGCTACCAACAGCCAGAAGATATAGGAACATTGAGGTCTTGTTCTTGTGATGTATTCCTTACTGGTGTTTGTTTGTGTGAGGGTGGCAGTCGGTGGCTATTAGTTCAGTAGGCGTAATTAAACATTTGTGCCCATTCCTCCTCCTTCTCGCCCTCTCTCTTCCCTAGGAAAATGTTTCCATTCTCCCCATACTGTTCACTGATTCATGAAGCAATATCAGAACCAATAATGCTTCGAACTACTGTATCATGTTTGGAGTAAGGAGTAAGAGAAAAGACTGGCATGACAATAATCTGACGAATGTAGAGAAACAAAAAGGTTGCATGAATAGACAAGAAATAGATATGAGTGCGGATAATTCCGTAGGTTAGCGCTGTGAGTAAAAATTATTAAGGTAGGCAAGGGAAGGAGAGAGGGGAGTGGAAAAGGAGAGCAGGGTAGGACGTGTGGTAGGATAAGGAGGGTCATCGGAAGGGGTACGGGGGAGAGAGCGGAAATTTCATCATTCCACAACATTTTTCTGTCGTCTTTCGCACATTTTTATGCTACTCAGATGTAAAGAATATTCCATTCTCCAATTCTCACAAACTCTTCTTTAGAGCGTATAAAAGCCTGTTTGGCAACCAGTTCCCTAACATCGTTGCCAGACAAAACTACCACATTACACGAGCGAACTTGCAGCGAACTTGTGCTGACGACTGTACGTTGGTACTTGAAGATTAATTTGAGTATGTACTTACGTACGTACGTGAATACTTATACATATGTGTGTACTTGCATACATACATAAATACTTACGTATGTACGTACTTACGTACGTACGTGAATGCTTACGTATATCCGCACTTACATAGGCACCTGAATACTTACGTGTGTACGTACTTACTACGTACGTGAATACTTACACAAGTGCGTACGTATGTATGTATTTCCGTAAGCACGTGTACATATGTGCGTACGGTACTTAAGAACGTACATAAGTAAATACGTACATGAATGCCTTGGTGCTTACATAGGTGTGTACGTAAGTATATATGTATACGTAAATACCTACATAAGTACATACGTAAGTACGTACATACGTACATACGTTTATACGTAAATACATGCGTGCGTAAGTATGTAAACAGGTGCGTACGTAAGTACTTACCATAGGTGCGTGTACATGCTGTAGGTAAGCAAACACCCTCCACGTCGCACACAACGCACCATTCTTTTGGTCGGGGGTCATGTAATCGATATTGTGTTCCTCTATTTCCGAATCACAATCCCGTAAGGGTGGTCTGGAGGTCCCTTAGTGAAAGGAGGACTGTACTCTAGAAAATGGCGGCCGAAAGAGCTTGTGCATATTAGTGTAACGCCGAAAGGGAGAGGAGCTGCTGGTAAGGTAGCTGCCAAGAGCGTGGGACCGTTTGTGAATCCTGGCCCAGTCTCTCTATCGGGTCTTTAGTCTCCATGGACGACGAGAGTGGGAAGATGACGTTTAGTTCGTAAGCTATTTTAAGAGACCGCATCAACGATCACGAAGGAGACAGCTTTTACTTAAACACATGCAGCTATGACACTGCATTTGGCCAGATTTCCATCAATAATAGTCTCTGGAAGACTTTGTATAAACCAGACGGCTGTCAGTGAATGAAATTTGAAAAAATAAACTCGAAAGTTTGCCCTGAATCGGAGATCCTTGG
Source organism: Coenobita brevimanus (assembly GCF_032717465.1). NCBI lineage: Eukaryota > Metazoa > Arthropoda > Malacostraca > Decapoda > Coenobitidae > Coenobita > Coenobita brevimanus. The sequence goes on along the minus strand of NC_137056.1, from coordinate 25,596,790 downwards.
AGAATGCCAAACTTGTGTCATAGCCAAATACCTTCAATGCATTAACAATTGGCAAGAGTAATAAAATGTAGAGGTTCATAAACAAATCACTGATTTTAGAACTTCCAACTTAGCATTTTCGGTTAAGCAGGAATAGCGGTATTTAAAAAGAAAGATGTAACACTAAACGATAGAGCAAAAGTATGTGGTTTTGCTTTGCAAGAGTTTGTAATTCTATGTTCTGGTCCTCTTTATTGCCCAGTGTAAGAGAAAAAGGTAAAATGTCATACACCCTTACAACTGAAAATAATTTTGCATCAATAGCTAATTACAATTACCATTAGTGAGGGTATGCCACAGAAAAAAAGACAGGAAGCCGTAGCTGCTACAATGTGTAAGGTATCCATACTATTAATTATTTCACTATTGTGACATCCTTATTATTTCAGTATCATCACCAAAGCATTTATACATGAAGTAGTGTATTGTAGTTAAAAGAAATTTCATCAAAAGGTCTTTGAAATTAGACCATTTGTATCTGAAACCCTGGTTAGTAAATACATTAGGAACTGGAGGGGGGGGGGGAGGTCTGTGCTCTGCGGGCGCAGTAATGCATTACACATTCAGATCGGAAATATGTATCTTACAGCGAAAATTCTAACATATCAATGCTTCATGTTAATCATTTTATACTAGTGTTTCTAAAACTTTTTTGGCTGTGACCGGGAACACAGATTTCATTTTTACCCTGGCGTAGAGTTGCCATACCTCCGGATTTTCCTGGACATGTCCTGCATTTAGTTGTCAAAATCTTCGTCCAGGAGGAATTTTAAGAATTGTCCAAAAATCCAGAGTTTCAGCTTCCATCACTTTTTCTCAAAAAATTTAATATACCATTATACTCTAATGACGAGAGTGAGGCCTTCGTTGCCATCTTGGCTGGTTCAGTGCTAGCAGCTAGCTAAAATGTCCTGCCTTTTCCTGCTGTTCAGCAACGTTTTTTTTTTTTTTTTCCACACTCGTTATTATCATAAAATAAATGTAATTGCACACAATTATTGGTTTAGTTTTCATTGTTACACTAGCATTTGTTATTCTTATGATCTTATCCTGCATCCAGTTCTAGCATTATTCAGTCATAATCTAGCCAATTATGTACATGGCCTGTTTTCCTTTATTACTGTAAAAAGATTAAAGATTACAGTATGATACAGAACAGCAGTACTGTTGTGTGTGTATATATATATATATATATATATATATATATATATATATATATATATATATATATATATATATATTGTTACGGAACAGAGAAAACTGTCCCGCAAAGTTCCAGGTTCAAAACAAAAGAGTTAGGTAAAATTACAAGTTAAAGTTTAATGCTCAAACTAACAACTAAACATTCAGGACTCATAAGGATAATGTAATGGCAAAAACAGGTAAAATATATGGTTAACTGCAATAGCCGCTATTAACACGAAATTAGCAAGAGTAAATTTATCTAAGTCAGCCCTGATAAAATGAGAAAACCTGATAATGCTCAGTGAATGCAAGATATATTATTACAGATACAAAATATTATTACTGCTGGCTGACAGCAAAAACCTCACATTAATCACAAAAACCTCACTAGGCCTTCGAATTAACACCTTATGCTATACAATAGTACAAGAAAAAATGTAATAACACTTATACTCAAATTATACAGCTGCTAGATGGTTGGAGACTTCCTGAGCACTCACAATAATAACAACTGTACAGGGGAGGACAGAGATGTGAACAAAATGAGGAGTAGATCTAAGTGGCAATTAATGCAGAGACTGAGCTCATTATATAGGGTCCGGCAGAGCTTGATACAACTTGTAAGAAGGACGCGCAAATGAAGCTATAGGGGACAAAGAGTTAACAATCCTGCTCTGAACAACAGAAAGAACGACTTACTCTACTATAAGGGGAGAAGGGGGGAGTGAGGTAGAACACTCTCGTGATCAAACATGTAGCATACTGTACGTTAGAATTATACAAAGGATGATGAAATCATAGGCTATGTAACACCTCCCCACAAAGAAAAAAGAAATTTACAAAGGAAGTTTCTTATTACTCTAAAACAATCTGTCTAAAGTCTAGATAAGCAATCTGCAATAACATTTTCTTTCCCCTTGACATGCTGTATGTCTAATGAATACTCCTGAAGAAGTAGACTCCATCTTGTCAATCTCTGATTTTTATCTTTAAACTTACTAAGGAATTTCAGTGGGTTATGATCGGTATCAATGACTATGGGGTCAAAACCAGAACACAAATAAAATGAAAAATGCTGTAAACCCAAAATCAAGGCCAAAAGCTCTTTCTCAATAGTTGAGTAGTTCTTTTGAGGTGGAGTGAACTTCTTACTGTAATAAGATACAGGGTGTTCAATACCCTGATCATCCTCTTGCAGCAAAACAGCCCCAGCTCCTGTATCACTTGCGTCAACAGCCATCTTAAAAGGCTTAACAAAATTTGGAGTAGCGAGCACTGGCTGACTTGATAGCTTTAAATTTGCTGAAAGAGGATTCACAGTTATCGGTCCAGACAAATTTAACTCCCTTTTTCAGTAGGTCTGTAAGTGGTGATACAAGAATTGAAACGTTAAGAACAAATCTCCTGTAATAACCTACCATTCCCAAAAATCTTTGTAGCTCTTTCCTACTTTTAGGTCTGGGAAGATCACTTATAACCTGAACCTTAGCTCCTGGTGGTGCAACATGTCCATCACCAATTACATACCCAAGGTACTGAACTTTAGCTTGACCAAACTCACACTTTGATAAATTAGCTACAAGATTAGCATGAACTAAACGGTCAAGAAATTTACTGACATGGCATAGGTGATCTTTCCAGTTGTCACTGAAGATTAATACATCATCAATATAAACAACACACCCTGCCAAACCCTCTGTTACAACATTCATGAGCTTCTGAAATGTGGCTGGTGCATTCTTCATACCATATGGCATTACCGAACATGCAAAGGTCTTTCCTAGTGTTACAAAACATGAGATCTCCCTAGCACGTTCAGTCATAGGTACTTGCCAGTATCCCTTTAACAAATCAAACTTACTTATGTACCTAGCCTTTCCGATCTTGTCTATGCAATCTTGTGGTCCAACAGGTAACCAAGCTCCTTCTGGATGAGAGGAACTTTCACTGGGTTCACACAGTAAGGAGGCAGTTTAATTGGCTTTGCGTCTCCAACATCGACGTCATGCATGAACACAGTGGTTCTTCCTGGAGTGGCACGGAACACTTGCGGGTACTCCTGCAGTAATGCCGAAAACTCCTGCCTTTCCTCGGGAGCTAGATGAGAAAGCTTAGTCTATAGATCATTCATGATATCAGGATTCTTCCCCAAACTATCACTCAGGCTCATGCTGCATGGGAGAACTTCACTTGCAGACTCGGGTGGAACAGCTACAGTGCAGACTGAGTTATTTTCGTCCCGCCTGTGATATACCTTTAGCATGTTGATGTGACAAAGTTGCTTGTTCTTTCTACGATCTGGTGTGGCAATGACATAGTTGACATCACTGAGTTTCTTCTCCACGAAATAAGGACCACTAAACTTGGCTTGAAGAGGTTGCCCATGCACCAGTAGCAGAACCAAAACCTAATCTCCTGGCTGAAAGTGGCGTAACCTGGACTTCTTATCATACCAAGTCTTCATCTTCTCCTGAGCAGCTCCTAAATTCTCTCTCGCCAGCTGTAAAGCAGTGGACAGCCGTTCTTTGAACTTTATCACATACTCCAGGAGGTTGACGTCATCTTCCTCCAACAGCCAGCATTCCTTGAGTAGCTTAAAGGGTCCTCTTACTTCATGGCCAAACAGTAGTTCAAAGGGTGAGAAGCCCAGTGATTCATTTCGAGATTCTCTTGCAGCAAATACAACGAATGGAAGACCTTTATCCCAGTCTTTCTGATGTTCCAAACAGTAATTCTTGAGCATCGATTTGAGTGTTTGATGATATCTCTCCAACGCTCCTTGGGTCTGGGGATGGTAAGCTGAAGACGTGATCTGGGTGATGCCCAACTCTTTCAGAGACTGCTTGAAAATATTTGATATGAAATTACTTCCCCGGTCTGACTGTACCTACATGGGCAGACCAAACTTTGTGAAGAACCCCAGCATTTCCTTAACCACGTTCTTTGCTGAGATATTTCTAAGTGGAATGGCTTCAGGATAACGAGTAGCCATATCAATCAGGGTCAACACATAAGAAAATCCTGAAGAAGTCTTAGGAAGAGGGCCCACAATATCCACCAACACACGGCTGAATGGCACCTCAAAAGGAGGAATGGGAACTAGAGATGCAACCTTTTCGGTCTGATTACACTTCCCCACAACTTGACAGGTGTGACAAGACTTACAATACCAGGAAACATCTCTGAAGATACCTGGCCAGTAGAAGTGTTTCAAAATGCGTGCCACAGTCTTCCTCACTCCAAGGTGTCCTGCCAAACTGGAATCATGAGCCACTCTAATGATATCCTGCCTACCAACACGAGGGATGACAGCTTGATGTACAACCTCCCATTCACAGTCGGCTGATGCTGTTGGGGGTCTCCACTTTCTCATAAGTACTCCTGACTTTATATAATAACAAGTAGATGCACCAGCTGACTCTTCCTCACTTCAAGCAGAGTTAGCTAGACCTTTCAACTCAGGGTCAGCAAGCTGCAAGTCAACCAACTCTTGACGAGACAAATTATCAACACTACGGGGTACTGCCTCATCTGGTGAGTGGTCCAAATTAGCAAGAAAAGTGTCAGCTAGGATAACATTATCATCATCAATATCCTCTAAGTCACCAGTAACTTTAGACTTAGCCCTAGTGACAGCACATGCAGAGAACACATCAGGGACATCACAATCCTGGGCCGCAGCCACTGGCTCACTAGACAACTGAGGAGATGGACACACTTGACTTCCACCAATATCATTTCCAAGTAAGAAAGTTACACCTGACATTGGGAGTGTCTCAACCAACCCAACCATAACGGAACCATTAACAAAACCAGACTCTAAATTCACTCTGCACAGAGGGACAGAGAAGTAATTATTCCCTACACTTTGTAAGATTACAGTTTCATCAGAGGAATTAACATTAGAGCCTAGAACACTGGTCAGCATAAGGGATTGGCAAGCACCTGTATCACGATATATTTTAACTGATTTCCTGTCATTACTGTCCAGAGGACTGACAAAACCATCAGACAGGAAATTAGCACATGAACTCTTGAGAGTGTCACCCACGTTACTGCTCAAAAGAGGAGCTTCATCATGAGAATTTAATATACCCCTCAAAGCAGGTTCAGTTAACTCAGTTTAAGAATTCTGGGAACTCTCAAGAGTGGACACTAGACCAATTGACTGAATATTTAAAGACTCCTTTTTGTTCACATCACGCTGTCTCCTGAAACATTTCTCCGTAGTATGACCAAGCTTACTACAATAAGTACATTTACTTTTCTGAAATCTAGAGGTGAAGCTGGTATTTACTTCCTGAGAAACATTATCTTTATTCTCTTTCCTGTTACCTGTACTCTGAGTAGAGGTAACGTACTTACTCTCAGCTTTCTTTTTTTCTTTAGAATATCTCATGTGAGTGAGAACATATTCATCAGCTAAAACTGCAGCATCAGACAAATTATCTATTATTTTCTCATCAAGATATAGGCTTACATCTTTATTAATACACCTTTTGAAGTCCTCCAGCAAAATCATCTGCTTAAATTTACCAAAATCAGAATCCACATTCTTAGAATTTAACCACTGCTCTAACAGATCTTCTTTGATTTTTGCATACTCAACATGGGATTGCTTATCTTGCTTATAAGTTGTCCTAAATTTCACTTTATAGGCTTCAGGAACAAGCTCACAGGCCTTAAGAATCAAGCTCTTAACTACATCATAATTATCAGATTGATCCTGAGGCAAAGATGCATAAGTTACTTGAGCTTTACCGGTGAGAACAGTTTGAAGGAGTACTGGCCAATACTTTTTGGGCCAATTAAAACCTGTAGCTACCCTCTCAAACAACTGAAAATACTTTGTTAAATCAGATTCATTAAAAGGAGGGACAAGTTTAACATTTTTAGCCACATGAAAATCATCAGAGCTAGATGATCCAGTTCCACCTTGTTTCATGCGATACTCATGATCTGCCTGAATCCTAGCAATTTCAACTTGTGCCTCAGCCTCCTTAGCTTTTGCCTGAAACTCAGCCTCCTTAGCATTTGCCTGAAACTCAGCCTCCTTAGCATTTGCCTGAAACTCAGCCTCCTTAGCACGAGCCTCCTGCAGGTTTAGCTGTAACTTAGCTATTTCAATCTGCGTTTTTCTCATTTGGAGGAGTTACATTAAACAAGCTTTCATTAATCATGTCAACAATTTGATCTTTAGAATGATGAGAGCGAACAGCAATTCCCAATTGTTGAGCAACAAGCTTAAGTTCATTCTTTGTTCTGTTTTCTACATCACACACTGTTTGCACATTTGACAAAAAATCTTTGGCTTCATCAAGCATAGTAATAGTAGACATCATGAATAAATCACAGTCACAAAATATCAAGCAATATCCTTATGATAATATCCTGAATATCCTGATGATATGTCGTCAAATTTACGTTACGGAACAGAGAAAACTGTCTCGCAAAGTTCCAGGTTCAAAACTAAAGAGTTGTAAAATTACAAGTTAAAGTTTAATGCTCAAACTAATAACTAAACATTCAGGACTCATAAGGATTATGTAATGGCAAAAACAAGTTAAATATATGGTTAATTGCAATAGCTGCTATTAACACGAAATTAGCAAGAGTAAATTTATCTAAGTCAGCCCTGATAAAATGAGAAAACCGGATAATGCTCAGTGAATGCAAGCACACCTCTGAAGATACAAAATATTATTACTACTGGCTGACAGCAAAAGCCCCACATTAATCACAAAAACCTCACTAGGCCTACGAATTAACACCTTATGCTATTACATTACAAGAAAAAATGTAATAACACTTATACTCAAATTACACAGCTGCTAGATGGTTGGAGACTTCCTGAGCACTCACAATAATAACAACTGTACAGTGGAGGACAGAGATGTGAACAAAATGAGGAGTAGATCTAAGTGGCAATTAATGCAGAGACTGAGCTCATTATATAGGGGCCAGCAGAGCTTGATACAACTTGTAAGAAGGACGCGCAGATGAAGCTATAGGGGACAAAGAGTTGACAATCCTGCTCTGAACAACAGAAAGAACGATTTACTCTACTATAAGAGGAGAAGGGGGGAGTGAGGTAGAACATGCTCATGATCAAACATGCAGCATACTGTACGTTAGAATTATACAAAGGATGATGAAATCATAGGCTATGTACCAATATATATATAATTATATATATATATATATATATATATATATATATATATATATATATATATTGTTACATAGCCCATGATTTCATCATCCTTTGTGTAATTTTAACGCACAGTATGCTGCATGTTTTATCACGAGCGTGTTCTGCCTCAGTTCCCCCCTTCTACCGTTATAGTAGAGTAAGTCGTCATTTCTGGAGTTCAGAGCAGGATTGTCAACTCTTTGTCCCCATGACTTCATTTGCGCGTCCTTCTTACAAGTTGTATCAAGCTCTGCCGGCCCCTATATAATGAGCTCAGTCTCTGCATCATTGCCACTTAGATCTGCTCCTCATTTTGTTCACATCTCTGTCCTCCCCTGTACAGTTATTATTATTGTGAGTGCTCAAGAAATCTCCAAACATCTAGCAGCTGTGTGTAATTTGAGTATAAGTGTTGTTGCATTTTTTTCTTGTACTGTATAGCATAAGGTTAATTCTTAGGCCTGGAAAGTTTTTGTAAATTGTGTAGAATTCATTTTGTCAGCCAGTGGTAATAATAGTTTGTATCTGTAATTATTTATCTTGCATTAACTGAGCATTACCCAGTGTTTTCATTTCATCAGGGCTGACTTAGATAAATTTACTCATGCTAATTTTGTGTTAATAGAGGCTATTGCAGTTAACCATACAGTATATTTAACCTGTTTTTGCCATTACATTATCCTTATGAGTCCTGAATGTTTTGTTGTTAGTTTGAGCATTAAACTAACTTGTAATTTTACCTAACTCTTTTGTTTTGAACCTGGAACTTTACGGGACAGTAGTGATTTTTAGTAGTCTCACTTAAAGTGTACATTATCTTTCTCTGTTCCGTAACATAAATTTGGCGACCTCTCATCAGGATATTCAGGATATTATCATAAGGATATTGCTTGATATTTTGTGACTGTTACTTATTCATGATGTCTACTATTACTACACTTGATGAAGCCAAAGATTTTTTGTCAAATGTGCAAACAGTGTGTGATGTAGAAAACAGAACAAAGAATGAACTTAAGTTTGTTGCTCAACAATTGGGAATTGCAGTTCACTCTCATCATTCTAAAGATCAAATTGTTGACATGATTAATAAAAGCTTGTTTAATGTAACTCCTCCAAATGAGCAAACGCAGATTGAATTAGCTAAGTTATAGCTAGCCCTGCAGGAGGCTCGTGTTAAGGAGGCTGAATTTCAAGCACATGCTAAGGAGGCTGAGACTCAGGCTAACGAGGCGGAGTCTCAGGCTAAGGAGGCGGAGTCTCAGGCTCGTATTCAGGAGGCTGAATGTCAAGCAAATGCTAAGGAGGCTGAATCTCAGGCTCGGATTCAGGAGGCACAAATACAGGCTCAGGCACAAATTGAAATTGCTAGGATTCAGGCAGACCATGAGTATCGCATGAAACAAGGTGGAACTGGATCATCTAGCTCTGATGATTTTGATGTGGCTAAAAATGTTAAACTTGTCCCTCCTTTTAATGAATCTGATTTAACAAAGTATTTTCAGTTGTTTGAGAGGGTAGCTACAGGTTTTAATTGGCCTAAAAAGAATTGGCCAGTACTCCTTCAAACTGTTCTCACCGGTAAAGCTCAAGTAACTTATGCATCTTTGCCTCAGGATCAATCTGATAATTATGATGTAGTTAAGAGCTTGATTCTTAAGGCCTATGAGCTTGTTCCTGAAGCCTATAGAGTAAAATTTAGGACAACTTACAAGCAAGATAAGCAATCCCATGTTGAGTATGCAAAAATCAAAGGAGATCTGTTAGAGCAGTGGTTAAATTCTAAGAATCTGGATTCTGATTTTGGTAAATTTAAGCAGATGATTTTGCTGAAGGACATCAAAAGGTGTATTTATAAAGATGTAAGCCTATATCTTGATGAGAAAATAATAGATAATTTGTCTGATGCTGCAGTTTTAGCTGATGAATATGTTCTCACTCACAAGAGATATTCTAAAGAAAAAGGGAAAGCTGAGAGTAAGTACGTTGCCTCTACTCAGAGTACAGGTAACAGGAAAGAGAATAAAGATGATGTTTCTCAGGAAGTAAATACCAGCTTCACCTCTAGATTTCAGAAAAGAAAATGTACTTATTGTAGTAAGCTTGGTCATACTACGGAGAGATGTTTCAGGAGACAGCATGATGTGAACAAAAAGGAGTCTTTAAATATTCAGTCAATTGGTCTAGTGTCCACCCTTGAGAGTTCCCAGAATTCTTTAACTGAGTCAACTGAACCTGCTTTGAGGGGTAACTTAAATTCTCATGATGGAGCTCCTCTTTTGAGCAGTAACGTGGGTGACACTCTGAAGAGTTCATGTGCTAATTTCCTGTCTGATGGTTTTGTCAGTCCTCTGGACAGTAATGACAGGAAATCAGTTCAAATATATCTTGATACAGGTGCTTGCCAATCCCTTATGCTGACCAGTGTTCAAGGCTCTAATGTTAATTCCTCTGATGAAACTGTAATCTTACAAGGTGTAGGGAATAATTACTTCTCTGTCCCTCTGTGCAGAGTGAATTTAGAGTCTGGTTTTGTTAATGGTTCCGTTATGGTTGGGTTGGTTGAGACACTCCCAATGACAGGTGTAACTTTCTTACTTTGAAATGATGTTGGTGGAAGTCAAGTGTGTCCAGCTCCTCAGTTGTCTAGTGAGCCAGTGGCTGCGGCCCAGGATTGTGGTGTCCCTGATGTGTTCCCTGCATGTGCTGTCACTAGGGCTAAGTCTAAAGTTACTGGTGATTTAGAGGATAATGATGATGATGATGTTATCCTAGCTGACACTTTTCTTGCTAATTTGGACCACTCACCAGATGAGGCAGTACCCCGTAGTGTTGATAATTTGTCTCGTCAAGAGTTGGTTGAGTTGCAGGTTGCTGACCCTGAGTTGAAAGGTCTAGCTAACTCTGCTTACAGTGATGAAGAGTCAGCCGGTGCTTCTACATGTTATTATATAAAGTCAGGAGTACTTATGAGGAAGTGAAGACCCCCAACAGCATCAGCCAACTGTGAATGGGAGGTTGTATATCAAGTTGTCATCCCTCGTGTTTGTAGGCAGGATATCATTCGAGTGGCTCATGATTCCAGTTTGGCAGGACACCTTGGAGTGAGGAAGACTGCGGCACGCATTTTGAAACACTTCTACTAGCCAGGTATCTTCAGGGATGTTTCCTGGTATTGTAAGTCTTGTCACACCTGTCAAGTTGTGGGGAAGTGTAATCAGACCGAAAAGGTTGCACCTCTAGTTCCCATTCCTCCTTTTGAGGCGCCTTTCACCCGTGTGTTGGTGGATATTGTGGGCCCTCTTCCTAAGACTTCTTCAGGATTTTCTTATGTGCTGACCCTGATTGATATGGCTACTCGTTATCCTGAAGCCATTCCACTTAGAAATATCTCAGCAAAGAACGTGGTTAAGGAAATGCTAGGGTTCTTCACAAAGTTTGGTCTGCCCAAGGAGGTACAGTCAGACCGGGGAAGTAATTTCATGTCAAATGTTTTCAAGCAGTCTCTGAAAGAGTTGGGCATCACCCAGATCACGTCTTCAGCTTACCATCCCCAGACCCAAGGAGCGTTGGAGAGATATCATCAAACACTCAAATCGATGCTCAAGAAATACTGTTTGGAACATCAGAAAGACTGGGATAAAGGTCTTCCATTCGTTGTATTTGCTGCAAGAGAATCTCCAAATGAATCACTGGGCTTCTCACCTTTTGAACTACTGTTTGGCCATGAAGTAAGAGGACCCCTTAAGTTACTCAAGGAATGCTGGCTGTCGGAGGAAGATGACGTCAACCTGCTGGAGTATGTGATGAAGTTCAAAGAACGGCTGTCCACTGCTTTACAGCTGGCGAGAGAGAATTTAGGAGCTGCTCAGGAGAAGATGAAGACTTGGTATGATAAGAAGTCCAGGTTGCGCCACTTTCAGCCAGGAGATCAGGTTTTGATTCTGCTACCAGTTCATAGGCAACCTCTTCAAGCCAAGTTTAGTGGTCCTTATTTCGTGGAGAAGAAACTCAGTGATGTCAACTATGTCATCGCCACACCAGATCGTAGAAAGAACAAGCAACTATGTCACATCAACATGCTAAAGTTATATCACAGGCGGGACGAAAATAATCCAGTCTGCACTGTAGCTGTTCCACCCGAGTCTGCAAGTGAAGCTCTCCCATGCAGTATGAGCCTGAGTGATAGTTTGGGGAAGAATCCAGATATCATGAATGATCTCCAGACTAAGCTTTCTCACCTACCTCCCGAGGAAAGGCAGGAGTTTTCGGCATTACTGCAGGAGTACCCGCAAGTGTTCCGTGCTACTCCAGGAAGAACCACTGTGTTGATGCATGATGTCGATGTTGGAGACACAAAGCCAATTAAATTGCCTCCTTACCGTGTGAACCCAGTGAAAGTTCCTCTCATCCAGAAGGAGCTTGGCTACCTGTTGGACCACAAGATGATTGAGCCCTGTCAGAGCGAGTGGAGTTCTCCTGTCACTCTAGTCCCTAAGCCAGGTGGGTCACAGTGGCTTTGCATCGACTACAGACGTGTTAATCAGATAACCAAAACAGACACTTACCCTCTCCCTCGCGTGGAAGATTGCATAGACAAGATCGGAAAGGCTAGGTACATAAGTAAGTTTGATTTGTTAAAGGGATACTGGCAAGTACCTATGACTGAATGTGCTAGGGAGATCTCATGTTTTGTAACACTAGGAAAGACCTTTGCATGTTCGGTAATGCCATATGGTATGAAGAATGCACCAGCCACATTTCAGAAGCTCATGAATGTTGTAACAGAGGGTTTGGCAGGGTGTGTTGTTTATATTGATGATGTATTAATCTTCAGTGACAACTGGAAAGATCACCTATGCCATGTCAGTAAATTTCTTGACTGTTTAGTTCATGCTAATCTTGTAGCTAATTTATCAAAGTGTGAGTTTGGTCAAGCTAAAGTTCAGTACCTTGGGTATGTAATTGGTGATGGACATGTTGCACCACCAGGAGCTAAGGTTCAGGTTATAAGTGATCTTCCCAGACCTAAAAGTAGGAAAGAGCTACAAAGATTTTTGGGAATGGTAGGTTATTACAGGAGATTTGTTCTTAACTTTTCTATTCTTGTATCACCACTTACAGACCTACTGAAAAAGGGAGTTAAATTTGTCTGGATCGATAACTGTGAATCCTCTTTCAACAAACTTAAAGCTATTCTATTAAGTCAGCCAGTGCTCACTACTCCAAATTTTGCTAAGCCTTTTAAGATGTCTGTTGATGCAAGTGATACAGGAGCTGGGGCTGTTTTGCTGCAAGAGGATGATCAGGGTATTGAACATCCTGTATCTTATTACAGTAAGAAGTTCATTCCACCTCAAAAGAAGTACTCAACTATTGAGAAAGAGCTTTTGGCCTTGATTTTGGGTTTACAGCATTTTTCATTTTATTTGTGTTCTGGTTTTGACCCCATAGTCATTTATACCGATCATAACCCACTGAAATTCCTTAGTAAGTTTAAAGATAAAAATCAGAGATTGACAAGATGGAGTCTACTTCTCCAGGAGTATTCATTAGACATACAACATGTCGAGGGGAAAGAAAATGTTATTGCAGATTGCTTATCTAGACTTTAGACAGATTGTTTTAGAGTAATAAGAAATTTCCTTGGTAAATTTCTTTTTCTTTGTGGGGAGGTGTTACATAGCCCATGATTTCATCATCCTTTGTGTAATTTTAACTCACAGTATGCTGCATGTTTGATCACGAGCGTGTTCTGCCTCAGTTCCCCCCTTCTACCGTTATAGTAGAGTAAGTCGTTATTTCTGGAGTTCAGAGCGGGATTGTCAACTCTTTGTCCCCATGACTTCATTTGCGCGTCCTTCTTACAAGTTGTATCAAGCTCTGCCGGCCCCTATATAATGAGCTCAGTCTCTGCATCATTGCCACTTAGATCTGCTCCTCATTTTGTTCACATCTCTGTCCTCCCCTGTACAGTTATTATTATTGTGAGTGCTCAAGAAATCTCCAAACATCTAGCAGCTGTGTGTAATTTGAGTATAAGTGTTGTTGCATTTTTTTTCTTGTACTGTATAGCATAAGGTTAATTCTTAGGCCTGGAAAGTTTTTGTAAATTGTGTAGAATTCATTTTGTCAGCCAGTGGTAATAATAGTTTGTATCTGTAATTATTTTTCTTGCATTAACTGAGCATTACCCAGTGTTTTCATTTCATCAGGGCTGACTTAGATAAATTTACTCATGCTAATTTTGTGTTAATAGAGGCTATTGCAGTTAACCATATATTTAACCTGTTTTTGCCATTACATTATCTTTATGAGTCCTGAATGTTTTGTTGTTAGTTTGAGTATTAAACTTTAACTTGTAATTTTACCTAACTCATTTGTTTTGAACCTGGAACTTTACGGGACAGTAGTGATTTTTAGTAGTCTCACTTAAAGTGTACATTATCTTTCTCTGTTCCGTAACAATATATATATATATATATATATATATATATATATATATATATAGTGTTGGGGGAAGCATAGGGTTGCCATGTCTGAACGGTCAAATTCCGGATGCCTCTGCTGAAAACCATGCTCCCCCCCCAACACAAACTTTGGGCTTTTGGCATTCTGAAACCCATATATATATATATATATATATATATATATATATATATATATATATATATATATATATATATAATATATATATATATATATATATATATATATATATATATATATATATATATATATATAATATACAGGGTGATCCCCCCAAAACTCCCACATTTCGAAAGGCTGTAGCACTGGCAGTAGTGAGGTGGGAGGGGCGGGGCTAGGGTCTGCTGGTAGCCCAACCCCAACCGTCCTCAGTCGCCAACATGGAGTGGTCGGGAGTGCACCGTGCGTTCGCTGTCGAAGCGTTCTTCACAAACAGTTGTTCTGTGATTGCCGTGGAGAGGACCTTTCGAAGACGTTTCAGTATTCCACGGAACCAAAACGTTCCAAATCGGAAGACCATCTTGCAGTGGGTTGAGAATTTCTGGGCAATAGGCTCAGCTCTAAAAAGAAAATCACCTGGTCAACCCAGGAGCGCTTGTATGCCTGAGAATATTGAAGCATTGATGTGATCTGTTGTGCAGTCTCCGAGACATTCTGCGTGGAAGCATGCTTTAGCTGTAGGGATATCCTGGGAAACTGCAAGGAGAATCTTACACAAAGACCTTCACTTCCATCCATATAAAATGATGGTTGTGCAAGAACTCGATGCGAGAGACTGGATAAGCCGCAGGGAGTTATGCGAGAACATTCTGCAACGTGTTCCGGAAGATGCTGTGCTCTTGTGCAGTGACGAAGCTCAATTTCATTTAAGTGGCTCTGTAAACTCATTGACCCCAAAGTCTTGAAGCCCTTAAGGTTGCTATTCATCAGGGGATAGCTGCTGTTCCACCTGACATGACCCGTCGAGCCATGGCAGCCTTCAGAAATCCCCTGCAAGCATGTATAGACAGTGATGACCACCATTTGGAGGATGTCATCTTTAAAACATGATGAATAAAAACTGTATTGAATAAAGTTTCCTGTGTGCAAAAAATATTTTGATTATCTTAAACCATTTTTTTTTTCATTTACCTTTGAAATGTGGGAGGTTTTTCTGGATCACCCTCTCTCTCTCTCTTTCTCTCTCTCTCTCTCTCTCTCTCTCTCTCTCTCTCTCTCTCTCTCTCTAGCCTACTGTATATACATCAGTGCTACTGTACTGCATCCATCCATCCGTGATCCATGATCCTGACATTTAAGATGAGAGTTACCAGCCTCACTCATCCCTGAGTGGCATTACGTGAGCAATAAACCCCAACCATCCCTTGATATAAACCTGCACAGGCTCAATCCAACTGGAGCGCCTTTTTTAATCACTTTACAATATATTGGAAAACTGGCAAACTATAGAAATGGTAAGACTTTGACTGCAAAATGCAACAATACCATAGATGCCGGATAAGATCATTAGAATCATAAATGCTACAGTGTAAAAATGAAAACTAGGCCAATAATTGTGGCAGTTGCCATTTATTTTATGGCTACAACAGCACTAAATATGAAAAAAAAAAAAAAAAATCGTAGCTGAACAAAAGGAAAAGGCAGGTAATTTTAGCTAGCTACTAGCACTATACCAGCCAAGTTGACAACACTTACCAGCTGACGAAAACAACGAAAGTCTCTCTCTCTCTCTCTCTCTCTCTCTCTCTCTCTCTCTCTCTCTCTCTCTCTCTCTCTCTCTCTCTCTCTCTCGTCAATACAGAGTTTAATAGTATATTAAATTTTTCGAGAAAAGTGATGCAAGCTCAAATTCCGGACTTTTGGAAATTTTTTAAATTCCTCCCGGACGAAGATTTTGACACCTGAATGCAGGACATGTCCGGGAAAATCCGGACGTATGGCAACTCTAAGGGAGCATTGGTTTCAGTGGAGGTGTCCGGTATTTTGACTTCAGATATGGCAACCCTAGCCTGGCGACCCTCAGGACGAAAACATAATTTCAGTGTTTCTTCATTTAGTTTTATCCAGTAAAATTTATTGGACAAATTGCAATGGACAGCTTAAAGTAAATTAAGTAAAATTTACTAAATACTGTTTTGCTGGATTTTAATTTAATTTTAATAATTAATAAATTTCGATATTTCTTACGCTGATCGAAGAAAATGAAAGACATAATTTCATGTAAATGTAATTTATTGCAAAACTAGGCAAGCAAAGGAAAACAAACTTTTGACTGGCAACTATGACGCTGCTACATGAGTGAGCCCTTCTGACAATTGATTCTTTGCTGATAAATTTAGTAAACAAAACTTGTGGTTACCACATAGGATGGACATTCTCCAATCTCTCTCTCTCAGCTCAGTAAAGCCGTATTGCAGAAATTCAAGTTTATACTGCAATTGTTGTTTGTGTTTGGCCATTGTTCCCTCTGGAATTAAAACCTGAAATAAATGTATGCCGTGTCCACTAACGAAACTTGTATTTTTAACGAAACGCGTTTCGTTAGCGGACAACTGGGGTTCTAACGAAAAGCGTCTTCTGACGACACAACAAAACATTGCAAGCAAAAATTGAAATTTGCAGTGGAGAGATATCATAGCCTTTATTATATATTGCAGGACACCACCCAAGAATCGCTTAAGCCACACCCTTGTTACTGTAGCGTGTTGGCGCACAATGGTGCACAAGAGGTTGAAGATCTGTTTTAGGGATTGAAAGAAATTGAACCAAGGGAAGACTAACAACATTTCACGAAAACCAGAAACTACCGTGTTGTGTCGTTAGAAGATGCATTTCCTTAGAACTCCAGTTGTTCTCTAACGGAACGCGTTTCGCTAGAAGACAAGTTTCGTTAGTGAATAATATATATATATATATATATATATATATATATATATATATATATATATATATATATATATAAAACGTGGTGTAATACGATATATATTTACTAATTTTTCGAAATACGTTAGGAATCACAGAAAACAAGAAATCACCAGTATAAATAAATTGTTAAAAATTCATAATTATTATAACTAACTACTACTACTACTACTACTACTTATTATTATTATTATTATTATTATTAATCACACCAGCCTCGAGCCAATACATATCTAGCGCAGCTTGGAATATGACCATGTCCTTGACCTACTTTCACCAATTTCGAGCTCGTAGGAGATTTTCATCCCTACTACACACCAGTAAAATTTTGTGATGATATCTTGAGCGGTGGTGAAGTTTTCGTGCTCGCTGACTCACAGACAAACAGATAGACAAACTGAAAACAATACCAGCTTCGCTATCGCGGCTGGTAATAAATTCACAGTGAAAATTATTCTGTGAAAACTGCATACGAGTATACCTCTCTATGCTTTCAAACAGAAATTAGCAGTCAGATAGATGGCTATTTCTGGTAACAAATCTACGATCATTCGTCAAATTATCTATCTGTCTATTGCCAGACGCCTAAATACCGTACGGGGTGGCCACAAACAAATCACCTCCACGTCGCCCTGTCCCCCTCCATTTCCCTACCCTGCTTCCAACTCACCCCCCTCTCTCATATACCTCTCCACTCCATCCCTTCATCTCATCCTCGGCCTCCCCCTCCCCCTCCCCCCTTACACCCCACTGACATACACACTCCTAGTCAGTCTGTCACCCTCCATCCTCTCCACATGGCCAAACCACCTCATTGTGTTCCTAACACTCCCTATCACATCCACAGCAACACCACAACGCTCCATTATATCCTCATTTGTCATCCTGTCTCTCCATATGACTCCACAGGCTCCTCTTAACTCATTTCCACTGCTCTCGCTCTTACTTGTGTCCTTACAACAACGTCCAAGCTTCACTTCCATACGTTAGAGTTGATATAACAATACTGTCATGCTCACTTCCCTGATTTTTATCACTGCTTTCAAGGAACCAGCAACCTTTCTTCCTTGTTGTACCCTTTCAAGCACTTCACCCTCCAAACCTCCATCCTTACTCATCACACTACCCAAGTACTTAAACGCACTCACATTTTCCATTTCCTCACCATCCAGCCTCGCTGTACATTCACTGGCTTCACCGCTCTTAAAGACCATCACTTTACTCTTCCCTACATTCACCTTTAGATTCCGTTACTTTCACACTCTCCCAAAGTCATCCACCAAGCCTTGCAGCTCCCCTTCGTCTTCACTCAACAACACAGTATGATCTGCAAACAACAGTACAGGGAGTTTCCAAGCACTGCCCACTCTCACTAGGGTCACTTCAACATCCACTGCCCTACCTTGTACCTCTTTTATTACCCAGTCCATGTACAGATTGAACAACCATGGAAACATGACACATCCCTGTTTCAACCGAACCTTCAAAGAGAAAAATTCACTTAGTTCACCATCCACACGCACTGCAGCCTTCGCACCATCATACATACTCTTCACAGCATTCAACAACTTCCCATCTACTCCATATATTCTTAATACTTTCCATAATCCTTGTCTATCCACCCTGTCATACTATATATCTGATTATATATCTGATTATTAGATGAATACGAGTACGAGTGGTAGGTGGTGGCGACCATCATCCACTCACTTGATGTAGTGCTGCCTACTTCTTCCATAGAACTTTATCATTCTTTTTCTGTGCCTGCCCTCCTCTCTTCCTATTTCTCCCATTTTTCCTGTCACTTCTTATTGCTTTTACTGGTGGCTTTAGACTGAGTGACAAGCCAAATGGTTTCCTGTAGGCCAAGGAACCATTTACAACGCTCGATGGTAACCATATAACCAAACCATACGTGCTCCCTACATGTCAACAATTGGGTTGGTGAAGGGTTAGTGCCCTTCCCCATAAAACATATAACTCAAAGTCAAATGGCCACCCCTAACGGGATTATGGCGTCTGGCAATAGATAAATAGATAGACGAGTACTCTGCCCATGAACTTGAGTGCAAATGTAAAAACTACAACAAGAATAATTCGTATACAAATAATCATAAATACTGTCTTCGAATGCATTCGATGACGAATACCGAATACGAATACTCCATCTCTGCACCATACACTGTTCTGTCACATACTTGTCTCACTTATTCACAAACGCTCACCCTCATACTCAATGATAATAAATTTAGTTGTAAAACACACTCATGTAGAAATTACCAACCTTATCACACCAATTATAACAACAAAGTTTACCTTTAGCAAGTTTCTTTCCTTGAGTGAAAATTCCCAGGCTTAAGCTATTTCCTCTGTCAGACTATTAAACGACAATTCTAGTCATGAATTAGCTTGTCAACCACTGTAAATTAAAACAAGAAAAGTAAGAGGCAACCCAAACTTACGTTATGATAACTGCATATCACAGCACGTCAGGCATCCAACACAAAAACACCAGAAGTAAGAAACGATACTGCAATTGCGTTAGGCTCCAGCCACCCAGACGTACAATGACGACGTGAACAGACTTGAGTACGTCAGGAGTTTTCAGACATTTATCGATGCTTTATTATTCACAACTATTTTACCGTTCCAGAGTCTGAATGTTGCTCTATATTCCAGGAATTGTGATGTAAATATATTTGCATAATTTTGTACTTTTAAAATTTTTTATTACCTTATTTTCATTATTATTATTTCTTTCAATCCATCCCGCGACCCTTAGGAGCATCCTTGTGACCGTCATTTGGATCGCAACCATGGGTTTGGGATCCACTGTTTTACATAATTCTTAACCTGATATACTAAACGTAGGTATTTTATTTTATATGCCGTGATGAAGGTACATAATTTAAAAACTTCTGTTCACTAAGCTTTTAATGAATGCATGTCATTTCATAGTGGCCGAAGCAATCTGAAACTCAGCCGTTACTTCTTTGGGAGACTTAACGTCGCCGCAAGGAACAGTTTTAGGTCGGATGGGATCTCCATGATCCCTCCTTATGGGAGGGCTGCCCCCGAGGGTTGAGGCCAAGGTCAACATGCAAGGATTTTTTTTTTTTTCCTCACAGGAAACTGAAATCTTCCAAAGGGGTAGACCTCTACCAAGAGTAGGTTTTAGGTAGGGTAGGACTTGCATCCTTTACGGCACGGCTCTCTGTGTAGAACAAACCTAGTTTTATTACGAACATGTAATAGGCGTCCACGTTGCAAGTGTGGAACGTGTTCGAGCAAGCGAGCAAGCAAGTCAGGCAGTGGTGAATATTGTCTCATGTGGCTCATCATCTTCCTCTGATTTCCTGACCTGAAAATATTAAAAAGAACTAGTTAGAATACACCAAAAATACTCCCTCACACTTTGCAAAACCAATACTCCTCCTGTATTAATTTTACGTCTAGGACCAAACAGGAAGTATTATTTGTTTTGAAAAGGCAAAACCTGGTTGCTCTCAACAATCGTCGAAAAATACTGCTACGCTACTCACGCAACCTTAACCATTACTTCTTGCACAGCTGGCTGTTATGCTAATCTACCTTATAAAAAAATCGTTTCCTCTATTTATGGAAAAACTATTGGAAATTACTGGTTGTCCATTAAATGAAAATAATTGAGGATTTTTATGCAATTTCCAAATAGGTGTCTACATTTCTTGTAACTTCAAAATTGGCTGAAATATCCAAAAAATTTCGCTACTGTTCTACTGAGTTTTCCTCCCGACCCCTGCCCTCACTTCTTGCTGATGCGACAAATCTTTCACTCGGGTACATATGTCGGGGGTCCAAACTGTGACATTTGGTGTTCTTGTTCGCTTTGCTTGCTCGAACAATAATAATTTTCCTTCTTATCTAAGGACACAGACTTCTGCACAGTGATTAACCTCCATCAGGATTAGGTTTCGGCATGATATAACCTCAAAAAGCTGAACCTCACGAAGGGGGTACCTTCATTAGGCCTGGGCAACGTCGGTGTGCCATGGGAAAATTTTCTGTTACTTTGGAGCACGAAATTTTGCACAGTGGAATATCTAACCAAAGCAGGGTGGGATCCCTTGGGGATGGGGAGGCAGAGGTAGCCTTTGGGGGTTCCAGTCAGCATCGATATGCACGGCCAGCTTTTTTTTATTAATATTATTTTATTTTATTATTTTCCTTTCTCAAAGAATCTGAAATTCGTCACAGTGTTAGACCCCATCCCAGACCCTGTTTTATGGAAGGATCAGGCTACCCCCAGGGGTCCCCTGCTGTGAACTGGAGCTTCACAGTCTTGGGGTGCTTGTTTCTCTTTCTAATCAATTCAAACATTCTGTTTAGTCCGTTCCATCCCTTTTTACCCTAACCCAGCCAACCCCCCACATTCCCACCCCAATTCAGCACATGTATCTCTTTTCAAATCCTTTCTCTCACTCAATCTGTGCCTCATCACCGAGGATTTGTTAAATATGGTAGGGAATGGTAAGAGATGGTACCACCCCTATTACTCAGTCCTCATCACTGCCTCCTAAGCCTTTGATCGTCTCTCTGCTACCCTGATTGTGTCTGTCCCTAGATAACACACACACACACACACACACACACACACACACACACACACACACACACACACACACACACACACACACACACACAGAGGAGGGGGCGATGAATAACACTGAAAATACACCGTTCTTTCAACTCTTCAACAATATTTCCGTTACTTTTCTCTTAAATTCTTTTTACCCTCTCTACTCACCCCCTTAGATCCCCATCCCCACCTCTGCCATTTTTTCCTCCTTCCTTCCTTCACCCTTGAATCTTTTCTCTTTCGCTCACCCTCTCCTCGTGACCTTTTCCCTCCTCCTCCCCTCAGCACACCACCTAATCCACTCTGTCTTTTGCCATTATATCATACGTGCCTTTTCCGCCCTAAATAAGTTACCCCTTCCTGCCTCACCCTCTCATATTGATCTGGCCTATCGGTCCCTCAGTGTTACAAGGGAGAATGACCCAGGTAGGGTTTTGTTATAGTACAACTGACTATTAGGAAGGGCTGGGCTGATTAAGGTGTGTTGTAGGATTGTCTGAGTTAGATAAAATTATTTGAGCAGGGTTAGGTTGCTTTAGGAAGAGTTGAGCTGAATTAGGATGGATTGGATTTGGATGGATTGAGCTAGATTGGGTTTGGTACGGATGGGTTTAATTGGATTCAGATGCATCGGGTTGCTCCGGTTGAGATGCTGGGTTGGATTGGATTAGGTTAGATTAGGTTAGGTTAGGTTAGTTTATTTTGCTATGTTTTCGGTCACAGACCACACGAATCTGCGACATACTTCGGTTTTAAAAGATTGGAGATTATTGAAAAAAAAAAAAAATTGCATACTCTCAAGTCAATAATACAGAAATATAGCTTAAAGAAAGTATATTCATTATACCAGTAGGAAACTTAGTGTACAAAATATTCAGTATACTGGTACTACATAGGAAACTGAAACTGCAAAGATATTCATTACTGCACAGAAAATGTGATGCAAAAGAATACTCGGTGTACGAAATAGGAAATTCAAACCACCAAGATAATCAGTATCTCACATAGAAAATTTTGTGTACAAAAATATTAATACAGGAAATTTAGTTCACAGAAATATTCACTTTACTTAATGAGGAATACTCTACAGAAGTATTTAACCTAATGAGAAGCCGTCCACAGAAATGCTCAGTGTACCAAATGGAATATTTCGTTCACAAGAATATTCAGTGTTGGACTCATGATTTACTCAGCATAATTATTAAGCATAACCACTGTTTAACAGAGAAAAAATTTAGTCATCAGAAGTATTCCATCTATCACGCGAAATTTAGTCATTTATCAAACTACGCTTCTACAGAAATATTCAGCTTACTTCATAGGAAAACCAGTGTACAAAAGTATTGACCAGTTTGGTCAACAGTATAAAAAGCACAGTCTAAAAATCAGCAGGCGGACCTTTATAATTATTTTCTTTTTACCTTCTTTGGATCTAATCAGCATAAATAAAACATTAAAGACGTCTTCGGCCTAAAACTAGGTACCCTGATGATCGCGTTATTCCAGCAAACCCTGGGCGATTTTATTAATCTGAGTGAGTGCTGGGAACTGAGGCCGGTATTCTCGTCGATTAACTCCCCAACACCTCCTCCTTAGTAATTCATTTTTGGATGCGGGTGGTTAATATAGTTTTGTAAGTTATTCATGCAGAATAGGGTGGTGTTAATATTGTTTGAATAACTCAGATGATGACAGCAAGGTGTTATAAGTAAAAAACTTCTCTTAGGAAGAGGTGTTGTGGAGCATGCTTAACCCACTTGAATACCCGCTTGAGAGCGTAATGTTGTCACTATTAATCCTTTCCTGGTCGGAACAGTTCCAGTGTTCAACGTCAGCTAACATTTTTTTTTTTTTTTCAGAGTCCTAGGAACCGAACCAAAATACTTACATTTTCCAGTTAATTTAACTCGAGCGTGCTTGTTACAACCATTATACTTTATCTCAGCCATTGCCAGATGATTTTATTTAATTCAGTGAGTCATGGAAGCCTGAGAGTCTGCGATATGCCACATAAATTTCCAAACCGGTGTCTGGTGAACTGGCCCGTATCGCCCATTCCCGACTAATCATATCAAATTCGGCACCATCATGCATTCCCTCCAGCGTGGGCTGCAAACTGAGCCCATTTCATTGACAGAATTTTCCCGACGCTTTCTGCTCCCCTGTCATCGCAAAGCTTTGTCGAATCTTTCTTTAGTAGGGACCCATTGTATCAAATCGTCTGGTGGTAGCTACAGTATGATGGGATCTCATTGTTTTGTTGACCCACCGATTGCTAGAGCACCTTTGCTTATTATATTCATCTGGTTTTAGCTGCAATAGATTACTAGATTTGCTCTTACAATGAGAGGTCAATTGGCAATGATATTAATGGCTCAGATTCAATGGAATCCTGGGATGTCCCGACAGTAAGAAAATTATTGACAATGGTATTAACACAGATGTCGGTGACGGTAGGCTGCATAAAACTGTCTGGAGTTCTGTGGAAGGAAAGTTATCCCGACTTTGAGAATATTAAACGAGGGAAAGAATGGCAGGGGAACTTTTGTACAGAGAGAGAGAGAGAGAGAGAGAGAGAGAGAGAGAGATGAAATATCAGCCAGAGGATGTCTTGTTCATGTGTCACATCCAGGTGATTTTATTCAACTACAGAAGGATCTACTGTACCAAGGAAGTTAAATTAGGTCATATACCCACCTTTCCGAGGTCTCCTTTATGTTGAATATAAATGGTTTGAAGACAGCAGAAATAATAGATAACAGAAGACGTCATCGTGTTTAATGGGTTAAAGGACTTGTGAGGTGCCGGGCTATCAGTGTCTGTACAAGGAAACTTTGTGATTAGGCCACCGCCTTAGTTACACGTCAGTCTTATGTGACATCTATTTATAAATTTCAATAATTTGGTATTTATCACTCCCTCTCGATTGTTAGTTATGCATACCGGTATTATTTTAGTGTTAGTAAGTGATGAATCTTTGTATTGCCTTGATGGACAAAAACAATATGATAACCGGCTTTTGATATTTTCCTAAGACCTTTGCCTCCTCCCAAACAGCACAACACCATAAGTTCACCCTTGATCTCTCGTTTATTTTCTGTTTCTGTCATATTTCTATGATTAACACGTACATATTACGTCGTTGTATTATTTTAATGTTGGTATAGTGTTCCTCCTCGTAACATAGGGTTTGGGTGGAGTCACCCCCTCCCTACACTATTGCCATGTTTCCTAACCCTACGATGTATAACGCCTGTGGTTTGTGTAGTAGGAATGATACATAAACATAACTCATACTAATATAACTGTAATGAAAGTGCTGACATGTATCAAGGAAGAATAAAACTATTCTGCATACTATATTATACGATAATAGAGAAACGTGGCATAAAAATTTGGCAGTGTTGCTCTAAAAATATTCTAATTATTATTTACTTCCCCAACACTTCTAACATTGCTAATTAATTTAGCAAGTATAATTGCAAGAAAATTTGAAGGGATAAAAGTGGGAAGAGGCGATCCTTTCATAATTAAAATAAATATATCAAACAGCTCTGGGGTGGCAGCACTCACGCGACACGTGTTTGTGTGTACGCTGTGGGAGGTCACCAACCCCCTACAGGATTTAGGCCTATTGGGGAAACCTCTATAAAAAAAAACGCGCCGTGACTTTTACCTCAAGGGTGGTGCGGAAATAAAGTCAAAATTATAATCCATACATAAAAATGGAAGTAAAAAACCATGGATGACACATAACAAAATCTAGCGAGAGAGAGAGAGAGAGAGAGAGAGAGAGAGAGAGAGAGAGAGAGAGAGAGAGAGAAAAAAATAAAAAAAATAATAATAATAATAAAACTTTATTTCCACTAAACAGTGGGTATTCTTATACATTATACAGTAGTACAGCATACAGTATGAAAGTTCTATACACAATATAATACAAGTTGATACATATGGTGGAGAATAGTGACAGAGAGGTAAATGGTTTAAAAGGTGTGGGGACACTTAGGTTAAAAATAGATCAATTAAGGGATTTAGGAACGAAGGCAGTGGGAAGGATTAAGACAGATGGGATTGTAAGATTAGGGAGTTTGAGCAATAGGGTAGAATGTATGCTCTCAATAAAAGTATAGCAATTATCAACGGCTAATTATTATACAGGTGTTGATGGTGGGGGTCTATATTTATAGGAGGTGTTGGTGGTGGAGGTATAGCGGGTGTTGTTGATGGGGGTGTTGTTGGGGGTAGGGGTATAGGGGGTGTTGGTGGCAGGGGTATAGGGGGTATTAGAAAAACGGAGATCACAAGAGGGAAACAGTGTCAAGGTCATCGCTGATGGAGAGGTCAGCTCGGAAACGTGGCAACAGTGCAGGGAGGGGGTGACTCCACCAAAACCCTACGTTTCGATCTGTCAGACTATAGTGATAAAGTCTTTGTATATCCTTGATTCCTGGTAATAATGTAAAATGTAAGAACTTCTGTAGAAGGTGGGGGCGCTCACCATCCACTCACTCGATGTACTGCTGCTGTCGGGTGTGTGCCCTTTCCTCTCCTCCATCCTTCTTTCCTTCCATCCTCTTCTTTCTTTCCTTCATTCTTTCCTTGTCCTTCTGCCTACGGGTGACTTTACACTCCCTCTTCTGTCTTTCCTTCCTTCATTCTTTCCTCTTCCTACTGTCTGTGGGTAACTCTGCACTGAGTGACAAGCCAAATGGTTTCCTGTACACCAGGAAACCATTTACTACGTTGGGTGGTAACCATATAACCAAATTTTGGCGCCTGGTGGTTTAGTGGGTAATTATTGCGCTCCAGTCGGATTGAGCCGGTGAAGGTTTATATCCAAGGGATGGTTGGGATTGATTGCTCATGTAATGCCACTCAGGGATGAGTTAGGCTGGTCATTCTCATCTTGAATGTCGGGACCAACTGCCTAGCCCCTGGCTCCTACGCTCCTCATGGGGCAATGTAGGATTGGATGATGGATGTAAGAACTTTGTGTGATTTCTTGCATCCTGCCACTCTGCTTATTTTCAGAAAAAGACGGCTTCTTGCACTATATTTTTCATTTTTCGTCATAATTGCCCTATAAATCAACGATATATTTGTACATATCGCTGCAGTAAGAGGGATTTTGAGCCTCTGCATACCAATACAATTCGAGAATAACATAATTTTTAAAAGATTTGATACCCATGATCTCCCTTCATCTTCTTTCCCGTCGGTTATATGCCAGTCTCAGTTAGTGATATTAAATTGTGACTGGGGGTGCGTTGGCGTGTTCGGCTGTCGTCTTATACAACATAATTTTTCCTGGAACCTCACCAACTCTACTCCAAAGGCTGTAGATGGGTTGGTAACGATGATCTGGGAAACTGCAGCCGTAAAAAATGATGAATAAACTGAGAAGAGGTGTAGATATCGTAGATGACATGTGCCACCTTGAGAGACTTGGCTGAGTGTTTAGGATAAGAGCTGTAGAAAGTGTTTACAGTTTATTTACTCTAGTGTGATAGACATCTTTAACTTAATTCAGCTAAGCTGACTACGAAGTACAGTAAGATTAGTGGGTCGATTTTAATAACCAAGATGACATTCCTGCCAAATATAGTATTTAGAGCTCATCAAATTATCGAACCACGAACTGGTATTAGAATTTTGTGAGCAATTCAGTCCCCAAGGTGAAAACAAACCGGCTATACTCATACTGCTTTTTTATTATTTTAAAGTCCTGTATGTTATAAAAATATTATAATTATGGTATAAACAAAGGTAATGTCACTTTCATAATATGCAGGTATTAACTTAGAAAGCAGTATAAACAGGTGACTATTGGAATTTTACCATACAGATGGCTAGGAATTGTTGCTGTTTGTGTTTCCGGGACATTTCAATGCAAAATTGACAAGTTATAGCATTACTAGTTTGTTTGATCACTCAACTTTTGCAGTGTCTGACACAATAGTTTTTCTTATTGTTAATTTTTTTTTTTTTTTTTTTTTTTTTTTTTTTTTATCAATCGTCCCTTGCTTCACCACCTTGCCTTATCGTAAGGTGTCTGTTTCTTATACTTAAAGAATACAGTGGTAGAAAGTTTCTCAAACCCCTCACGGTGACAAGATGAAATACTGATATGTTTCCCAAAACGAATGTAAACTTTTCTGAGTATGTCAGTATTGCAAAGTTTTCGCTTAGCCCGAGGACAATGTGTAGGGAAGAGTTAACCACCCCCTTCAGCTTAAGGACGTGTGTGTTTTATCCTATTCTTGCAAATTTTTTTTTCTTTTAATTTTATTTATCAATGAAAAAAAATTTATGAAATAGGGGTTAATGAAATTTTTATTCTAATGATCAGAGATATCATGTGTTCGAAAGGACGGAATTTCAATCCCAGACCGGGGCAGAGAAAAGTTTGATTTTTTTTTTTCGTTAAAAGAAATTTTACTGATGTTACATAAAACTCCCCGACATGTCACAAAACCTGCCGCTAATTCCATCACAATTCCTGTATGAGACAGCCCTGGCATTTCGGCCTTGAACTGTGGGTATCGGCAAGGAAGTGGTGGCACTAGGAAAATTATTGCACAGACGACTCTGGATCCCGGGGAATGGACTCTGAAAACTATACATTGAATTGGACACGTAATAAAAGAATAAAAGAAGAAAATGAAACATCTCAACCCTCTCAGTTCGACTGTGCGTATTCAATTTTGTTATATTCTTAATAAATTAAGATTTTGTTCAGCTTCTGATATGTTTCTCGAACTTCTGGGATTGTCTCTATGTCTTTCTTTAACCTTTTTGCTGCAGAGGGGTCTGTGAACCTGAATAATGTCATTTGGAGGTGCAAAAACGAAAAGTAAAGGACGTTCTCATACTGAACATATTGATACTGAGGCTCCTGTAACTCACCCAAAACCGTTTGGAGTTAGCCGGAAGAGCATACTAAAGTTGCCTCAACCAATCGAGAGTTAACACTGACAGTAGTGACTCAGCATCCACTGAGCACTCAGCTAATTCAAACGTTAAATTGTCTATCTATCTATCTACTGCCAGACGCCTCAATCCCGTTTGGGGTGGCCACAAACAAATCGCCTCCAAGTCGCCCTGTCCCCCGCCATTTCACTGCCCTGCTCCCAACTCACACCCCCCTCTCTCATATACCTCTCCACCCCATCCCTCCATCTCATCCTCGGCCTCCCCCTCCCTCTTCCCCCCTCCACCTCACTCACATACACTCTCTTCGTCAGTCTTTCACCCTCCATCCTCTCCACATGGCCAAACCATCTCAGTGTGTTCCTCATAACGCTTCCTATCACATCCACATCCACACCACAACGCTCCTTTATATCCTCATTCGTCAGCCTGTCTCTCTAAGTGAATCCACAGGCTCCTCTTAAATAACTCATTTCCGCTGCTCTCACTCTTGACTTGTGTCCTTGCAACAACGTCCAAGTTTCACTTCCATACGTTAGAGTTGGTATCACAATACTGTCATGTAGTAACTTTTTCACTTCCATGCTCACTTCCCTGTTTCTTATCACTGCCTTCAAAGAACCAGCAACCTTTCTTCCCTGCTGTACCCTTTCAAGCACTTCACCCTCCAAACCTCCATCCTTACTCATCACACTACCCAAGTACTTAAACGTACTCACATTTTCCAATTCCTCACCATCCAACCTCGCTGTACATTCACTGACTTCACCTCTCTCAAAGACCATCACTTTACTCTTCCCTACATTCACCTTTAGATTCCCTGTTCTTACACACTGTCCCAAACTCATCCACCAAGCTTTGCAGCTCCCCTTCGTCTTCACTCAACAACACAGTATCATCTGCAAGCAACAGTTCAGGGAGTTTCCAAACACTATCCTCTTTCACCAGGGCCACTCCAACATCCTCTACCCTACCTTGTACCTCTTTTATTACCCCATCCATGTACAGATTGAACAACCATGGAGACATGACACATCCCTGTTTCAGCCCAACTTTCAAAGAGAAAAATTCACTTAGTTCACCATCCACACGCACTGCAGCCTTCGCACCATCGTACATACTCTTTACAGCATTCAACAACTTCCCAACTACTCCATATATTCTTAACACTTTCCACAATCGTTGTCTATCCACCCTGTCATATGCTTTCTCCAAATCCATGAAAGCCGCATACAACTTCTTTCCCTTCTCTAGAAACTTTTCCACTAAAGATCTAAGAATGAATATCTGATCTACACAACCTCTTCCCTTCCTAAAGCCTCCCTGTTCTTCTCCAACTAATTTCTCTGTTCTTTCTCTAACTCTGTCAATAAGTATCCTACCATACACTTTTCCTATTATACTAAGAAGACAAATTGTACAGACTGTTAAACACTTAAGACGAAGATTAATGATTGAACAGATTACTTCGCCGTTGCTAAGATTCATAAAACCTTTCTGTCCGAGTTTTCATTTATTAAATTACAACAGGCGATTATATTCAGCTTAAGAACCTCCCCACAGTGATGAACTTACTGAATAGTGTGTCTGACCCATCCAGTTCGAAAAGTCTGCTAAGCTGATAAAAAATATTGATGTGATCACAGACAGAGAGGCGTGCCCTTGTTTTTCTCCTAGTTTACTCCATTATCAGCCCCTTTCTCCCTTAGTTTCATCCCGGTTTCCTAGATTTTCTCATCGACTCTCTCTCTCTCTCTCTCTCTCTCTCTCTCTCGCTCTGTTTCCTCTCCTTTCATCCATAATTTTCTTCACTATTTCCCCTTTCCTTTCTAGTTTCCTCGCTGCCTCCCCTAGTCTCACTTTTCTCACTTGTTTCCCTTCCTTTTTCCCCTGAGCTATCCCCTTTGTGATAATCAGTGGATTGCTCCTCTTCATCGCAAACATCCGCTCAGCTGTGCCACTGAGTTGTAATATATTGGTCAGACACATGACTGCTCAAAAACGCACGCGCGCGTGTCTGTGTATGTGTGTGTGTGTTTGTGTGTGTGTAAGAGAGAGAGAGAGAGAGAGAGAGAGAGAGAGAGAGATGGTGGAATGAGAAAACCAGGAAGAGTTTATGAGAGGAAGGTGAGAAAACTTCGAAAGTAAAGGAGTAGGAAAAGAAATGGAAAAGAATGCAAATTGGATAAAGAAAAATTTATGCTAGCAACAGTGAGAATGGGAGCAGGGAAGACGATAACGTCATCTACTTGTGCTGGAACAGGCTTTGGCAATCTGAGTCATGGTGCCACCGTATGATTTTAGTATCGATCCGTGGGGCACTTTCCATTGGAATGATTCTAAGAATATCTTTGTTACTTATATCATGCATATGAAGATCAGGTAATTGTCTTAACATAATTGTTCAAGCAAGCGAAGCAAGCGATAACACCAAATTTAGTCACAGTTTGGGCCCCCGACATAATATATGTACCCGAGCGAAAGATCTATCGCATCAGCTAGAAATGGGGGCAGGGGTGGGGAGGAAATCTGTACCGTAGTACGGTAGCGAACTTTTTTGGATATCTCAGCCAAGTCTGAAGTTACAAGAAAGACATTAATTTGAAAATCGCATAAAAATCCTCAATTATTTTCATTCCATAGACAGCTCATAATTCCGAATAGTTTTTCCGTAAATCAAGGAAACGATTTCTTATAAGGCAGATTAGCGTAACAGCCGGCTGCGCAAGAAGTTGCGTGAGTAACGTAGCAGTATTTTCCAACGATTGCTGAGAGCAACCAGGTTTTGGCTTTTTATAACAATACCTTCTGTTTGGCCCTAGACGCAGACCTAATACAAAAGGAGTATTGGTTTTAGGAAGTGTGAGGTGTAATCTAATAAGTTCGTTTTATTATCTTCAGGTCAGGAAATCAGAGGAAGATGATGTGCCACATGAGACAATATTCAGCACTGCCTGACTTGCTTACTCACTCGCCTGAACACGTTCCACACCTTCAGTGTGGACGCCTATTACATGCTTAGTATGTTTATAAATAGTAATAGGCGATTACTGAACGTTTCTGTTTGCTCATTACCTCAGTGTATATGATAATGACATGCAACCACCAAGCGACCCTACTCAATTTACAAAGTACCTGTTAGTGAGGGGTTTAGAAGCAATTTTTAGTATCTCCTTTAATACAATTTCTCAGTTTTGTTCTCGCTGCACCACGCAGTGTCATACAGACCGGCCACGTCTGTTCCACTGACTCGACTCTGGTGGCAGAGAGTTGTTGCCCTGAGTAGATTTTTTCATTTTCATTATCTTGTGGAATTCGTGGCTGAGTTTTTTGATTGGCCGATTTGATACTGTTAGAGTTTACTTTCAGCCACAGCTCGACGAGTCCATGACTCGGCAGTGTGAGCTCAGATCGCATCTGCAGCGGTGACTGAAACCTGTCTCCGTTACCCACGTTACAGAGTCAGTTTCAGCAGTAGGCTACTTGCCCCAAGCACGGTGCCAGTGATCGAGACTGCTTGGATGTGTTAAGAAATATCCTGCCTCTTAGTGAACGAGATTTTGAGACTGTTACGACGGTGGATCATGGCAGTGGTGTAAACTTGGGGTTGGTGGGCTGTCAGAGGGCGGGGCAGTGGTGTTTACTCCCTATAGGTGTCGTCTGTCGTTAGGTTAACTAGCATAGGAAATGTATTGGTTAATTATAACATGAAATTATTTGCATAAGGCTGTTTCAATGATTATTTTTTACGGTAATATATTATACATTGTAAAAATCTGTTATTAAGTTATGGCTTAAGTCTGCGGCATTATTATTGTCTCCTACAGTCTTTTTGAGTCTGATGTAAATAATGCGTATTTATGTATAAGGAGAGAGCCCAGATAATATCATCAGTGAGGGACTTGTGGCAGACAGTTTTATGAAGCTCAAGGCAAATGCGTCTTACCGAAAGTGTTAAAGGATTTTGGGATGGCGATGGATAGAGGAGTGAAACGTTTTTGTACACCTGATTATGTGGAGTGAATGATAATGATAGGAGGGAAGATGATGAAGAAGATGGGAAGATGATTGTGACGACGATGACAGCGACGACAGTGATGATGATTATGATGATGAAGATGATCATGATCTTGCTGGTGGTGGTGGTGGAATGGTGGAAGGTGAAGACGAAATTTCAAAGCAGAGTAGCAGACATACACTGCATATGTTTCAAAGGATGATACGGATGTAAAACAAATGCCAGCAATCACGCCTTCTAGGTGTACGGGCATGAGCCTAGGGTACTTGAGTCCAGAGCAGGTAAGGGTAGAAGATTAGCCTCCCTCCCCTGATGGCATTTCGTAATCGAAGAACCTCCATTCACTTTTTGGGGATCGAATCTACCCTTGTGGCAAGGCCGTCACTCCAGGTGGGGCCTTCTAAGAATGTGAACTACTTGTTTTGATTATGATTTATTGACGGTTGGTTTACGTAATATTAACTAAATAAATACAATGTTAAATTTTCTCGATATAGCAAAAGAAACGGTATCCAGATAAATGATCAGTTATCTTGTGTGTGTGTTCATACCTGATTGTTCTTATCTAATTGTATCTTTACAGGAATGAGTCACGCTCATACAGTCCCATGCATTAACCCGCGCCGTCCCGAGGACGTACTTCCACGTCCTCACGTTTTGTCACTGCTAATCCCGAGGACGTACTTCAACGTCCTGCAATTGCAAGGTTCATAATTTCCACAATTTTCAATTTTCGCGAGTCATTTTTGGTACGTATACACGGGACACCTTCCTCAACAAGATGCCAGGCAGAGACAATGCCTTACCCAGCATGACCTCCTCCCCCCCCCTGCATGCCCTTTTCTCAGCAATTCACCTGTTATCAGTGACCTGGCCAGTATAGCCATGTCATGCCACGGTACGAAATTCAGGGCCAGAGTGATTCCCCAGTCAATGACAATGTGGAGGACAAACTTTACATAGCATTAGAGGAAGAAACAGTTAGAAATGATGATCAGGTAATGTGGCAAAAAAAGGTCAGGTATTAGTGAGTGAAACAATGCTTATAATGCCTATATTACTGCTTGAAAACCAATATACTCTTGTACTACATATAAATTCGTAACAGTAAATAAATAAATACCGTTTATGAGTTGTGTGAAATAGTTATCCTCCCATAGAACTCGTTTTCTTTGGTGCCAGCCTGATAGAAAACCCAGTAAGGTAAGGAGGCTCTCCTACCTGTAATGAGTATTTTAAACCTCAGGTGAACGATTTCTCTATGAATTTTCGATGTTTCTCACCAAAAGCGAAAGTTTTAGCAAAAAAAAAAAAGGGTCGAAAAATGGTCGGGATTGGGGGATACCAGTGGTCAAAAAGTGGTCGGGACGGGGCGGGTTAAACCATTTTTATCACACATATCCTTGAATTTGTGAATGGTTTTGGCACTCACTACTTCATTCGGTAGTGCATTCCACTGATCAATTGCCCTATTTGGGAAACTGAATTTCCTTACATCTTTATCGCCTCTATTTTTACGCAGTTTTTTGCAGTGTCTTCTTGCTGATGCTTCCCCATAGGTTATATATTCATTTATGTCTATTTTCTCTTCCCTGAAATGCATTTATATAGCATGATCATGTCTCCTCTTTTCCTTCTCTCTTTTAGTGTTGGTAGATTTAATTTGTCTAATCTTTCTTCGTAGCTTAGATCCCTTAAGCTTGGAATCTATCTTGTAGCTGCCCTTTGTACTTTTTCAATCTTATCTATGTGTTTTTTTTAGATGATGATTCCATACTACTGATGCATATTCCAGGGTTGGTCTGATGAATGATGTTATTATCTTTCGCAACATGTCTTCATTTAAATATGTGAATGCTATTCTCATGTTAGCTGGAAATGTATACAGTACATGTTACATACCCTCTCACTGATATGGTCATCTGGAGATAGTCTATTATTGGTAACTACTCCTAGGTCCTTCTTTCTTTCTGATATGTGTAGGGTTGATCGTCCTAACTTATAAATCCCAGTCTGGTCATTTCTCATTTTTACCAAATTTAAATACATGATTCTTGTCCACATTGAATTCCATTTGCCATTTATTGCTCCATTCATGAAGTTTGTTTAATTCCTCTTGCAGCTCTTTTCAAGAATCTGTTAGTAATTTTCCTTTGAATTTTTACATCATCCATAAACATATTTAGATAGCTTCCATTTCCATTGTTACTATGTTATATATATATATATATCTATATATATATATATATATATATATATCTATATATATATATATATATATGTTACATAGCCTATGATTTCATCATCCTTTGTGTAATTTTAACGCACAGTATGCTGCATGTTTGATCACGAGCGTGTTCTGCCTCAGTCCCCCCTTCTACCGTTATAGTAGAGTAAGTCGTCCTTTCTGTTGTTCAGAGTAGGATTGTCAGCTCTTTGTCCCCTATGGCTTCATTTGTGCGTCCATCTTACAAGTTGTATCAAGCTTTGCTGGCCCCTATATAATGAGCTCAGTCTCTGCATTATTGCCACTTAGATCTACTCCTCATTTTGTTCACATCTCTGTCCTCCCCTGTACAGTTGTTATTATTGTGAGTGCTCAGGAAGTCTCAAGCCATCTAACTGCTGTGTAATTTGAGTATGAGTGTTATTACATTTTGTTCTTGTACTGTATAACATAAGGTGTTAATTTGTAGGCCTATGGTGGTACCAATCTTAAGTGGCGGTTTGGGTGGGGCACGAACCTCTGTACAGTGGTGCCACGTATTCCATACCCGCTAAGTGAACGGCTCAGATATATGTAATAGGCATCACAATAAGATAAACACATAAGAATATAATGGTAACGTGTGTATTATAATATATGAAAGAACAGTAAACCGATTATGCGTAAAATATTTATACGGCAATACAGAAACGTGGCATAATTATTTTACAGTGTTGCTTAAAAAAAAATAGTCAATTTTATTGGCTGTTACCATATTTCTGGGGTTGGTAATAATGTCACAATTATGATTATAAGATAATATGCAGGATTATAAGCAAAAATATGCCAGTTTCTTAGTAAAAAAAAATATATACATTAAACCCTCGTGAGCGGCAACACTCACACACACCCAGTCCGACCTGGTCATCTGTGAGGGATAGAGGAATAAGCCTGTTTGGGGACACCTCTTAAAAAAAACGCGCCAAGACTTTAACCTCCTGGGTGGTGTGGAAATAAAGTCAAATTTACAATATGTACATTATAACATAAAAGAAAATAACCAAAATGTATCCTAAAATACCACAGACGAGTGAGAGAGAGAGAGAGAGAGAGAGAGAGAGAGAGAGAGAGAGAGAGAGGGAGGGAGGGGGAAGGCAGACCAGGGGCAGTGTTGAGTGCAGCTTAGTGAGAGATGAAGGAAGGGAGGGAAGGAAGGAGGGAGAGAGTGATTGAATGAAAACAAATCATGGCGCCACAACAACGAGGTCATCTGGCGCCATATGTAAACCAATAATATTTTTAAACATAATTAGATATAATAAAAACAAAATAAAGAAATGAAAGCACAAGTTTATAAGTCACTCATAAAAGAAACAAAATTCCCAAGGGTGAAGCACATCTCCCCAAGGAGAGAGAGAGAGAGAGAGAGAGAGAGAGAGAGAGAGAGAGAGAGAGAGAGAAGGCAGGCAAGGGGCAGTGTTGAGTGCATTGTCAAGCTGAGGGAAAGATGAAGGGAGGGAAGGAAGGAGGGCGAGAATGATTGAATGAAAAGGCGCCGTAACACCGAGGTCATCTGGTGCCGTATGTAAAACAGTATAATAAAAAACAAAATAAAGAAATGAAAGCACAAGTTTATAAGACATAAAAGACACAAAATTCCCTAGGGTGATGCACATCCCCCAAGGAGAGAGAGAGAGAGAGGAGAGAGGGGGGCATCGCGAGTATGGAAAACGTGGCATCACTGTACAGAGGTTCGTGCCTCACCCAAACCGCCACTTTAGAATGGTACGACCATAGTGAGGTTTTTGTGCTTAGTGTTAAGTTTATTGTCAGCCATCATTAATAATATTTTGTATCTGTAATAATATTGCTGGCATTCACTGAGTATTATCTGGTATCTCATTTTAACAGGGCTGACTTAGATAAATTTACTCTTGCTACTTTCGTGTTAATAGAGGTTATTGCAGTTAACCATATATTTAACCTGTTTTTTTGCCATTACGTTATCCTTATGAGTCCTGAATGTTTTGTTGTTAGTTTGAGCATTAAACTTTAACTTATAATTTTACCTAACTCTTTTACTTTGAACCTGGACCTTTACGGGACAGTAGTGATTATTAGTATTCTCACTTAAAGTGTACATTATCTTTCTCTGTTCCGTAACATAAATTTGGCGACCTCTTATCAGGATATTCAGGATATTATCATAAGGATATTGCTTGATATTTTGTGACTGTGATTTATTCATGATGTCTACTATTACTACACTTGATGAAGCCAAAGATTTTTTGTCAAATGTGCAAACAGTGTGTGATGTAGAAAACAGAACAAAGAATGAACTTAAGCTTGTTGCTCAACAATTGGGAATTGCAGTTCACTCTCATCATTCTAAAGATCAAATTGTTGGCATGATTAATAAAAGCTTGTTTAATGTAACTCCTCCAAATGAGCAAACGCAGATTGAATTAGCTAAGTTACAGCTAGCCCTGCAGGAGGCTTGTGTTAAGGAGGCTGAATTTCAAGCACGTGCTAAGGAGGCTGAGTCTCAGGCTAAGGAGGCGGAGTCTCAGGCTAAGGAGGCGGAGTCTCAGGCTCGTATTCAGGAGGCTGAATTTCAAGCAAATGCTAAGGAGGCTGAATCTCAGGCTCGGATTCAGGAGGCACAGATAAAGGCTCAGGCACAACTTGAACTTGCTAGGATTCAGGCAGATCATGAGTATCGCATGAAACAAGGTGGAACTGGATCATCTAGCTCTGATGATTTTGATGTGGCTAAAAATGTTAAACTTGTCCCTCCTTGTAATGAATCTGATTTAACAAAGTATTTTCAGTTGTTTGAGAGGGTAGCTACAGGTTTTAATTGGCCCAAAAAGTATTGGCCAGTACTCCTTCAAACTGTTCTCACCGGTAAAGCTCAAGTAACTTATGCATATTTGCCTCAGGATCAATCTGATAATTATGATGTAGTTAAGAGCTTGATTCTTAAGGCCTATGAGCTTGTTCCTGAAGCCTATAGAGTAAAATTTAGGACAACTGATAAGCAAGATAAGCAATCCCATGTTGAGTATGCAAAAATCAAAGAAGATCTGTTAGAGCAGTGGTTAAATTCTAAGAATGTGGATTATGATTTTGACAAATTTAAGCAGATGATTTTGCTGGAGGACTTCAAAAGGTGTATTAATAAAGATGTAAGCCTATATCTTGATGAGAAAAGAATAGATAATTTGTCTGATGCTGCAGTTTTAGCTGATGAATATGTTCTCACTCACAAGAGATATTCTAGAGAAAAAGGGAAAGCTGAGAGTAAGTACGTTGCCTCTACTCAGAGTACAGGTAACAGGAAAGAGAGTAAAGATGATGTTTCTCAGGAAGTAAATACCAGTTTCACCTCTAGATTTCAGAAAAGTAAAAGTACTTATTGTAGTAAGCTTGGTCATACTACGGAGAGATGTTTCAGGAGACAGCGTGATGTGAACAAAAAGGAGTCTTTAAATATTCAGTCAATTGGTCTAGTGTCCACTCTTGAGAGTTCCCAGAATTCTTTAACTGAGTTAACTGAACCTGCTTTGAGGGGTAACTTAAATTCTCATGATGGAGCTCCTCTTTTGAGCAGTAACGTGGGTGACACTCTCAAAAGTTCATGTGCTAATTTCCTGTCTGATGGTTTTGTCAGTCCTCTGGACAGTAATGATAGGAAATCAGTTAAAATATATCGTGATACAGGTGCTTGCCAATCCCTTATGCTGACCAGTGTTCTAGGCTCTAATGTTAATTCCTCTGATGAAACTGTAATCTTACAAGGTGTAGGGAATAATTACTTCTCTGTCCCTCTGTGCAGAGTGAATTTAGAGTCTGGTTTTGTTAATGGTTCCGTTATGGTTGGGTTGGTTGAGACACTCCCAATGTCAGGTGTAACTTTCTTACTTGGAAATGATATTGGTGGAAGTCAAGTGTGTCCAGCTCCTCAGCTGTCTAGTGAGCCGGTGGCTGCGGCCCAGGGTTGTGATGTCCCTGATGTGTTCCCTGCATGTGCTGTCACTAGGGCTAAGTCTAAAGTTACTGGTGACTTAGAGGATAATGATGATGATGATGTTATCCTAGCTGACACTTTTCTTGCTAATTTGGACCATTCACCAGATGAGGCAGTACCCCGTAGTGTTGATAATTTGTCTCGTCAAGAGTTGGTTGAGTTGCAGGTTGCTGACCCTGAGTTGAAAGGTCTAGCTAACTCTGCTTGCAGTGAGGAAGAGTCAACTGGTGCTTCTACTTGTTATTATATAAAGTCAGGAGTACTTATGAGGAAGTGGAGACCCCCAACAGCATCAGCCGACTGTGAATGGGAGGTTGTACATCAAGATGTCACCCCTCGTGTTTGTAGGCAGGATATCATTGGAGTGGCTCATGATTCCAGTTTGGCAGGACACCTTGGAGTGAGGAAGACTGTGGCACGCATTTTGAAACACTTCTACTGGCCAGGTATCTTCAGGGATGTTTCCTGGTATTGTAAATCTTGTCACACCTGTCAAGTTGTGGGGAAGTGTAATCAGACCGAAAAGGTTGCACCTCTAGTTCCCATTCCTCCTTTTGAGGCGCCTTTCACCCGTGTGTTGGTGGATATTGTGGGCCCTCTTCCTAAGACTTCTTCAGGATTTTCTTATGTGTTGACCCTGATTGATATGGCTACTCGTTATCCTGAAGCCATTCCACTTAAAAATATCTCAGGAAAGAACGTGGTTAAGGAAATGCTAGGGTTCTTCACAAAGTTTGGTCTGCCCAAGGAAGTACAGTCAGACTGGGGAAGTAATTTCATGTCAAATGTATTCAAGCAGTCTCTGAAAGAGTTGGGCATCACCCAGATCACGTCTTCAGCTTAAAATCCCCAGACCCAAGGAGCGTTGGAGAGATATCAACAAACACTCAAATCGATGCTCAAGAAATACTGTTTGGAACATCAGAAAGACTGGGATAAAGGTCTTCCATTCGTCGTATTTGCCGCAAGAGAATCTCCAAATGAATCACTGGGCTTCTCACTTTTTGAACTACTGTTTCGCCACGAAGTAAGAGGACCCCTTAAGCTACTCAAGGAATGCTGGCTGTCGGAGGAAGATGACGTCAACCTGCTGGAGTATGTGATGAAGTTCAAAGAACGGCTGTCCACTGCTTTACAGCTGGCGAGAGAGAATTTAGGAGCTGCTCAGAAGATGAAAACTTGGTATGATAAGAAGTCCAGGTTACGCCACTTTCAGCCAGGAGATCAGATTTTGATTCTGCTACCGGTTCATGGGCAACCTCTTCAAGCCAAGTTTAGTGGTCCTTATTTCGTGGAGAAGAAACTCAGTGATGTCAATTATGTCATCGCCACACCAGATCGTAGAAAGAACAAGCAACTATGTCACATCAACATGCTAAAGTTATATCACAGGCGGGACGAAAATAATCCAGTCTGCACTGTAGCTGTTCCACCCAAGTCTGCAAGTGAAGCTCTCCCATGCAGTATGAGCCTGAGAGATAGTTTGGGGAAGAATCCTGATATCATGAATGATCTCCAGACTAAGCTTTCTCATCTAGCTCCCGAGGAAAGGCAGGAGTTTTCGGCATTACTGCAGGAGTACCCGCAAGTGTTCCGTGCCACTCCAGGAAGAACCACTGTGTTGATGCATGATGTCGATGTTGGAGACGCAAAGCCAATTAAACTGCCTCCTTACCGTGTGAACCCAGTGAAAGTTCCTCTCATCCAGAAAGGAGCTTGGCTACCTGTTGGACCACAAGATGATTGAGCCCTGCCAGAGCGAGTGGAGTTCTCCTGTCACTCTAGTCCCTAAGCCAGGTGGGTCACAGCGGCTTTGCATCAACTACAGACGTGTTAATAGATAACCAAAACAGACACTTACCCTCTCCTTCGCGTGGAAGATTGCATAGACAAGATCATAAAGGCTAGGTACATAAGTAAGTTTGATTTGTTAAAGGGATACTGGCAAGTACCTATGACTGAAAGTGCTAGGGAGATCTCATGTTTTGTAACACTAGGAAAGACTTTTGCATGTTCTGTAATGCCATATGGTATGAAGAATGCACCAGCCACATTTCAGAAGCTCATGAATGTTGTAACAGAGGGTTTGGCAGGGTGTGTTGTTTATATTGATGATGTATTAATCTTCAGTGACAACTGGAAAGATCACTTATGCCATGTCAGTAAATTTCTTGAGCGTTTGGTTCATGCTAATCTTGTAGCTAATTTATCAAAGTGTGAGTTTGGTCAAGCTAAAGTTCAGTACCTTGGGTACGTAATTGGTGATGGACATGTTGCACCACCAGCAGCAAAGGTTCAGGTTATAAGTGATCTTCCCAGACCTAAAAGTAGGAAAGAGCTACAAAGATTTTTGGGAATGGTAGGTTATTACAGGAGATTTGTTCTTAACTTTTCTATTCTTGTATCACCACTTACAGATCTACTGTACTGAAAAAGGGAGTTAAATTTGTCTGGACCGATAACTGTGAATCCTCTTTCAGCAAACTTAAAGCTATCCTATTAAGTCAGCCAGTGCTCGCTACTCCAAATTTTGCTAAGCCTTTTAAGATGTCTGTTGATGCAAGTGATACAGGAGCTGGGGCTGTTTTGCTGCAAGAGGATGATCAGGGTATTGAACACCCTGTATCTTATTACAGTAAGAAGTTCACTCCACCTCAAAAGAACTACTCAACTATTGAGAAAGAGCTTTTGGCCTTGATTTTGGGTTTACAGCATTTTTCATTTTATTTGTGTTCTGGTTTTGACCCCCATAGTCATTTATACCGATCATAACCCACTGAAATTCCTTAGTAAGATTTAAAGATAAAAATCAGAGATTGACAAGATGGAGTCTACTTCTTCAGGAGTATTCATTAGACATACAACATGTCAAGGGAAAAGAAAATGTTATTGCAGATTGCTTATCTAGACTTTAGACAGATTGTTTTAGAGTAATAAGAAATTTCCTTTGTAAATTTCTTTTTCTTTGTGGGGAGGTGTTACATAGCCTATGATTTCATCATCCTTTGTGTAATTTTAATGCACAGTATGCTGCATGTTTGATCACGAGCGTGTTCTGCCTCAGTCCCCCTTTCTACCGTTATAGTAGAGTAAGTCGTCCTTTCTGTTGTTCAGAGTAGGATTGTCAGCTCTTTGTCCCCTTTGGCTTCATTTGCGCGTCCTTCTTACAAGTTGTATCAAGCTCTGCTGGCCCCTATATAATGAGCTCAGTCTCTGCATTATTGCCACTTAGATCTACTCCTCATTTTGTTCACATCT
Source organism: Coenobita brevimanus (assembly GCF_032717465.1). Taxonomy (NCBI): domain Eukaryota; kingdom Metazoa; phylum Arthropoda; class Malacostraca; order Decapoda; family Coenobitidae; genus Coenobita; species Coenobita brevimanus. Next base: position 25,554,902 of record NC_137056.1, on the reverse strand, counting down.
CTGTCCTCCCCTGTACAGTTGTTATTATTGTGAGTGCTCAGGAAGTCTCCAGCCATCTAACTGCTGTGTAATTTGAGTATGAGTGTTATTACATTTTGTTCTTGTACTGTATAACATAAGGTGTTAATTTGTAGGCCTAGTGAGGTTTTTGTGCTTAGTGCTAAGTTCATTGTCAGCCATCATTAATAATATTTTGTATCTGTAATAATATATCTGGCATTCACTGAGTATTATCTGGTATCTCATTTTAACAGGGCTGACTTAGATAAATTTACTCTTGCTACTTTCGTGTTAATAGAGGCTATTGCAGTTAACCATATATTTAACCTGTTTTTTTGCCATTACATTATCCTTATGAGTCCTGAATGTTTTGTTGTTAGTTTGAGCATTAAACTTTAACTTGTAATTTTACCTAACTCTTTTACTTTGAACCTGGACCTTTACGGGACAGTAGTGATTATTAGTAATCTCACTTAAAGTGTACATTATTTTTCTCTGTTCCGTAACAATATATATATATATATATATATATATATATATATATTAAAAACATAAATGGTGCTAGCATTTAGCCCTGTGGCATTCTGCTAGTCATTTCCCTCCATGAAGAGTAATTTTCCCTTAATTTTGTTCTCATTTCCCTTTTTGTAAGAGAATCCTGCATTCAACAGTACAGATTGCCTTCGATACCTCCTTGATGGTACAATTTCCACAAAAGTCTTTGGTGCGGTACTCTGTCAAATGCTTTCTTAACCCGTCACGTCCCGACTGATTTCGCACCTCCGATATCCCCCAATCCCGAGCTATTTGAATATGTGAATGCTATTCTCATATTAGCTGGAAATGTATACAGTACATGTTACATACCCTCTCACTGATATGGTCATCTGGAGATAGTCTATTATTGGTAACTACTCCTAGGAAAATTTTTTTTTTGGCTAAAACCTCTGCTTTTGGTGTGAAACATCAAAAATTCATAGAGAAATCGCTCACCTGAGGTTTAAAATACTCGATACAGGTAGCAGTACCTCCTTACCTTACTGGGTTTTATATCAGGCTGGCTCCAAAGAAAACGAGTTCTGTGGGAGGGTAACTATTCCACACCACTCATAAACGGTATTTATTTATTTATTTGGTATGAATTTGTATGTAGTACAAGAGTATATTGGTTTTCAAACATTAATATAGGCATTATAAGCATTGTTTCACTCACTAACTCATCAACATACCTGACCTTTTTTGGCGACATTACCTGATCATTTCTGACTGTTTCTTCCTCTAATGCTAGGTAAACTTTGTCCTCCACATTGTCATCTATTGGGGAATCACTCAGGCCCTGAATGTCTTTATTGGCCAGGTCACTGGTAACAGGTGAACTGCTGAGACAATGGCGTGTGGGGGGGGGAGGAGGTTATGCGGTGTAAGGCATTGTCCCTGCCTGGCATCTTGTAGAGGAATAGAGGAAGGTGTCCCGTGTATACATACCAAAAATCACACATGAAAATTGAAAACTGTGTAAATTATGAACTTGCAATTGCGTGACGTACCAGTACGTTGTCGGGACTGGCAGTTACATAATGTTGTAACGTACCCATACATCGATGGGATGCCTCGGGTTAAAATCTAAGTAGATTCTGCCCACCCATCCTTCTCTTTTCTGTATTTTTTCTGTAATTATCATAGTATTATACTTAATAGATTAGTAACACATGATCTTCCCTTTCTAAAACCGAACTGCCTCTCTGTTATCATGCTGTGTCCTCTAGATGTTTAACCCAAACTTTCCTTATCAGCTTTTCTGGTATCAGTATCTTACAGCACTGGCCAGTGATACTGATCAGTAGTTGAGTGGATTTTGTCTATTCCCTTTCTTGAATAGGGGAACAATGTTTGCTTTCTTCTAAATATGAGGTAGTTTACCTTGATCTATGGATTCTTTGAATTAAATACAGTGGTCTGCTTAACTCTTCCACACATTCATGTAGCACCCAACCTGAAATTCCGTCAGGACAATTTGCTTTTCCATTGTCTGCATTATGTAACTCTTCCTGTACTTCTTTTTCTGATATTTGTATATCTGGTAATACATGTTGGCATGCATGTTCCATATTATCTCTCTCAAAATTTCTTTCTTTTGTAAAAATTGATTGGATGTATTTATTTAGTGCTTCACAAATATCTTTCTCTTGTGTATAGATGATCCCCTCATCCGTAATGGACTGTAATTTACCTTTAACTTTGGTTTTCCTTCGGATGTAGCTGTCAAAAAAGCTTAGGTTGATCACTACTTTTATTTATAATGGCCTCCTCAAACTATCTGTGAGCTTCCCTCCTTATCTTTGTATAATCGTTTCTTGCTTGTTTATAGTTGTTATATGCTTTCTCACTATTGTGTCTTCCTTATCTATTCCACAGCAAGTCTCTTTTTTCTTTTGATTTTTTACATTATGTATTAACCCATTTCTTTATATTCATTTCTGTTGCTTTATGCTGTGGGATGTAATTTTGGACTCCTGTGTGTGTGTGTGTGTGTGTGTGTGTTCGTTCATCCTTCCATTATCTGACATTCTCTCCATCGATTTATCTGTCCCATCATCTATGTTTATCCATCCATCATCCATCCAACTTTACGTCATCAATCTATTTTGTAATTCATCTGTGTATCCATGCCCTGATCGATGCATCTCTCTATCTGTATCTGTCTGTTGATCCCTTCTCTGTGTCTGTCAGTCTGTCTGTCAGCCAGTCAGTCTTCAGCCTCCTTCACCTGTTACCACTACTACTACTGTAACTACAATGCTACTTCTTTTTTGAATCACCTCAGTCCATTTGGGAATCATATTGTGAAGAACAAAACCAACTTTCATACTACAGTTCATCAGTTGGAGCTGTAATGCAAGGATTAAGGGGAGTATCTGAGTGAAATATGTGAAAATTATTGAAAACCAGAAACAAATTATGTACGTTCAGGTCGGCTTTCTGAGCAGTTGTGCCAAGTATTACTACAATTTGTCGATTCTCGGGGGAGTTATGGGTACAGTATTTTTGTATGATTAACCCAGGAGCCCGTCGTAAGAACACTGGTCAAGGACACTATGTATGCTCTTAGTATTTTCCCCCCAAATCCGTGTTTTGTATTATTATTTATGATTATTATGATGTAGTGGGGTATAAGAACAAGATTTACATGTCAAGTGATAATCCTGGACCACAACTGTGGATACGAGTCAACCTTACTTCTGTATCTTGGTGTTAAAATTTTATTAAAATTTTATACTTTGGAGGGAATATCCGCTCCTCTGTTGCCTTCAGGTTATATGTATATCCTTAGGAGACCAGGTACCAGAGCCTGTTTAGATATAAATGTATATACATACCACAAAAAAGTCATAACAGCAGCACTACAGTTCATATGACTTCAGGTGTGGATTTTGAAAATTTGTAATTTTCCACATTCAGCAGCTATTTATTTCTTTGTTATTAAACCTGGGATCATGAAGTTTTTTCAGCTTCTTAAACATTAGTATGTCAACATGAAAATTACTTTATACGCATACATACATATCTATCTATTTATCTATCTATCTGTCTATATACATAGGCTGCTTCCCCCAAGGAAAGGGAGGTAGCCAAGACAGGACGACACACTCCCAATTTACTCATCCACTCAAACACATTCATTCATATCTTAGCCCCAAAAGGGAGAAGGGACAGATCCTCACCGCACCACACCGCACAAGGGTCAATTGGCAGGCTCCATATATATGTAAATATATAGAAGCCTCTGTGGAGCAGTGGTAAAGTGTGAGTTTTCGTACGCTGAAGAACGAGGGTTCGTGCCCCGCCAGAGTAATAAGCTTTGAGAGTGTTCTTCAGGCCACGTACTGCACTTGCGGACATGAGGGGTGCTGTGGTTGAACCAGCGTCGCATACTATAAAGTATGCTTGCACCCAGTGGGCTTACGATGGGCCGATTACACTTGGTTCACAGACTACACACACATCCAAAGACACTCCAACACTACAGTTACACTTACAAGCACTTCTGACCCTACATACAATCTCTACTAGACAGCCTAATCCACTTGGTAGAGATACATTGGCTGTATCGTCCCCACTTCGGTCAGGATAGGCCGGTCCTGCAGTGGACACTGAAACGGCTGATGAGATTATATATATATATATATATATATATATATATATATATATATATATATATATATATATATATAATATGTCTGTATGTATCGCATGTTTGGGGAGTAGGGAAAATGTTCAAACCGCTGAAAAAATGCACCATAAGGTGGGGAAAATGTTCAAACTACTAAAAAAAATACACCGTAAGGTGGGGGATACTGGGTGCAATTTTTACCTCTTTCTGGTCAGTATTATAGAGATCTGCATGAATTTTGAAAAATTGTTTTTTTTTTGTTTAATGCTTCATTAGGGCTACCTTTTGGAACCAGACACATACTTAAGGATTAAAAAAAAAAAAAAAAAAAAAAAACTTGCTTAGAAATACAACAATGCAGGTGCCCGTTGACTCCACTCACTGGGGCAACCGGGCAATCATAACTTTTTATTACCGTATGAAGGTTCTCATTACTGTTGACTGCTACTAAATAACATAAACCTAGGCAGGTATTATTATTTTAAGATTATAGTACCTAAAATAGACTGTTCTAACAATTGGTGCCTAAAATGTATGGTACCACAAAAGATTCCGGTCATCACATAACACATAGGAAAAATTACAACTTCTTTGACTGTATAGAGGGGATCATTACAGTTGACTGCCACATAAACTGATTCAGGCATTACATGTTAAAAATGACAGTACATAAAGAGGACCTGAATTTGGTTTAAACCTGCATACTGGGAGTACATCCGTTTCTTCTGTAGACTGGCACTATGGAAACTTTTAATACAACAACTTACACAAATTAAGACACGTTTCTAGTCAAAGTGAATGGCTTCTATAATAAGTTAGGTTGGTTTTTCAAGGTTTGGCAACATTATGTTAAGAAGGAAAAACAGGTGTACACACAACTTGTAGTTCTGCATCATCACTGCGGTTCTGTGGGCAAAGGAGCAAACGGGGTCTAAGAGTCAGAGCGTGGTGCATCGCTGAGACATAGTAGAGCAATAGATGACAAGGAGATCATGAGACATATTTAGAAACTAAATAATGATAATCAGTGAATATTCCCTGTTGCTCCTCTCCAATGTGCCCAGTTATATCCTCCTTGAGGTACCCTTACGATAACCCAGTAATGCTTAACTGCAGAAACATAATACTAGTTCCCACTCAAGCTTTGATAATATCCAATAAAATGATCCTAAGTAGAGTTCTGTAGCTATTTTCTAATCTAGGCAATTTACCCTTAGTATTTCCAGTGTTGGGGATTAGGCGAAATCTCGAAAACGTCACTTGTATGCTTGCAAGGGTTAGTGGACTACTTTTTCTATTTCTAATTGTTGATTTTGAGGAATGTTATTACTGGGTGACTTAGCTATACAATTAGCTCCTGAAAAGATAAAAAAAAAATTAAAGATTTTTAGGTTTTATATAGGAAAGTTTGCAGATAACTGAAGTATGTGCCCAGTTCCCAGCTAAGTGCCCAGTTGCTCCATCTTAAGGCATTTTTTATATTTTTTGTTTTATTTTTTTTCTGTAAACACTGAAACGTTTATTGAAAATCTGGGATCATTTTTGTGATGCTCTATGTAAGGACTATATGTGGTACTAATTTCAAATTGATGGAAAATTGTAGGACTACATAGATTTTAAAAATTCTCGAAAACTTACACAAATCACCCAAAAATCGCCAAACCTCATTTTTCCCCTTAAAAAATACTTTTCCAAAAATTTGAAAACATGTTAAAAAATACATCTCTTGAAAGTTAATATTTACTGTAAATTTTTCTTTCCTCACCAGCCATTTTCTATATTTCATCCAGATACTTCCCTTAACACTGATCCTCATAAGACAAAACACTGACCCCAAACACACTGAAGACTGTGGTTACCAACCACATACTTGTACTTCTACTTGCATTAACTATTTTTTTCCTTAACATTACAGTGTTAATAAAGTCATCAGTCTACTGGAGTCAAAGGTCCATGTGGCTCTTGACAAGTGTAGCTTCATAATCTATACCTGCCAGAGAGACAGGCCTGATGATCTTGTGCCCTGAGGCACAGGAGTGGAGACCTCACAAGAGAGAATGATAGTCGATAATATCTCATCCAGGCCACAACAGAACTCTGAGGTTGGTGCTTCTTCTCAGATAGAACTTCTGCCAGTCTCGAGTAGAATCTCCACGCCTCTGGACCCATTCCACATGAAGTGAACACAAGGGGAGTGAATCGACCGCGGTCTACATGTTGGATCCTTTCTTGATAGTTTCTGCTTTTTTCTTGTTTATTCCACTTGTGTGCAGTCTCGAGAGACATTTCACGGTGACATGCTGTCGCAGGATCAAATATCCTAACGTCGAAGAAAGCCTTCTGCCCAAGTGTCCAGAAACCTCAATCACTGACATCCACTCTTGCATCATTTGATGTGTTTGCTCTTCAGTGGATGAAGTACTCACCGTCTAGACTCTAGAGGGAGCACAGCTGGCGCTATGGTGATATCATGGCATATTTGCTGCAGCATTTTTCCAGTGAGGTCGCGCATTCATGTCGAATGCACACAAAGCCTTCCTTCTTGTAAACCATTGAATGGTTTGTGCCACAGGCACACTGTTGAGGTAGGTTTTCTATTGGCCACCCATATCTCAATGCTGCTGCTGCTGCTGCTCCTCCTCCTCCTACTACTACTACCGCTGCTGTGCTACAGCTACTACTACTACTACCGCTGCAGTGCTACAGCTACTAGTACTACTACTACTGCAGTGTTACAGGTACTACTACTATTACCGCTGCAATGCTACTACTACTAATACTACCGCTACAGTGCTACAGCTACTACCGTACTACTACTACTACTACTACCTCTGCAGTGCTACAATTACTACTACTACTACCGCTGCAGTGCTACAGCTGCTGCTACTACTACTACAATCCTACTGCAGCAATTACTACTGCTACTACAGCAACAATGCTACTAATACTACTTCCACCTCAATAATTCTGCTACCACATCTGCTCTGTCTGTCTGTCTGTCTCATCATCCTCAAAGCATCCTCCCCTCAATTTATGTCTTTGCCTCCACTTCCTATCTTAAATTCTTCACTTCTCTCATTTTCCTCTTAACCCCGTCCCCTACCTTTCTCCGTTAGTAATAAGTAATCATTCTGTGATGTTCATTGTCTCATCTCTCACTTCATTTAATGGCTGTATCTATCTGTCTATCTATCAATCAATCAATCAATCTGTCTATCTGTCAATCTATCTATCAATCAATCTATCTATCTATCTATCTATCTATCAATCAATCTATATATATATATATATATATATATATATATATATATATATATATATATATATATATATATACATATATGGTTAAATTTCTATTCTAGTTTATATTTCACATTCTGGTTAATGTAACTTACTCTCATCTACGTAAAATCGTATGGCTTTAGTTGGAATAAAATACTAGAGTTGTCTGGACCATGAGAGAGTTATTTGTTCCAGTATTAACCCTCTCGTCGTAGGGCCAAGACCAGTACAGTTTTTGTGTTCCAGTTAACATTAGTCGAATACAGTGAGCTGAGGGACTCGTCGGCGCCTGAGTGTTTTTGTCTTTTTCTCGTCCACTTTCTTCTTTAGCTGTTAGGTAAAATACTTGTTTCCTCTGCCCCTTTTTCGAAATGTACTGAGTTCTTATTTACTGTAATATTCTTATCTTTTATTTTGTATCTCAATACACTTTTTTTTTCCATTCTCTCTCCTCTCGTAAATATTATCTATCATCCTTTTTTCCTTTCATACCGTCTTCCTCCAGTTCCTTCTCTGTTTTCCTCCTTTCCTTCCCTCTTTCCCATTCATACTCTCTCTCTCTCTCTCTCTCTCTCTCTCTCTCTCTCTCTCTCTCTCTCTCTCTCTCTCTCTCTCTCTCTCTCTCGCTACTTATCTATATATTAGTCTACATAACTATTATCCTCCTTTCAATCCTGCTATTTTCTTCCCTCCTGGTCTCTCCTCTTCTCTCCCTTCTTTTCTCGTTTCACTCCATTTCTCCGTCCCTCTTTCTGTCCCTGCTGGGTCAAGAACGTAGCCAACTAACTTCTTTGGATGAGCACGGCCTTTTCACCTCATTGCCCTCCCTTCCTCCGTCCATCATTCTTTCCTTCCTCTGGCATTTCTTTCCCTTCCTGCTTCATTCATTCCTTGTGTCTTTTCTCATCCTACTTATCTTTTTTTTCCCCATTCCTTCCTTTCTACCCTCACCCCCTTTTCTCTCTTTTCTTCCATCCTTATTTCTTCCTTTTTCTCCCTCCCTCCCTCCTTCCCTCTTTGTGCTTGGCTGAACGCAGTCTTCTCGCCTCATTACCCTTTCTCCCTCTCTCCTTTATTAATCCATATTCTTTCCTTGTTTCTTCAATCTACCCTCTTCTTTCTTTTATTTATATTCCTTCCTTCCGTATCTACTTCTATTCTTCTTTCTCGCCCTCCTACCTTCTCTCTTTCCTACATTCTTCCGTATACCTTCTTTCCCTCTTTTCGTTGGTTCCTTGCTCCTTCATTCTCTGTATTTTCTTTCCTTCCTTGTCTCCTTCCTCCTTCATTCTTTCAGTTCTTTTCTCCTCATCTATACTTGATCTTTGTTAAGCCTTACTTTCTCTGTCCTTCATGTTTCCTTCCCTTTCTGTCTTTCTTCTTTTTCTGTTCCTTCCCGCTTCAGTGTTTTTTGCATTTTCTCGCTGTTGTCCTACCCTCCTTCTTCCTTTTCTCCTCCACTTTTTCTCTCCCTCCTTTTATCTCTCTTTTATCTCCCCTGCTTTCTTAGTTCCAGCTCTACTTTTTTCTTCTTTCCTTCCATTATTCTCTCTATTACTCTTTTCTTTCCCTTCCTCCATCTCTCCTGTACCTCTTCTCTCCTCCATTGTTTGCTATTGTTCTCTCCATTATTTTCCTCATCCCTCCTCACCGCCTTTAATGTGTTGTCTGCTTTCGTTCTTCTTTCATTTACTACTTTCATTTCTTCTCTTTCTTCCTATTATTGTATGTTTTCCTTTCTTTACACTTCCAGTCCCTTTCCTTATTTCTATGCCTTATTCTTGTTTCCTTCTACCATCTGTTTTTTCTTGTATTTCCTCCTTCCTTCCATTGTTCGTTCTTTCCTACCTTCAATACATTCTTTCTTCCTTCCTTCCTTCATTCATTTCACTCATTCATTCATTTATTAATTTCCTTTTGTTTTCTTCTGTCCTCTTTCCTTCCTATTTTTCCCACTATTTTCTGTCTTTTCATTCTTTCCACTCATCCATTTCTCATTACTTCCTTATTGCTGACCATTCCATGTTTTTCCTTGCCTCTTAACCGTATCTTTCTTTGCCCTTCCTTCCTCATTTCCTGTTGTCATCCTTCGCCCTCTCCCTCCTTCCTTTTCCTCCTCCTCCTCGACTTTCATCCGTTCTCTTTTCGTTTTCTCTGTCCCCCTCTTTTCTTTCCTTCCTGTTTACTCATGCTCTTCTCTTCATTGTTCCTTTATTATTCTCATTTTCTTCCTTGTTTACTTCTTTTTTCCCTCATTCATTTCCTTTCTTCCTTTTTCATTTTCTCTCCCTTTCCATCCTTCTGTCCTTCCTTCTTCTCACCCTGATGTCCATTCCTTCTAGTAATGTCTTCGCCTGGTCTTTCATTTATTCTTCCTATCTCCACTTTTTCCTTTCCAGTTGTAATAACTGTTTTAGCTTCATCTCTGCTCTCTCTCTCTCTCTCTCTCTCTCTCTCTCTCTCTCTCTCTCTCTCTCTCATTTAACCACATTTTCTCGTCTTGTAGTTACAGTGCTGTAGTAGGTCAAAGAACTACCTTTACAACAGACTCTATTTTAAGACCTCATGGCTGAAGCTATAATGGATTTTGTATACTTTTAACCGTCTCCACCTCGGAGGGGCTCGGGGACGGGTATTGTTTTCAGTCGTTTTGTCTGTTTGTCTGTTAACAACGTTATGCGAAAACTACAGGTGCGATTTTGACTGCAGAGATGATGGCCTGTGACCTTCTGATCACTTGATTAAATTTTGGGCCGAACTGGGTCATAACCCAGGCTATAGGCCCGAAAAATGTAAAAAAAAAAAAATCCTCCCTAATTCCATTCAAATTCGTCATATCAACATGAACACAAAACCTAAAGGTGCATCTTTGAAATCAGCATCCTATAGCATGCCACATTACATCAAGGGGGTCACTCCCCCCCCCCCCCGTTAGCGGTAGGGGGGTCAATGTCAGGTGCGTCGATCCTAAAATTTCAAATGGGAATAAAATCGTCAATTTTCACCCGATTTACTCCTAATTTGATATGTGACATCTTTGACTAGATATCTTGTTGTGTTTATACGTCAGCACTAAAATGACTACTGGGGCTGGGTTTGCTGTGCCATGGCACCGCTTCTTGTTTCAAAACTGTTTACACCAAACCAAGGAAAAATTTTCTAGTGAAGGTCACATTTTACAGAGTCGTGTAGTTATACGCAAAGCTCCTCCACTAAAATTTGACTGACTACGATACTGTGACACAATCCTCCCCATCCCCTTACATATTATGCAACGAACCGTTAAAGGAGATATCAGTATAATAAAAGAGCTGTGTTGTTTGTTTGTTTGTCTTTCAATCACGCCCAAACCAAGGGCCAGAGAACCAAGGATGGTTTTAGGTGGGTCAATATTCAGATCTGGTTCATTTGAGGTCACTTGTAGAGTGTTAGCCTTTTTGGCCCGTACAACGCCGGGTACCCCTGCTGCCCAATTTTTGGCACGGAGACTCACGTGACCTCTAGTTCGGACATAGGTTGTGTGAGATTGACCTCCGAGGTCATTTAAGGTCACCAGTCGGAGGTCATTTGAGGTCATTGGTCGGAGGTAATTTGAGGTCATCGGTAATGCACACTCGAAGAACTGGACCCAGCAGCCTAATTTTTGGCATGGAGACATATGACCTCCAGTTTGGACATAGGATATTTGAGGTTTACCTCTGAGGTCATTTGAGGTCGCCAGTCGGAGGTCATTTGAGGTCACTGGTAATAGTAAACAAGTACTCATAAATACTGTGCGTTAGTCTGCGAAAGCTGAAATAGAAAGTTCCTGGACCTCTTATAATCCCTCTCCAAAAGCATAAGATGGACATGATCTTGCTTGAGTAGAAAGAAAGATCGGACTAGAACAAATAGGATTAGAGTGTTCGCCTTTTTGACCCGGGCAACGCCGGGTAGTCCTGTTAGTGTTCAAATATACCGATAGCAGTATCTTAACAAGTTAAGCGCACTCAGAGTGCACATACTACGCCAAAGCTTATAACAGACAACGCAGATCACCATCGATATTTATCAACTCTTCCTTGGCCAATTACCCATATACCCACAAAATTACATTGGGAAACCAACAATAACTTTTTAAGATATTTTGTGGACAAACAAACTAAAAGGAAACCTGAAATGGGAATAGATCTCAGATTACCACCAAAATTCAGTCAACTCTTCCTTGGCTCATGATCCACATATGCACAAATTTTCAATAAGAAACCTTCATTCAATTTTGGAGTTGTGGACAAACTAACAATCAAGCAGACAGACAAACAGGGATGAGTATATAACTTCCTCCAAATTCGTTGGCGGAGGGAAATATGCAAACCTTCGCGAAAATCCAATGCACCTGGATCTAAGAGCCTCAGCTTTTTAAAAGTGCCAAAGCATAATACTGTTCATGAAAATTAATCACAAAGTATTCACATAAAAAGGGGGAACTATTTCAGTATTGAACAAGTATGCAGCACCTGTCATAGTCTTTGATACCAATCAGCCATAGTTCATAACACTAGCTAAATTAGACCCATAATTAGCAAAACAGAAATAAAGAAGAAAATTCCATCCATGTGGAAATGGTTGCAGTGGAATAATACTTAAGTAATTTTTAGTAAAACTAAATTACTAAAAACTAAACTAAAGAAATTAATCTAGCTCCATAAAAGACCAATTTGGCCTTAATAACCTAAACCTGGTCACCCTTGGGTACGAAGTAGATACAGCATTCACTAGCTGTCTCACCTCAGAAGATCTCTTTAAAAAATTTAAGGCGTCTAGCAGTATCGAGAATAATATAAAAATGCAAAACTATAAATAAATGTTTGAAATCCAAAGCTGACTACAAAGCTGTTCTCCATTTCCCAGTGTGGTCTCTCTAGTGGCACTTGACTGTACCCTCTTTGCAACAGAGTTCGTCATTAGGATGGACAAAGGTGAACCCTTATGTTTTGTGTTCAGTATATGTGCATTTCATTTCTGCTGTGAAGGGACTTTTTTATGCTGGAAGGGTTAGACATGGCTTTCAATAACTCCACCATTAGAGCATCTTTCAAAGTAAACAAAGAAAAATGTCTGGAGGTAGGAAGATTAACTCCTTCAGTCAAGTTAAATACATTATTATTCTTACTGGTGTTGTCTAGTCCATATTAATTCACTGATTATATTTAACTTTAGTACTGACAGAGGTAACTAAGACTCTACTTAACTTCGATTCATAGAAAAGTGTTTCATGAGATGAAAAGAACTTTCTGACTGTGCCAAGAATCCATAAATACATCATCGAACTGAAGGGGTTCAGCGAATAAGATATTTTTGCAAATGGAGTTAATAATTAGAGGCGGATCCAGAAAAAGATTAGGGGGGGGTTCACCACATGACTGACGACAAGAATATTCACTGGCATCACCTAGTTTTTGTTTTATCCTTTGTTTCGCCCTAATTCCTTTATTTTGTAACTTCTCTTCCAAATACTTCAAATCAACAAAATTTCTCCCTTTCCTCCGTAAACATTCCTCTCCTTAATTGCATCACACAAAAATATTACCTGTCTTAACGATTTTTTATTGCAAACATGACAAGGAAAATTGAAAATATAGGTAAATATAGGAAATTGGCCCACAACATACTTCATAGTTGAGGCATTACATATATTATCCCAGAATGTCTACAAGCTTCAGTCGCCTGGGATTTCGACGTGCAAACTCGTCAACGATGTTCTCCAAGTTGAAATCGTGACCGTAGTGCGTATGTGTTAGAAGCAGGTCGTTCATACGCTCCTGGCCCATGGTTGTGCGGAGGTAGGTCTTCAGCCGGCGCAGTCCCTTGAAGGACCTCTCGCACTCGCACTCGATAATTCGACAATTTGCAAACGGAAAACAATGCACGTGTCATATACGCAGCGGCACTATGAACACTGTATTGGAAAAAATGCCTGCTGCTGTTACAAACAGATGGTACATAAAAAAAAAAAGTTTGACTACTTTTCTCTATTAAATGTACGGTGTACTTTGAAATCACTAACAAAAGAATGACTTCATATCAGGTTGTTTTCGAATACCATGGAGAAGACTGCTTTAACACTCCCGGGATAGTTATTCAACCTGAATGAAGACAGTGGGACAACCGCTGATGCATTAACAGTGCTTAGTATATATAATCAAGACCAATCGACAGCAGCGTTCTACGTGATTGAATTCATGTTTTTTTTTTTTCAAGTTGAACTGGGAGAAACACTGTACTTAAGAACTCAAGTGAACAAAATCAAACCAAAGAAAATCGATGCAAGCAATTGAAAATGGAGAGAAAACTGAAACGAGGGCGCGGCTTTCGAGCCCACTGCAGGAGCAATGGCTGAACGGCACGAAGGGCCGCGAAGCACTTGTTTGAATAAATTATTCTGCCACTGGAATAATTTACGGTCTGTGCCGCATTACCAACGAAAACTACAGCACCGTAACGAAAGAAAGAACTGAGTTAGTAAAATAAGTATTAATAAGTAATTTTCTTCACTATATTGCCATATTCCTTAATAAAACCATGTGTCTTTTAGTAGAAATATATATAGATATACCATCCTTAATCATAGGTTTGGATGTAAAGACGTATATCAACAATGTATCCTTGTCGTTTATTTTTATTTTATTTTTTGTTTGGGGGGGGGGCTGTTTTCGACTTTCACACAAGTTTGTTTGCGTTTGGCCATCCCTATTTACATAATATAATCCTGAATGCTTAATTATAGGTTAGAATGTATAAAAAAGAAATCAGTTTATTTAAAAAATTTAGTTTTTGGCATTGAATTTTTTTGGGTGTTATCACTTTTCACAGAACAGTTTGTTTGCATTTGGCTAACATGTTCGGTAAATAATTCCAGGCCTCAGTCACTAATTACATAGTCTTGATATTACTTATTATACTTAAATACATGAAAGTAACAATATAATTATTGTCATAGGGACTGTGAAATATTGAAACTGCGTAATCAATCCCTCGCTCTTAAAAACTCTGCAGTTCAGGGGGGGTTCACGGGCACCCGGTGAACCCTCCCTGGATCCGCCAATGATAAGGACTTGTGGTCGAAAAGACTGAAGAAACTAGACCGAAGAAACTCCATTATTTCATTCAGTATAATCACTTTTTTTTTTCTCGCCACCACCAGACAATATCACTTTATTCAGTACAACTGCCGTAAAGTATTACAGTATAATATTTCAGCTAAATCTCCATTATTACTACACCATAAAAAGCTTCTAGATTTACCAGCACTAGGGTCGTCCGTTCTACCAGTACGGTTTTTCCTGGGTGCTCAACTAGAGGGGATAGATATAGCTGTCACCAACCCCATCGTCAAGAAATAACCTCTGACAGTGACAAGAATAACAATAATAAAAGTAATTAAACTGAAGATTAATATCCTACAAGAAGATTCCTGACTTAATATTCTGAACAAGAAGGAGCATTTAGAAATTGCAACACCCAGCCCACCAACTGGTTTTAGGGTCGACTGTTTATCCTGAGGCCTATCCCTTCGACAGACTACTCTCTAAATCAAATTGCTTCACACTTGCCCAACCATTCCCCAATCTACCAGTTTTGATTCATATCTGATTAAAGTTGTCTATGTTTTCTTTGCATGCATTTGATCTTATCCTGTGACCTTGACCTTCAACTTAATGCTTTCAATATCGATTATGTTTATGCTTGGTTTTACCTGAACCCTGCCAGAAAGTTTTGTCTTCATCGGTTAACAACTTTTTATGTTGATATTGTCTTGTTTCCGCGGCCTTTGAGCTATTGTTAAATGGTTCAGCCTGGGTAATCTTTACCTCGTTCGCCTAGTTTGACCAAAATCAAATTAAAACTGTTGCAGTAATTTTGTTGACACGCAGGCACATGGGTCGAAGTTTGATGATGACCTTTGACGGATTGTTTTCAAGATTAAAGCAGTTCGTTCTTGCCTGATCATTAACAGTTCCATCAAGTTTGGTTCAAATAATATAAAAACCATTTGATTGACCTTACACTGAAAGCTTGGTCCTTGACCTTTTCTTGACTTTGGCCATTGACGTTTTCTTGTGACTTTGGCCTTTGACTGATTGGTTTCAAAATCTAATTCTTTTATTCATGTGCTATGGTCAGCCCTTCCACAAACTGCGGTCTAAATTTAAAAAATGGCGGTGGCCTATAACTCTGGCATTTGAACTTTTGTTTTAAAGTCAGTAGATATAGTCCCTTGCTGACATTTAATCCTCACCAATCTTGGATAAAATTGAATTAAAAATCTTTATTTTGTTCACTATCCCACACTCGGGTCAGACATTCGCCTTGCCCTGTGATCTTGACCTTTGGTTGACTTTTCAAAATGGAATTTCATTCTTGTCGTACTCTCAGCCCTCCTTCAGATTTGGTCTAAATTTGGTAAAAAGTATTAAAGTTGATTCTGCTTGGTCAGATTTGACCTATCCTTGTGGCCATGAACTTTGACGTATTGTATTAAGATCACCAAGTTTACACCGTAGCTGTCCCTCAGGTTTAGTTAAAATCGATTGAAAACTATTTGAGTTATTTTCACACACACACACACACACACACACACACACACACACACACACACACACACACACACACACACACACACACACACACACACACACACACACACACACACACAGAGTCTCTCGTTTCGCACGCGAAGGAGTAATTATACATAAAAAAAAAATCGATACTATACCTGTTCACCGTTAGTACCCAAGTGCTGTTGCCCTAGTGCAACTCGACAGCACTCCCAAAGACAAAGGTGTTCATTGGTAAGGGGTCTCTCATGGTGTGTGCTTTGGGGTCATTGTCACACTTCATTCTGTTATGTTAGGGAGATGCGTTTTTAACTGGAGTGATGAGGAATATATGTCACTAGCCTCTTCGCTACAAAACTTCTCGCCCAGTCCAAACTCAAAAAAATACACTGAGAAAGAAATCTTTGGATTAAAAGTTGTAGTATCCAAAGGGTATAATTCTAAAGCCTAATATCCAAGAAACAGGTTATTTCAAAGCCGTCTTCCATTCTCCTCGTGCAGTCGCCCTTGTGATATTCGACTTCACCTCCCCACGCGACAGAGTTGTACAGCAGCAGGGGGCCGCGGAGAACACTGCTTTTGCCTTGTGTTCATTACACCATAACCGTCTGGGGGGTGTTCCTGTCTTGCACGGTGGCAGAGCTTTCTTGTCTTGGAGAGAGAGAGAGAGAGAGAGAGAGAGAGAGAGAGAGATGTAACAGTGGTGAGGGAGAAAAATATTGTTTATTATGGTGCAGAAAAGCAGTGGTTCAGAAAGGAATAAAGAAACGAGGAGAGAATATAATGAAGACGAGAAAACTAGTGAGAGAGAGGAACAGGAGCTGTTGGCAGAGAGTGCAAAAGAGAGCCGTAATGGTGGGAAAAGAAACAGAGAATTGTAATGAAAGGAAGAGAATGGTAGTGAAGGAAGTACCTGAGTAGAAGAGAGAGGAGAAAGGTTGAGACACGGTAATTAGGGAAACAGACAATACTAGTGACAGGAGAAAGAATGGAAGGAAAATGGAGGAGAATATGCACACACACACACACACACACACACACACACACACACACACACACACACACACAGGTGGCCCATCCCATTCGACATGCCGTTGGTGAGTCTACCCTCTATCACGTATTTCTTTTATTCTTGTTTTTCGGATCGATCTCACTCAACCTTTAAGTATTATAAAGAGGCGAGATGATGATGATGGTGATTTATTTATTTATTTATTTTTTTTTGCAATTCGTTGATTTTTATACATTTTATCTTTATCGTTTCGACGTTGGTGCGAAAAGGCGTTAATAGATCTTTGAGATGGTTTGATCCTTTGGAGAGTATAGAGAATGAGAGATTAGGTATCAAAATGTACATATATAAGAATGAGGGAGAGGCGGGGAGGAGATCAATGATGAAGTGGAGGGATGGGGTGCAGAAGTATTGTAACTGAAGGGAGTGTAAGTTGGAGAAAGGTTAGCAGCTAGATGACAGACAGTGTGACATGGAATATATTCTGTGACCACTCCTTCCGAGACTAAAATTTTAAGGAGTTTGGATATAAATTGATATGTAGATAGATAGGCAGACAAACGGACAGACAAAAGTATATACGTAAAACAAATCAATCGCTTCCCACAGTAACAGCACAGATTTCGTGCCGGTTTCTTCCTGGATAATGATATTCAAATTCAGCTGATTTTTATGTCCCTCTTATTGTTATCTGTATTAACATTTAAGGCAAGATTCAATCATTCCCAGCAACAACTTATTCCTACTCAGAACTCTATTCGAGGTCGCAATGGAGGTTTCGTAGCACCTTTTTCCTAGCGACTGCTTTCTCATATTACAGATGAATGTCTCCGGGTATGCTGTTTACAGTGCTTTAATTCGCATAAATATTTACTCAGTATCACACAAGAGGATACTAAGGTGCAATGTGCAGAATAATTTGCAGAGGAAGAGGAATCTTGAAACTTCCAAAGTCACTTAGAATCCGACCCACAGTCTAGAGGTATTCCCAGCTGGGATAAAGTTCTTCATGTTACCATACCTTATTTTTATATCACATCTTAGTACGTTCTCCAAGAACTAGTCCTTTTCTGTAGTAATAGATCCTAAGCTTTGTTGCCCAAATAGCAGGTCATGATATTCCTCGTTGAACAAGTCCACAATTGCCTGTACCCACGACTCAACTATAAAACGGAAGAAATGTGAGCTTGGCCGGCTGATACACGCCACGGGTGGAGGCAGACAGTGACAGCAAACTCCAAAGGCTGACGAAGAGACACACAGACCAGAGCCTTTGAACTGTGGCCATCCGCCCTGCCTCCTGTCCTCTTCTATCTCCTTTCCCCTCCCCCCTCTCCCTCCCTTCTCCCTCTTGCATAAACATGACTTTCAGGGAAAGGTTGCTGGTGGGAGCTGGAAAATAAGAGGAAGAGGAGGATGTTTTAGCGAGAGAGGGTGTGTGTGTCAAAGGGTATGAGATGTGGAATTGAATCTAAATGAAAACACATATCACCTTGTTAATGTTCGTGTATAAATGGAGAGCTGTCAAATGCGTCACGTAAAGTGTATGAGATTAATGACTCTCTGTCTGTCTGTCTGTCTGTCTGTCTGTTTCTCCCTCTCTCTCTCTCTCTCTCTCTCTCTCTCTCTCTGTATGTGTGTGTGTGTGTGTGTGTGTGTGTGTGTGTGTGTGTGGGTCGGTCGGTGGGTGGCTGGGTGGGAGTGAGATCACTGTAATATATAATATTAACACTCAGCTTTATTAAATCGTCTGGCACCAGCAGGAACAATATGTTACGTTCTTCCGAGGATGAGAAAGTTAATGGTACACTAGCTGTCAGCATCCTATGGTTGCAGGTGTAAATCACTAGATATTTCCTTGTTAACAAGGAACAGAATGTACGAGTATGTACCGTATATATATATATATATATATATATATATATATATATATATATATATATATATATATATATATATATATATATATATATATATATATACGTCATCATCATCATCAGCCGTTTGCCACTGAAGGACCGGCCTATCCCGACCGAAGTCGGGACGATACAGCCAATGTATCTCTACCAACTGGCTTAGGCTGTCTAGTAGAGATTGTATGTAAGGTGAGAAGTGCTTGTAAGTGAAACTGTAGTGTTGGAGTGGCTTTGGATGTGTGTGTAGTCTGTGAACCAAGTGTAATCGGCCTGCAGCAAGCCGACTGAGTGCAAGCTTACTTTATAATAAGCGACACTGGTTCAACCACAGCACCCCTTGTGTCCGCCAATGCAGTACGTGGCCGGATGAACACTCCCAAAGTTTTTATTAAGCTGGCGGGAAGCGAACCCTGGTTCACCCGTGTACGAAACGCACACTCTGCCACTGTACCGCAGAGGCTCCTGTGTATATATCCCATTGGATCCCAGAGTTCCTGGGCGAGGCATTGCACTGGGAGGGAACTAAACGTACCACCCTCCGCCTATCGACTCATAGTTATGAAGCTCATAGGTCCCTACCCGGGGGTTCCGCACATTATTAGCTTTTGAAAAGTCCCAGTTGCCTCCTATATTGAGGACACTGGGCTCGAATGGGACACACACACACACACACACACACACACACACACACACACACACACACACACACACACACACATATATATATATATATATATATATATATATATCTGTATCTACAACTATATCTATCTATCTATCTGTGTATATATATATATATATATATATATATATATATATATATATATTTATTTATATTTATGTGTGTGTGTGTATGGTATACCTTATATCTATCTATCTATCTATCTATCTATCTATCTATTTATCTATCTATCAATATATATATATATATATATATATATATATATATATATATATATATATATATATGAGTTCATTTCTCTCTTTTTGTTATTGTTGTTGCGAGGCTACCACGTTACCACAATGTGAAGATATAAATTGGGAGCAGTGTGTGCTTGCAGTTATCTGTGTGCCTACTTATGTGTGTTTGTAATATAGAATATTAATCTAGAGTAATGTGCACGTGCTAATGTGCTTAAGAAAGTGCACGTTTATCTGTAATTACATGATTTGCTATATGCTTTTTTTTATGCAAGGAGAAAGAATCGAAAGGCCAGGAGCCTGAAAATTGTTCCTGCCAAGAAAAAAACAAAAACAGGATAACAGAGAGCTAAATTCCAGCTCCGTTCATTTCGAGATGCCTGGACACACTGCATTTGAAAGACTGGAGATCATAGTCAGTAGGAAATGCAGAGGGAGACAGTTCCAGAGTTGACCTGCTGTATACCTGAAAGGCTGAAAGTAATGGTTAACTCTTGCTTTAGAGAATCCGACAGAAAAAGGACCAGAGTTTGTTGCACGCACACGCCATAGAGGTGGAGGGCTGCAAGCAGACACTTCAGAGGAGCAGCGACCATTGAAGTCGCGATAGAAGAGAGATAAAGATGCAACAGTGCGGCAAAAGGACAAAAGGTTGAAGGAAACCAGTAAGAGGATGGGAGGTAATTAGATGAAAACCCTTTGGCTCCACCTAGTTGAGAAGAGCTATATGGGCGGAGCCTCCACACACGTGAGAGTTGTACTCTACACAAGAGTGAATAAATACCGCGTATAATGTCAACAACTTTGCAGGGGTAAAGAAGGCATGGAGTCGGCTTAGCACACCTAATCTCTTGGAAGCAGATTTTACAATAGAGGTAATATGATCTTTCCAAGGTAAATCCTGAGAGAATGACACCCAAATCATGTTTAAAGATGATGCAGGATTGAGCTGGATTCTGTTAAAAATTAGAGGATACTCCTGCGGAAGATTTTGTCGAGTTGAAAGATATAAGAATTGAGAGCTTGATGCATTAAGAAAAAACAAAATTACCTTTACCCCAGTCAGACGTCTGAGCTAAGTCAGACATTAAGTGCACCATAGCTTCATCCCTTGTTAGCTGAAGTAGCACTGGAAAGAGAGAGAGAAGATGAAGGAAGCCAGTATGAGGAGAAGGGTTAATGAGATGCAGCAAGCAAATGGAAAGGTGAAGGGTCGACTCATCAGTGTATGAGTGGATAGGGTTAGATGTACAGCTTAGGTCATTGATGAATAAAAGAGTTGGTAATAGGACAGAGCCCTGATGAACAACACTATTGATAGCTCAAGGAGAAGAACGATGACTGTCAACAACAGCAGCTACAGAACGACCAGCAAGGAAGCTAGAGACGAAGGCATAGACAGAAGGATAGAAACCGTAAATGGGCAATTTTGAAATGAAGGATGTATACCAGACTCGATTGAAATCCTTGAAGTGCAATGGCAAAGTTTTTGCCAATGTCCCGAAAGGAAGATGACCAGGAGCCTGATAGATAAGTGAGATCACCAGTGGAGTGTCCCTGGTAGAACCAATACTGGCGACCGGAAAGAAGGTTATGATAGGAAAATTGCTTTAATCTAATTTGTTTATTAAGAATTGACTCTAAAACTTTTGAAACACAGGATGTTAAAGCAACTGGGCGATAGTTAGAAAGATGGGAATGGTCACCCTTCTTTGGGGCAGGCTGAATGAGAGCAAACTTCCAGCAAGAAGGAAAGATACAAGTTGATAGACAGTGGCGAAAGAGTTTATCTAGGCAGGGTGTAAGCATAGAAGCAGAGTTCTTGAGGACAGAAGGAGGGACCCCATCAGTTCCATATGTCTTGTTAGTACTGGGGCCAGTGATGGCAGAGAATACTTCAATTGAAGAAATTTTTATGTCAGCCATGAGGAAGTCAGAGGGGGGAAGTGATGGAGGAACAGCACCGGAATAGTCTATGGTCGAAACGGAGGAGAAAGTCTGAATGAAGAGTTTTGCTTGATCAGTAGAAGAAATAGCTACAGTGCCATCAGATTGAAAGAGAGGAGGGAAGGATGATGAGGTAAAGCTGTTAGAAATTTTTTTTTTGGTAAGGTGCCAGAAGGAGCATGAAGAATCTGAGTTGGAGAGTTCAGAGCATTTAGTACGAATGAAATTATTTTTAGCAGAGCGAAGAACAGATTTAGCACGATTCCGGGCAGAAACATTAAGATGAGATTCAAGGGTGGGATGGCTCCAGTACATTTTGTGGGCCGTCTCCTTGTTGTGGACGATAATAGAACAAGCGTGATTGAACCAATTTTTTTTTTTTTTGCATTAGTCACAGGATATGAGAAAGGAATGTATGCCTGCATGCCCAAGAGAATAACCTCTGTAATGCGCAAGGCACACTCAGACGGCTGCCGTCCGTGGAAACAATAATCATCCCAGGGAAAATCAAAGTAGTACTGCCTGAGGGCCTCCCAATCAGCAGCTCCAAAGTGCAGCAACCGACGCTTTCTGGGAGGGCCCACTGACCTTACTGGAGTGATAGGACAGGTTAAAGTGATAAGGTTGTGATTGGAGGTGCCCAAGGTAGAGAAAAGATTAAAAGTGTAAGCAGAAGGATTAGTTGTATGGAGGAGGTCAAGTATGGTGGAACACTCTCCAAGGCGGTCAGGGATACGGGTAGGGTGCTGTACCAGCTGCTCTAGGTCATTAAGGATAGAAAGAATGTAGGCTTGTTTGTTTTCGTGTGAAAACATAACAACAAAGAAAAACATTTTAACCCAAACCTTCGCCAATGGTGACTGTTTATCGGAGTATGAAGTATGGGGTCACCCTCATAACTTGAATTATATCAAGGTATTCATTGGCCTGTTGTTTAAATGATATTATCTTTATATAAAAAACCTTGCATGCGTGAACACATGTAAGCAAGCACACACACACACACACACACACACACACACACACACACACACACACACACACACACACACACACACACACACACACACACACTCCGTCCTGATTTCATATCCATTCTCTCTCTCTCTCTGAGAGGGAGAGAGAGAGAGAGAGAGAGAGAGAGAGAGAGGTTTCCAGACTGCAATATATTTTCAGGGGTTTGTTGTGTTCCTTAATTATGTGCATAAAGATAAGTACAATGTATTTGGTCCAATGAGAAATACCTCTAACCTACATTTTTGCACGACAAAGTAATGAAGTTTTATTGGCTGTAAGTCTTTGCGGTATAAAGCATAATTTTTCATCAAAACAATACTTTCTTTGTATTATACCCTTTGAAGTTTAAGGGCTTGAAACTAGACTACCCTAGTACACCACATTTCTAGCCTATCAGTAGGTAAAACATGTTTCCTAAGCGCACCATCCTTCCACTCACGTAATGCTGTTCCTCCTTTAGGCGACTCTGTACTGACGCAGAAGTCAGGTTTCTTGTATCCCAGGAAACTATTTATTGCGTAAAATGGCATCCGTGTAACCAGTTGTATAGCAGGTAGTGTGATGGATTAAGATGCTTCAACTGGGTTTACATCCAAGGTATGATTGGGTTTTATTGCTTATAAAATGTAACTCACCTGTGAACGGCTGGTCACTGTCTTCATGTGTTTGAAGCAAGTAGCCTAGTCCCGGGCCCCTACGCTCCTGTTGGATCAATCAAGGATTGGATAATATTTAGGTAAACACCCAGCCGTTTGGGCACGTACTTCAAAACTGGGACCTGAATAGCAGTTTAAAAAAAATAAGTCCTCAGACTAAAATGGTTACATCAACGTGATTGTCGTCCTGTGTGTACTACGCCAAAGGGCAGCCGCTGGCACGCAACTGGAAAACCTCGATTCGTTTCACTGGTGGGTCGGATTTGTGGACAGAATATTGTTTTGCTCTTGATTCTGTTCACTCAACAACACGAGTGAGGATGCAGATGTACAGCATTGCTTATAATTAAGTGGAAGAACGTAGCAGCAATCATGGATTGTCGGTCTTTCTTGACTAGGGATAAAAGGCTGGTCACTAAGACTCCCCCCAGATCCTAATATGATGGTCCTGTGTTATTCTCTCTCTCTCTCTCTCTCTCTCTCTCTCTCTCTCTCATACGATTAAAGAAAAATTGTAAACAACAGCCACATCTTTCCTTGCTTCCCATAACCCAGTTCGTATCCTTCCTGACTAGGGATATACGGCAGGGCAGTAAGACTCCCTCAAGCCACAAATATGATGACATCAACGCCTTTTCTGCGTGTTGCCGCTAATGGCATAATAAATGTCAAGTAAGGTTGCCGAGAGAGAAATAGGAGAGAAAAGATTGCTCCTCACCATCGTGAAAATGAATCTAATTACTACTTGAGGTCCCGTGGGTCGTGTCGAGGGAAGAATTGTCTTAGGGGCTGATTAAGACTGATGTGTCAAGCTTCTAACTTCGACACACTGGTGCTGAATAATATCGTCTGACGTTTGCCAATGCACCTATTGTAACAGGGGTAGATATATAGAGCAGGTGCAGGCGTAGAAACAAACTTAGTAGGCAATGGATTCATGACTTAATGAGCTAAATGATACGTGTGTGTGTGTGTGTGTGTGTGTGAGTGTGTGTGTGTGTGTGTGTGTGTGTGTGTGTGTGTGTGTGTGTGTGTGTGTGGTATCAATTTCTGTCTGCTCCTTCCTGAGAGAGGGGGAGCATCCAGGGCTGGTCATGTTTCACTGAACTTAGAAATTCTCTGATCTAGCCACTACAGAATTCCTAACAGCTACACTGCACATTGCTACAACTACATCATACAACCATATATACATTAAGGCATATACATTACAGAGTTCGTTATTAAGAAAATAATGGTACCCTAGGTTATGGAAACGAGAACTTCGAAAGTTTGAAGAACTGCTTCGTGATGCTGAGGTCTATGGGAGAAGAATGGAACTTTTTTTTTTTTTTTTTTTTTTACGTGTCCGACTCTGGGCAAAGGCTCAGGGCCTATTTCTTGGAGGCAGTCACCTATCCCAAGGCCCAGTAGTCCTCCTACATCTCCACATGTCACCACTTCGGCGCTAACACCCACCGTCCATATTGAATACATGCTAGGGCTGTCTCATACAGGACTAGTGTATTGGTATTAGCGGGGGTACTTTTATGACATGTCGGCGGGCCATCGTAGATCAGGAAAGTCCGCTTTTAGGAAATTCAAATCCTTAAACTGTTCCCTGCCCCAGCCGGGATTCGATCCTGGGTCCATTAGGACTGCAGGCCGCCTCTCTACCGATTCAGCCACCGCTGTGCTTCAGATGGACATCAGTTAATGTGAAGCACATATCTTTTTCGGTAAAAGTTCATCATATATGAAACAAATTACCTACCACTGTGGTAGAGTGTGATATATTATTAAGCCCAAAGATTATGTAAGTTGCACGTACAGTATAACAACTTGGCTTGCAATCTCAAACTCATCATGTACAATGTTAAGTAGCAAATTTCTGGAATCTTTGTTTTCTTTAAGACCAATTCAGACCTCTAAAAGAAACCTGTGGTGCCACAGGAAATTCAGCTACTTTTATTGCACGTGTACTGTGTCTGGGAACAAACCCAGGACCATCAGTCGACAGTCAGGGAATCTACCTCTGTGCCATGACCATAAAAGGTGAAAGAGTTTTACTTGGTCGTGACTGTCATCAGACAGTTCAGGGTTTGATCTTCAGCATAGTCCAAGTTGATTTATGGTTTATCAGCAGGGGTCCAGAAAGGTACAAAGGAACCACAAAATCGCTGTTTTCAGTCGCAAACATTAGTTTAAACTCATCATCTGATAATACCCTTGACTAAATGAAAGTCGCAGTCAGTGGTTAGTCAGTAGCTAGTCAGTAGTTAGCAGGGGTGGATCCAGGAATTTTCGGTGTGGGGGTCTGATTCGCTGATTCAACCAAAGACTTGACGTGACATACTGATATTTCAATGTTGAAATTGCCTCTTTATTCAATGATGCATGGCCGATGGGGTGGGGGAATGCATCCCTCCCATCCCCCCCCCCCTTGGATCCATCCCTGGTAGTTAGAATTGTTTTCTTTATCGAGCATGCAGCAGTGTCCTGGAGAACTATTGCTCGTGCAGCATAAGAAAATTTGGAGCTACCACCATACCACTGAACTACCGGTTTTCACTGGATGTACAGTAATTGCTTAGCAACGGCTTGCCTCCAGTCGGAGGTACTGACCAGAATATATGACTCCCGCACCACTGTACTTAATTTAATTAAGGTTTATGTTTATTTCTTTTATTATGAAGTTGATGTAGTGTTGAACATGTTTTCCATTCATACTTTCTTATGGAAACAGAGCTTTCGTTTGCTTCATTGCCCTTGTTATTTCTTGCCGACTTTGGTTGGAGGGGCTGATGACAGAGGGAGAGCTTTCCTGCTTTGCTTGTCAAATGCTGAAAATATATATCTTGGCCATGTGTCTTGGGTTCATTGAGTCTTAGAAGCAAGAGCTTAAACCCCAGGCTTGGATGAAAAATAAATCCAGTGGACAACAGGGTTAAGTAGCTCCCTTTCTGAAATCCACCACTTTTTCAGGGGTCATCTGTACAGTCAGACAGTGGAACCACATGATTATATCAGTGCCAACACATGGTGGCATCCTTCTCCAGTATCTCAATATTCTTTGTGATGTTCTAATGGAAGAAAATTCCTTATACATTGAAATTTTGCCTTGATGTGAAGGTACGTGAGTCTCGGGCTGATTGGAATATTAAATAAAAACAAGGATCCAAGCTGGACCAAAAACAGTTGCAGTTTCACAATAAATGTTTGATTCTGTATAGCTTTTAAAAATAACAACACCAACATGTTATGTTTAACAATTTGGCTAGGACGGATCTATTTGAGTGTTGCTGTTTGCTTTCCCATGTATTCCATTTCTATCCTTGCCTTAGCCTCATGAAATAGATGCCGTTCTTATAGAATTCTGTTACGAAGGGAACAGGAAATCTGTTTCCCCTTGTTTTCTTGTATACATATTATCATTCTCATTTCTTTGGTGTCCTAAGCTAAGACTCGTAGGATAAATACCCTTAGTTTTAGCTTATGGTAATGACTTAATGAAGCAGCGCGTGATTTTGTTTCCTTTGTATTCCTTTAGTATCCTTATAACCTACTGGCACTAAGACAATAGAATTAAGTCATTTCTGCTGCATTTCCTCATGTGTGTTGCTGCCTCCATGTTTTAACGTAGAAGAGATATCTTGGTGCTAGTAGGTCTTCCTCTGTTTGCTTTTCTTTGTACTCTTTTGCATTTATTTGTATTCTTTTGCTATCAGTATCTAAGTGAATGGATGGAGGTATTGTAATGATGGCCAGTTTCCTCGAAAGGAGCAATACCTCTGGCTTCTTTTGTTTTTCCATGAATTTCCACGTAATCTTTTTTACCCATCAAACGCCCAGAAGTAAGACTGAACCAGCAGGGTGCTTCACATAAATCCTTGGCTCAGAAAAAGATCCCATTTTCCCAAACGGGCCACAGACAGAAATGGCCACGTCTGGTCTGATATGCAAATTTCATTAATGTTTAAAGCTAGTTTAAGCATGGGTAATGTTTCCCTACCTCCTTAACTGATCTGGGGGTAGGGAAGGGAGTAGATGGGTATGTAGGAAAATACCGAAGAAGGGGAGGGGACCGACAGGGGATTGACGAGGAGATAGAGAAGGGGTTTAACAGGAGAATGGGGATTCGGGAAAGGAAGAGAGAGGTGACGTAATGGACTGCGGGAAAAATAAGATAGAGGAAAGGAAAGGGGAAGTAATGAGGAAAAAGAGAGAAAGAATGAGATGGAAAGCTAGGGAGGAGAAGGAAAGAGAATAAACAGGCGGATAGGGGAGGGAAAAGAGGAAGGGGAAGTAGCGTAGGGGAGAAAGAAAGGAATGAGAGAGAAGGGAAGTATGGGCTGGGCAATGGGAGGAGGAAAGGGGGATAAAGAAAGAGAAAGTAGGGGAAAGGAGTAGAGAGGGAAGAAGAGAGAATGGGGGAAGAGGGCAGAAGGAAAGAAAATAGAGAAGTGGAAGTAGGAGATAGAAAAAAGAAGACAGAGAGGGGAAGTTAGTAAAGAGATACATAGGGAAGAGAATAGGCAGAGGGAAAATAGAAGAAGAGGGAGAAAGGGAGGAAACGGAGATACTGGAGTACAATAGAGCACAAATGACAACAAACAGCTACAGACCAAATAGTTCTTTAGGGACTGTTTGTTTTAAAGAAGACTGACTATGATATCTACTCCAATACAGTAAGAATAACAAAAGTATAGCAAAGGTAGAAGGGGGAAAGGAAAAGGACAGACAGCAGGTTGTGGGAGAGGAAGGAGGCAGGGGGATAGAGAGGAGCGAATAGTGGAGGAGATAGAGAGAGGGCAAACAAGGAAAGAAGGCAAAAGAAGGAAAGGTAAGGCAAGAGGCAGGCAGAAAAAGAGACGTACAGTTGGCTCCACAAGAACCTGGGCAGTCGCTTCATGGCTATCAGTAAATTTGACAACAGTGTAAAGAGAGAGAGAGAGAGAGAGAGAGAGAGAGAGAGAGAGAGAGAGAGAGAGAGAGAGAAAGAGAGAGAGGTGGGGTACTTGTGGAGAGGGTGGGTGGGTGCGGGGGGAGGGAGGGGCCAACCTCTAATTGTTGTTTCCCCCATCTCTCTCTCTCTCTCTCTCTCTCTCTCTCTCTCTCTCTCTCTCTCTCTCTCTCTCTCTCTCTCTCTCTCTCTCAACATCTATATAATATATACATCTTCTTTTGTTTATGATGTGTTGTGTGTGTGTGTGTGTGTGTGTGTGTGTGTGTGTGTGTATTTTATGAAAGATATTCCTGAAACAAAAAATATTGGGATGGAATATGAAAGACAATAGCTTGGATACAATAGAAGTACCGGTAACTTTAAAAGTATTTTAATAAAAAGGAGTAATAAATTAAGATATATCTAAAATTTAGAGACAAGAGACGATAGATCAGCTTAAAAATCTCTCTCTCTCTCTCTCTCTCTCTCTCTCTCACTTAAAACTGCAAGTCTGGACGCGAGTTTATATAACTGTGTGTGTATGTGTGTGTGAGTGTGTGAAAGAGAGAGAGAGAGAGAGAGAGAGAGAGAGAGAGAGAGGGAGAGAGAGAGGAATTGGTGAAGGAGGATGTGGATATGAAGGGGGAGAAGAACAGGAGGAGGGTGAGGGAAGAAGAAAAATCCGGGAGAATGAAAGGGAAATGAGAGAGGTGAGAGATGAAGAAGAGGAAAGAGAGATGGGGGAGAGAACGTTAAGAGACTATGGTCAGACTCAAATATGAAGTCCGTTTGGGTGGGGCCCGCGTGGGGATTTCCCTCTCTACAGCTCTGCCAAACCTCCTCTCTCTCTCTCTCTCTCTCTCTCTCTCTCTCTCTCTCAGTTGATTGAGAAAGTTGTCATATATTTATAAGTTGTGTTTTCTTCTATATTGTTTCGACCTTTTTTCCACACCACCACTGAGGTAAAAGTCTTGGCGCGTTTTTTTTTTTTATAGAGGTTTCCCCAGTAGGCATAAGTCCTCTCTCTGATCTTTCTTCTAGAAAATACTTGTTCACATTGTAAATAAGTTCTTTCTCCCGACTGTGGAGCACACGAGAGCGAGTCGGAGTAGCTGCCATCGTGGGTGGGGATCAGGGAGAAAGTGACCGGTCACCTGTAGTCTGAGGTGGGTGTCCTTGACCTCTGGCAACGTCGGAAAGCGACGTTGTCACGTGGTGTGGAATTTATACAAATCATTGCTATTATCCTAAAAAGCGACACATTCATAGCACTATATAGCCCTATCTAATATATTTAATAAGTACAGAATATTTAATATACAATTTCAAATAGTAAATAGCTGACATATGACAGAGAGAGAGATAGGTACTGGGGCTGATGCGGCAGAGCTGTAGAGAGGGAAATCCCCTCTCGGGCCCCACCCAAACGGACTTCATATTTGAGTCTGACCATAGTCCCTCTCCCTCCCCCCATCCCAGCCCCCTCCTCTTCTCTCTCTCTCTCTTTCTCTCCCTGTTGTAAAAAAAGTTATGAAAAATTCAACAGCAGTGCATTGTATGGGAATTCTGGCTTCACACCTGTATTTATGTCATCAACCACAGGTATATCGGGCTGAAATCCAGTCCCTTCATCCCAGGGAAATGATTCTAACATTTCCCTGCCTTGCCTGTTGTGCACATGGCCTGGCCTGTTCCCTGCCCCGGCCCCTAGCATGGTGTCGTGGTGGCGACTCCAGTGAACACTCACTTGATGGGGTAGGTGATGGTGGTGGAGTTGGTGATAATGCTGGTGACAGTGATCCAGGTGGTTAAGGCATTGGTGAAATTCGGCAGTGGGCACGTGCCTGCCAGCGATTAAATGATGGTATGCACCTGCATACCTCAATGTACTTCGCTGTGGTGATGAGGCAGGGTCGTGCTGCAGGGCAGATGGTGAGGCAGGCTGGGATGGCTAGGCACGTGGTGAGGCAAGCTAGCATGGTGAGGCAGGTGGTGAGGCAGGTAAAGATGCAGGACAAGTGGGAGAGGCTAGTGCAGTGGTAGGTTGTGTGGAAATTTCCACGGTAGGCCTGGAGTCACATGCTGGTGTGAGGCTCGGCTTGTGGTGTTTCCTCCTCCCTCCATCCTCCATCTCCTCCCTTTCTTCACCCCCTACTTCCACTTCCATCTTCACCACTGTGAGTATATCCCCGTCTGCATGATCATCAATATCATCTGACCCTTTTGCATCATCAAAAATGGCTGATGATTGTACAGAGGGAAAAGATCACTGCACAGTGGAGAACTCACGGTCACCCTCCTCATCTGATGTGTACATTTCCACACTCAGCATGGTGAGGTCACTTTCACCAGAGGAAGAGTCAGTTTCCCCACTCACAATTGGTGATAATATCAAGTCCAGTTTTCTCCCTATTGCACTTTCACTAAAGCCCTTCGTTTTGGGGACTTTAGACTTTGCTGGTGTTGAAGTCGGTGGCTGCAGACGCTCAGCCAAGGGTCCGGAAACAGGGAAAACTTTTTGCGTAGGTCTATCCATGATGGAGGTATGCAGGCACTTGAAGCGTGATTAGGATGTATCACAGAGGGTTGCCAGTGGCTGTGTGTGGTGGAAATAATCAGCTGAATATTCAAACAGTGGCACAGATTACTAGATCATGTATACATGTCATCCAAAGAGCCCCGGGTCGACATGTACAGTATACATGACACCCAGATGCGATGGGTTAAATGTTACTAGCCTACTGCATCTCTGTTAACTACATAAGAAGGCAGCATGTTACATAAATATTCAACTCGAATAAAAAGTGCTTTGCATTGTGTGAGTGGAAACACCTGCCAAAGATTTTATGTCCATTGCCTCCAACATATTTTGACCGGTTTATTGTGATGTGTTTCTCAAGAACCATATTATAATGTCCTTGAAGGGTTTGTATATTTAATTTAAGTCCCTTCATAGTCTGCCCATAAAGTAAACAGTTTAAGCACTCAAATCATTTGTCATATGGTGTATTTCTCAAACCTGGTATCTTTTGTCACCATCTTCTGTGCTTTCTCAAGTTTCTCCCTATCTTTTTATTTTTATAAAGTGACCAGAACTGGAGACAGTACTCTATATGCGTAGGCAGATTAAGGATTTATACATTTTCCAGGTTATATTCAATCGCTCTACCTTTGAATCCAATCAGTTTCTTGTTTTTTTAACAACCTCTCTATATTGTTGGCTCAGTTTCAGATCACCTCTTATTATGACTCCCAAGTCTTTTTCTTGATTTACACAATCAACTTCAATGATATTCTTGTTATAACTGGAGGTTAGGTTTTTGCTGCCAAAGTTCAGTACCTTACATTTATTAATACTGATGTCCATTTGCCATGTTTGGACTGAGTTAAGCAGTTGATCAAGATCTCTCTGAATTGCCTGCCTCTGCAATGCTGTGTTTTGCTGTGTTACTTATTTTTGTAAATCAGCAAATTAAAAAATCTTACACAATAATCCATCATCAATATCATTTATGTATATTAAAAAAAGAATTGGACCAAATACTGAATTCTTTGGTACTCTGCTTGTAATGTCTGTCCAGTCTGATTCTTGTCCATTTATAACCACTCTTTGCTTTTGTCTGATACGCCAATCTTCAATCCATCTGAGCACACTGCCACTGAAACCATGTGCCTTTAGCTTCGGAACAGGGGTTTCGTGTGAAACTCTGTCATAATCGTTTTGAAAATCGAGATAGACAATTTAAATGGTGTTAGTCTCGTCATACATGATTAATATAAAATTAAGAACATCCAATAGATTCATGAAGTAAGAGTGCTTATTCCAAAAATTATGTTGTGAATCTTTGAAAAGATTATTTGTTTTAAAGAATTTCACAAACTTGTCCCTGATAATAGTTTCCAGCAAAATATAGACCATTGGTGTTAAACTAAAGGGACAGTTAATTTCATGTTGTGTGGTTTTTGCCTTTAACCCACGGCGTCCCGTGGACGTACTTCCACGTCCTCACGTTCTGTCACTGCTAATCCCGTTGACGTACTTCAACGTCCTGCAATTGCAAGGTTCATAATTTCCACAATTTTCAAAATTCGCGCGAGATTTTCGATTCGCCCACGTACCCAAGCCTCCCCTACCTGCCGCCAGGCTTGCAGCGTCCCAGACCCCGCATGACCCGCGCTCGCCCTTGCCTCGGCCACTCACCTGTTAGCAATGACCCAGGTCAGACATGGCGCAGAAAGGTCTCTCAGACGACGAAATTGCATCCGCTCTGGAAGCTTCACTGGAGATAGTGATTCTCCACTTGACGATGATGTGGTGGATCGCGATTACGTCCAGCCAGAGGAAGAAATAACAAGCAGTGATGAAGAGGTCCCTTCGCCCCGGAAAAAGCGGTATGTGACATACCGTAAGGCAAGGGAAGGCCAGCCTGCACCCCAACCACGTGCACGGCTCTCTCTCCATCCCGAATCTGATGAGGACGAGGATGAGGATGATGAGGATGACGGCGGCTTAGGACGTGAAATCGCCTCGTGGTTGGGTAAAGAAAAAATATCACCCCGAGGATCAGAAGGTGGGGCGAGAAGACATATCAGGTATGGTGCAAGTCTTTTGTCTGGGGAAGTGGAAAGTGGTGTGGTGGGAGTGCTGGGTGAAAGGGAAAGTGGTGTGGCGGGAGCGCGGGGTGAAAGGGAAAGTGGTGTGGCGGGTGTGCGGGGTGAAAGGGAAAGTGGTGTGAGGGAGGCAGCACGAGCACGTGGCGCACGTAGGCCCAGGGGAGAGGAGGTGGAGCCACTCCCCAGCACGTCTTTCGCCCCACAATATTCCCAAACTTCCTCCCCACAGCCCCAGGATATGGGGAAAGGAAGGAAAGGGAAGGGAAAGGGTAAAGGAAAAGGGAGAGGGAAGAGAAGTGCGAGTGATGAAAGGCGCCGCTCTCCACCTCCCCAACCTCCCCCACCACCCTGACGAAGGCGACGATGGGGACGTGGCTGGAGACGGTGGTGTCTGTTGGAACTGGGAAGATGGGAGTAATTTTACTCCCATCATTCACCCTTTCACTGAGGAGTGGCGGTCTGGTTGCACGGCTCAAGGTGTGCATGCGGGTTCCTCTAGGGTGGATTTTTTCCACTTGTTCTTTGGGGAGGCGTTTGTGGGGCGCATAGTGGAACAGACCAACATATTTTCACGAACACAGCGCCGTGAAAGTGAACGTTTGGGAACCACGAGCAGGCATTCCCAACAATATGACTATCCCGTGACAATTTCAGAGATGTTCTTATTTTTTGACCTGGTTCTCTTGATGGGTATGGTACGAAAAAACCAAATTCCTGCCTACTGGACAACTGACCCAATGATCCTCACACCTTTCTTTGGAAAGGTGATGAGTCGTAACAGATTTCAGCATATTTTCGGCTGCCTCCACTTTTTTAATGCAGAAGATCCAGCCAATGCAAATAACACAGATAAAATGAGGAGAATTAGGCTGGTATTTGATCATTTACGGGAAATGTTCCGCTCCTCATTTTATCCTTACAGAGACCTCGTCATAGACGAGAGTCTTGTGTTGTGGAGAGGCAATATTTCCTTTCGGCAGTACATACCCAGCAAGAGACACCGTTTCGGGTTCAAGATCTTTGTTATGTGTGACTGTAAGACTGGTTATGTGCAAGACATAGTCTTGTACATGGGCGCACAGATAGATATAACAGAAGATCGTAGTATAGGACTCTCTGGGGCCGTGGTGAAGACAATGATAGAGGAGTACCTTCATCGTGGTCATGTGTTGTACCTGGACAATCGGTACACTAGCCCTCTTCTCGCTAGGTTCCTCCACCAACACGACACCGGAGTCTGTGGTACAGTCAAGAGAAACCGTCGCCATATGGTCAAGATAGGGAGGAAACTTGACAAGAACGAGGTGGTTTTCTTCCAGGCCAATAACATCCTTGCCACCCTGTGGAACCACAACAGGGAAGTTTGCCTCCTATCAACTGTTCACAGCCCCCTGATGCACCGCACAGACTCCGTGGATCACCGTAACGAGAGGAGGAGCAACGTCTGGAAACCCGAGTCTGTACTGGACTATAATCTGAGCATGAGGCAAATGGATCAGTCAGAGATGATTTCCAGTGCTGACTGTGCCAGGACCACGATGAAGTGGTACAAAAAGCTCTTTTTCCACTTGCTCGACATCACGGTCCTGAACGCACACTACCTGCACGCCATGACAACCGGAGTATCAGAGACCTTTGAGGGGTTTGTGAGGGAGCTGGCACGTGAAATAATCGCCAGGCATGCCCAGGACAGACCCACACACCGCACCCGCACCCCCATGGCTGCCCAGACTCCCCTACGCCTCGCAGGAAGCCACTATCCTAGCACAATCCCTTCCGACCCAAACCGCCGTAAACCCCAGCGCCGCTGCCATGTATGCAAGCACTCGACAGTCAGACCATCCACTCAGAGAAAAGACACAAGGTATGAGTGTGTCGAGTGCAATGTTGTGTTGTGCCTTCAGCCATGTTTCAAAGAGTACCATAACTTCCTACACTACTGAAACTGTGTGGGATGGCGATATGACGCTCATTATAATGGTAAGGCCAGTCAGTATGTGCTAAGTCTTATATAAAGTTGAAACGGGTGTAATGTTTTCAGGAAAGTAATGTATAAGTTGAGAAATAGTGTAAGTTGAAAGAAGTGATATCAAAACTACACCCACTGTGTAAATCTGCGAAAATATGATGCTCAGTATAACACTCTGGTCAGTAAATATGTGATAGGAAGAATATAAAGTGGAAACAGGTGTAATGTTAGCATGAATGTAACATATAAGTTGAAAAATAGTGTAAGTTGTAACAATTGATGTCACGAGTACACCCACTGTGTAAATCTGCGAAAATATTACGCTCAGTAGAACATTCTGGTCTGTAAGTATGTGATAGGAATTATTTAAAGTGGAAAAGGTTGTAATGTTAGTAGTAAGGTAATTTATAAGTTGAATACTAGTGTAAGATGAAACAAATGATATCGCGATAACACTCACTGTGTAAGTATGCGATAATATGACGCTCAGTAGAATCGTAAGGTCTGAAATTATGTGATATCAATTATATCAAGTGTAAACATGTGCAATGTTAGTGGAGAATTATTATATAAGTACAAAAATAGGTTGTAAGTCGAAATAGTAGTCATAGCGACTTCACCGTCTGTTTTATTATGCGCTATTATTATGCTAAATATTTACATAAGGCCTGAAACTATCTCAAAACAGTTCTCAAAAGTGGAAAAGTGTATAATGTTTTTAGGAAAGTATTATGTAAGTAGAAAAAAAACAATACGAGTTGAAACAACAGTCACAGCAAGTTCACTCACTATGTAAGTAAGCGCTTACATTACGCTAAATGTTATCGAAAGGCCTGTGAATACGTAAAAACAGTTCAATAAAATGTAAAATGGTATAATGTTATTGTAGATGTATTATGTAAGTAGAAAAAATGATATGTATCATGATTGAGGAATGTTAGCGATTCATCGTGACCAGTCTGCCCGATTTTGCTCGTTTCGCACGATGGTACAATGCTTATTTCAGATCTATTTTTGTATAAAATCCAATTTACTCTTTTATCACATGTTTTTATGTTTGTAATAAAAACATATCTACTTACTTTCATTGGTTTCCTAGACTTATAATACCATAGAAAACGTGAGAGGCTCAGACCACCTACAGAGAACATGGTACCAGGTGTGACGAAGGTATACCTGTTTAGGCCACTTATGGACCCCGGTGAACACTTTCTTGGTGATTGACTATTGTTTCTGACCAAAAGCGAAAGTTTTAGCAAAAAAAATTTGGGTCCAAAAATGGTCGGGATTGGGGGGTACCAGTGGTGAAAAAGTGGTCGGGACGGGGCGGGTTAAAGACAGAAAAAATATCAAGGTTACATTTGTAAGCTTCCACGTGTGTGGCACCTTACAGCTCTTTGCTCTTGACTGATAAGTTAAAAAGTTCAGTTATAGGCTATTATATTTTATTCTGTACTTCCTTTCATGAGCATAGAGATATTATGTCTGGCCCTAGTGTCTTATTCTCCTTAATGTACTGATTTTTTGTCTTACATCTCTTTCACAAACTGCATTATCATTACTTAATTTCCCTTCCTCTATAGGAACTGGGGAAACCACAGGAATCCTACTTGTATTTTCAGTTTTAAGTCGATCTGTCTATCTATTGCCAGATGCCTTCATCAAGTAAGGGGTGACCACAAACAAATCGCCTCCATGTCGCCCTGTCCCCCACCATTTCATTGTTCTGCTCCCAGCTCACACCCCCCTCTCTCATATACCTCTCCACTCCAAACCTCCATCTCATCCATGGCCTCTCCCCTCCACCTCACTCACATACTCTCCTCATCAGTCTCTCACCCTCCATCCTCTCTACATGGCCAAATTACCTCAGTGTGCTTCTCCTAACACTTCCTATTACATCCACATCCACACCGAAATGCTCCTTCACTTCCTCATTTTTCAGTCTGTCTCTCCATGTGATTCCACATGCTCCTCTCAAATAACTCATTTCCACTGCTCTCACTCTTGACTTCTGTCCCTCCAACAAGGTCCAAGCTTAACTTCCATACATTAGAGCTGGTATCACAATACTGTCAGGTAGTAAGTTTTTTTCACTTCCATGCTCATTTCCCTGTTTCTTATCACTGCTTTCAAGGAACCAGAAACCTTTCTTCCTCGTTGTACCCTTTCAAGGACTTCACTCCCCAAACTTCCATCCTTACTCATCACACTACCCAAGTACTTAAATGCACTCACATTTTCAATTTCCTCCTCATCCAATGCCACTGTACATTCACTGACTTCACTTCTCTCAAAGACCATAACATTACTCTTCCCTACATTCACCTTTTGGTTTCGTTTCTTACACACTCTCCCAAACTCACCCACCAAGCCTTGTAGCTCCCCTCCGTCTTCACTTAACAACACAGTATCATCTGCAAACAACAGTACAGGGAGTTTCTAAACACTGCCATCTCTCATTAGGGCCACTTCAACATCCACTGCCCTACTTTATATTTCTCTTATATCCACATCCATATACAGACTGAACAACCATGGAGACATGACACATCCCTCTTTCAGTCCAACATTCAAGTAGAAAACTTCACTCAGTTCACTATCCACATATATTGCAGCCTTAGCACCCTCATACATACTCTTCACAGCATTCAACAAATTCCCATCTACTCCATATATTGTTAATACTTTCCACAATCCTTGTCTATCCACCCTGTCATATGCTTCTCCAGATCCATCAAGGCCACATACAACTTCTTTCCCCTCTCTAGAAACTCTTCCACGAAAGATCTAAGAATGAATACATGATCTACACAACGTCTTCCCTTCCTAAACCTCGCTGGTCTTCTCCGACTACTTCCTCTGTTATTTCCTTGACTCTGTCAACAAGTATTATACCATATACTTTACTTTTCCTATTACACTAAGAAGACAAATGCCCCTATGATTACCACACACTTCTTTTTCCCCTTTTCCTTGGTACAAGGGAATAATTGTACCTAACTTCAAATCCACCGCGACTCTACCTTCCTCCCAAACCAATCTGCACATCTTCCACATCCATTCAACTACTTACTATCTCTCCCTCATGCTTCATCATTTCACAACACACTCCATCATTTCCTGAGGCTTTCCCAATTTTGACTTTCGTCATTGCTTCCACAACTTCCATCCTACTGATTTCTTCCTCTCTTCTCTTTTCATATCCCTCCGTCTCCCAGCAATTCCCCTGCCACTTGTACTCGCATTACTTTCATTCTCTATGTTCAAAAATTTCTTAAAGTGTTTTTCCATCTGCCCACTTCTTCTCCCTTTTCCACTAGCAATTTACAATTTTTATTTTTCACTCCCCGACTAACTTTTTTGCCACCCTGTCTAATCTGTTTACATCTTTCCAGAACATTTTCTTCCATTCCCTCCACTTTACCCTCAGATTCCTTCCAATTTCCTCATCCACTCTGTTCTTACTCTCTCTTACTAATCTTTTCACCTCTCTCTTCCTCTCTACATATAACTCTCGCTTCTGTCCCAACTTCTTCCTCGCCCGTTTCTCGTCCACTTAGTATATGCTTTCTTCTTTTGTGCCACAGCCTGTCTCACCTCTTCATTCGACAGTGATGATCCTTGCACCCTCTTTCGTCTTCTCTTCAACCCACACACCACCTCACATGCTGCACAAATTTCTTCTGTGAATATCTTGCACACACCTTTGACATCCCCCATCTGCTCCAATCCACATTTACCCAATTGCTCCTCCACTTCTCTCTTATGTTCTGCCTTTCTCTCATCCTCTTGTAATTTTTCCACCCTCCTTGCATATACTACTTCCTTCTGTCCTTCCTTTATTCTGTTTCTCCATTTGGCTTGGACATTGATTCTGACCACCAACATGTGGTGGTCAGAAAATCCACTCCCCAAATCTCTTTATGATTTTGCATCCATTACACACATTCGCACCTTTTCATCCACACACACACGTAATCAATCATTGCCTTCCGTTCATTCAGTTCACCACCCACCCTTCACATCACTTGTCACGTACAGAATACCTATGGATCATTTTGTGCCTGAAAAGGGTATTGGCTATCACCAACCTCCTCCCGGCACAAATGTCCACTAAAGCACTGCCATTTTCATCTATCTCAGCAGGCACACCCTGCAGCTACTCCATCCACCTTCACATTTCCTTCTTTACCATTTATATCGCCAATCAAAAACACTCTCATCTCTTTCAAACTTTTCCATGCACTCTTCCACATTTGTTCAGAACTCTTCTCTCACTCTGCTTGCACAATCTTGCATTGGCACATACATGCACACTATCGCCCTCATTTGTAGTGCAACTTTCAGTCTTACCCACACAATCCTTGAGCCAACTAATCCATACTCTCTTATATTCTCCTCCCATCTGTTACTCACAACAATACACAATCCTCTTTTGCCATCTCATTCTCACCTACTCTCGCACATATACCCCATCCAAACTCCCTTTCTCTCCCACTGTCATCTCTTCATTTATTCAGATAATCCACATACATCCACTTTCGCACCCTCAAGCATCTGTACAATCTTTCACCTCATTTGCACCCCTTACATTCCACGTCGCTATCCGTGTCATATCCTTTATTCGGTCCTTAATCGTCACCTTTTGGTCAGTCCTGGTCCGAGGCTTCTTGTTCCTATTATTAGTTAGTTGTTTTCCGGAGAGGGGCACTAACCTTCCGCCAAAGCACTTGTTGCCGCGTAGGGAACACGTGTTGGTTGATAATGAGGTTACCACCCAGCGTTGTAAATGCTTTCCATGTTTACAGAAAATCATTTGGCTTGCCATTCAATGAGAGCTACCCTAAAACACAGAGTACCATTACACTAAGTGGGTGGATGATGGGCTCCCCCACCTACAACCATTTTAAGTACTGACACAATGTATTACGAATTCTCACCATCTTTGTTTCATCATCAGTATGCTCACTGTTACCTGTGATTAAAGGGATCGATTGTTGGACTTACTAACTTCTTGCATCTGATGTAGTTTAATATTTCTTTGGGGGAGGATATTTACTGATGCTAAAAATATAAACCTTAAGGTTTTTCCTACTTTCCTTAATATATATATATATATATATATATATATATATATATATATATATATATATATATATATATATATATATATATATATATATATATATATATATTTTTTTTTTTTTTTTTCCTGCCGAGGAGCATCATGTTATTTTTTTTTTTTATCATTTTGATTCCTTATGGCATGACAACTTTTGTGTGCAAGATTTTTTTTTTTTTTTTAATGATAATAGACAATGTTTAAAGACTGAGTTCCACCAGTTGGGTTTCGAGTTTATGGCAGGGTTGGTATTGTGCATTGGAATATACAGTATAACTCGACTGATCTGATGAGAGTTTATGTTAGAAATTGCCATGCATCGTTGATGTCTAGCATGTCGACCATGGGATGCCATTAAGTGGCACCAACCGTTACCTTTAATTTATTAAATTCAGCTCTCTTACAGTTGGGTACTTCTTTTTATTGGACATGATATTGTCGTCACTGAATTTAAGATTAAATAACACCATGCGATGATCGCTTGTACTAAATTTTTCTCCTTCATTAACGTTGCATACCAAGTTTTTTGATATGGTTAAAACAAAATGTAAAATAATAGCAAAGTAGATAATGGTGAAGGTAGGAATGGAGGAGAGACAAAGAGGCTTAGGGATAAACAGGGGAAGGAAGAGGGACCTAGTGAGGCATGAAGACGGGAAGGGATGCTAAGAAAAGGAAAAGTTGCTTGGGGAACATGCTGAAGGGGAAGCTGGGTTGGAGAAGGCTTGGAGAAAAGGAAAAAGGTGTTGGGAAGGTTGGATAAGATGGGATAAGGTCATGACAGACTAGCGACAGACAGACAGAACAGTTATTGATGGAAGCTACAAGGCTCCTTGTACTAGTACTGAAAGCACATGATTATTTGTTACATTGGTTAGAAAATCTATGTCACGTGAAACCACGTCAAAATGCACACACACACACACACACACACACACACACACACACACACACACACACACACACACACACACACACACACAGAAAGAGAGAGAGAGAGAGAGAGAGAGAGAGAGAGAGAGAGAGTGAGAATGCCATTAAGAAGCTGTCTATGGAAAGTGGAAAAAGATGGAAATACAGGAGAAACTGCTAAGAAAAACGAGAGGAGATTTCGAGAGAATGGAGGACAGTAATGATAGGGGTAAGGAGAGCTGGTGAACAGTGGAGATAAAGGAAGAAGAGCTGGAAGAAAGTAGCGATGGAGGAAGGGGAGCTGGAGGAAAAAAGGGATGGAGGAAGGAGAGCTGGAGGATAATAGGAGTAGGGGGAAGTAAAACTGAAGGATAGTAGAAGTAAGGAGAAGGAGAGCTGGAGGAATGTAAGGGGAAGGGGAAGGAGAGCAGGAGGAAACTAGCGGTAGGGGGAAGGGGAATTGGAAGACAGTAGGGGTAGGGGGAAGGAAAGCTGGAGGAAAGTAAGGGGAAGGGGAAGGAGAGCTGGAGGAAATTAGAAGTAGGGGAAGGAGAACTCGAAGAATGTAGAGGTAGGGGAAAGAAGAGCTGGAGGAAAGGAGAGATGGGAAAGAGATCTGGAGGAAAGCAAGGATTGGGGAAGGCCAGCTATATAGAAAACGGATGGGGGAAGAATAGGCGGAGGAAAGTAGTTACTGAGGGAGATAGACTTTAGAAAAGTTGAGATAGGAGGAAGGAGAGTTTGAGGACAATAGGGAGAGAAGGAGAAGATATGGGGGCAAGTGGGGAAACGGGGAGGAGAGTTTGAGGAAAGTATTGACTGTAACACAAATTGATTAGAGCAGTACTCTCAAGGGGGCGGAGAACTGATGAGAAGGAGAGCAGGAGATCAATCTTCGTCAGCCCTCAGGACTAGCTTCTGACCATCCCCTTTGCTTAACTTTTTCATCGTTTCAGTAACAATGAGAGGAGGCAAGCATACTGTCCTGTACAACTTCTTCTGTCAACACCAAACTACATGCACTTTACAAACCACACTTCCCGTTCTAAATTCAGGAAAAAAAAAAATAGCATCTCAACATCCAGTCTCGGAGTCCTCGGATAGGGAAGGCAGGCGCAAAATACACCCACCATCCGCCTTTCTCCCGGTGACAACCAATCAAGATACATGGAGCAACTGTTTGACTCACTTCACGTTTTTTTCTGAAACATGTTGTTTCTTCAAACATTCTCTCCATTGAACACCACCTACCTTCCTCTGAATCTGATTATCTCATCCTTACTGAGACTCAACTGTCTAAGGCGACTGAGAGCAAAACCTTCTCTGTATCCTCCTACTTTCTGTATACTCACTTCAAAGCCAAAGGTTGCTGTTGTATATTATGTATGTAGCAACATATCTTGTTCTTGGTTTCCTGACCTTGAATCGTACCGGTATGAATTCTCTACTTTCTGGCTTCAGCCATCCTGTCATTTTCTGACAAAATGCATTTATGCTGTGTACTTATCCCCTAGTTCTACTGACAATGAAAAATTCATTGACTATCATCCTTCCAAAATGCAATGCATCCTACACGTTTTTCCATTATATGAAATCTCCATTCTAGGTGACTACAACGTTCACCACCACCTTTGCCCTTGAATCCTTTCAGTGATCCACTGGTGACCAAACCTACACCTTTTCTATTCTTAATGATCTTGAGCAGCTGGTACAGCACCCTACGCTTTTCACTGACCACCTTGGAAAGAGTTTCAACATACCTGACCTTTTCCTAACAACTAATCATTCTGCCTACACTATTAATCTTTTCTTTCCGTTGGGCTCCTCTGATCACAGCATTATCACCTTAACCTGTCCTATCATTCCAGTATGGCCTGTGGTTACTCCCAAGCAGTGGCGGTTGTAGCAGTTTGGAGCTGCTGAATAGAAGGCCCTCATGATCCTATCCCTGCTGTAGAGACCCGTCTACATCTTCTTAGGAAGAGACTTCGACTGGTGATCTGAGTAAAGGATACCGCCAGCTTCAAAACAGTACTAGGTCGAATTGCTAAAATCATAGGATAAGTGAGAAAACGGTGGTTTTCAAAATGGCCACCACTGGGGTCTTTCAGGACTAAAAAGACTTGCAATTTCAACAAGAAATGTAGTATCTGG
Source organism: Coenobita brevimanus (assembly GCF_032717465.1). Classification (NCBI taxonomy): domain Eukaryota; kingdom Metazoa; phylum Arthropoda; class Malacostraca; order Decapoda; family Coenobitidae; genus Coenobita; species Coenobita brevimanus. Next base: position 25,511,685 of record NC_137056.1, on the reverse strand, counting down.
AAGACTATTATGGGGTGTTCAGGCATGTCCGACGCGATATAGGAAATCAATATGAGCTTGCGTAGTACCCGAAATCCAAAATGGCCACCATCTGGACCCTCTTTAAACATGAATGTCATGTATTTTTTGAAAGAAACATCGTGACTGGAGGATTTTTATGTTAATTATGAGGATTTCAGACACTGCCGACACGATAGTACCTTCACTGATTCGATATCACCACGTTTGATGCCGAAAATTCAAGATGGCCACAAATAAGTAATGAAAATATAAGCGTAGAAAAGTATTTAATCTAAGACATTTCCCAGTCATACAGATATCAATACCATAAGAAGCTCATTTCACGAACATATGACTTAATCATGAGTGAAAGATGGCATTTTCCTTTATTTTGATAAACTGACTCTTGTTTATGATAAAAAAAATACACATTTGACACCTGCCTTTTTGCTCAAACATCGCATCGAGCCACACTTGCCCGAGCACTTACAAATGACTAGCATTCTTTGGGGTAATGGGTCAGGCATTTTTCAGGTAGTAGTGTGTCATTGCCTTTCACCCCTTCATATTTAGTCGGGTCTGTGGCAGGGTGGGTAACATCAAGAAGGCATAGAACTTTTCGGTCAGAGTAAAATGCTCTACTGATGTGGCCACGAATTGCATTTGAAGTTGGTAGCAGGGCTTCCAATGTTTTTGGTGTTGAAGCTCGCAGTTGGACTTCCACTCGGAGCTGGTCATGTTCCCGATTCGAATTTGCTCTTCACGCCAGCCCAAACCCGAACGAGATACTCCTCAGCTTTCATCAAAATCTCGTCAGTGAGAGTGTCAGACTCTGCCAAATCAGCCAAGTAATGCTCTGGATCACATGACAGAGATGCATGTTTGGTACTATCTTACTCATGACATCATCTCCAGTCAATACATGGGCCTTCATGATGACTTTAGATGCTCCTTCTCCCCATCTGATCTGTAAAAGTGTGTAGTGGTATATAACGCCGTCGCACACTGGTGCCAAACTCTACCGACAGTTCTTGGAGGCCTTGCTTTCGAAAATGTTGAACATAATGAAGCAGACGTGCTACTTTGACTGCGTCTTTGGAGATACTAGTAGCCGGCTACTTCCCCGATCCACCTCCCATGCACAGTGCATCACTATGTGATCATTGGCTTCTTCCATATCACATGTCAGTGCGTCAGTAGGTACTGTAGCTTCAGAAGGCAGTTGGGTGGACGGCCTTCCAGAGTGCAGAAACTCTGCTGACAACACCAACATCTGTGATGCATCCCCCAAGCACAACATCCAACTTCACCAGCTCAGGAGTCGAGACGAGATCGTGAACGAGATGCTGTAGCATAGTTTTGTTGACTGAGGAGGTCCAGAACTTGTTCATTTGTTGGGATATTGGGACACCTGCAGTGAGCTCAGTGAGGTCAGTGGATTCAACTCAACCACCACAATGTAGCCTTTCTCCACCCTCAACAGATGACTCTAAGTAGCTGTCAAACACAATATGGAGGCTGGACCTGGAACAAATAGAGCAACCCACTGATAGCACACAAATGCTTGCACTCTCGAATGTTCCAAATGGAACCAAACTTGAAAAGGAATGTATTTTCGCCATGAAGTCCAATATAATGGATGCATCTCCGGCAGGAAAGCTGAACTCGTCGCCTGTTAAGCTTTTCTCCAAGTCTGCTATGAGCGCACTTTTGTCAGGCTTGGAAGGAAGATCGCCTCCAAATAGAGATGAAACAGGCAGGATGTCATGGGCATAAACAGATTCAAGTTCCATGCCTCGCAATTTCACAATATCGATGCCGCACTGAGCTGCTGTTATTATTTTCAATGCCACAGCAGAAGTTGCACTTACATCAGTGGATGGTTTGCTGTCAAGTTGAGGTAATTTCTTCTTTAGTATAATGGTATAGAATTTTTTGGTCTTGTCAACAAACCTCTCTCTCTGGAATTCTCCTACCAGTTGATCCCTAGACACCTACACCTGGAGCAGCTGGACGGCCACTTCATCCAACAGCAGTTGCTTAGTGATTAGATTGTGCAGTTTGATGGCAGGAGCCTTGACGATGTAAGGGTTACCCCTGTCTATCACAAAGTCCAGGAGCTTTGAGACGTTTTCATTCCGCTGATGAGCTTTGCATCCAGTGAGTTCATGATAGGCCCTCACCGATTCACCAAGATTCATCGAAGCATCATTCATGGTATCCCTGAAGTTGTTTGAGGTGAGGAGAATTTCGTGGAAAACGAGTTAGTACTCGACCACGACCCTCAGACTTCTTGTTTGGCCAACAGTGCCACCAGCACTTTTTGATGCCCTCTGGATGGATTGTGCTAGCTTCATATCCAGTGCAACAGCGTTGGAGTAACCATCAACTCGATATTTCACGAAAAAACTGACCACGGATGAACCACTGAAAAACATCCAGTTGAGTTGCTTCTAAGACTTTCGTGGATTCAAGGTAGAATATGCCATAACAAAAGTAATTGATGCAGTCGCTCTCTCAGAAGATTGGCAGAGAAGTTTTCAGGGAAGCTATGTGTAGAGGGAAATTTCCCTCTTTTTCTGATGCAGCTGCATGCTTGACAGTAGCAGCCATCTCTTGAAACACTTGCAAGTAATGACATACCTCACATTTTGTGCAGCATTCTTCCAGAAAACACTCAGATTGTTCATGGAAAATCGATGACTGGTCAAGTACTTTTGCAAACTTCTCATTGGGTCATTCCTTTGCACATAGAGCTCTCTGTACTTCTTCTGCACGTTCTGTGAATTCGTCAGATACGGCGATCATTCTGCACCAACTACTACCAGAATGCTTCCCATGCCAAGGAGTTGAGAGGATCTTAGACCATCATGATTCCATGGAAGGAATGTACATAATGACTTCCTTCCAAAACTGAGTTCAGAGTCAGTTTTCCAAACACTTGTGTCTCATTGAGGGCATCATGATTGCCTGATCCTCTTAAATAACATCCAGCAAACTTCAGCAAAATCGTCACCCAGTGAAACATCCCAATCATGCCATGTACATCAAAGAATTCATTTGGCTCAGCCATCATGATGTTAGCCACAGTATGAAAGATCCCTTCGTCATAGAATACAGGTATGAGTGACTGAGATGGGTTAAGTTGCTGTAGGATACTCTGGAAATTTTGAAGGCCCTTGCACACAGTTGCATATTCAGTGACTGGTGAGGGGATGAGAGACAAAAAGCCCACTCACATCAGCAGCACCATTGCAGTAGACAGAAGAGCATGGGAACTGCCCCATTTGGGCATACTGTACTATCACCAGCAGAACCACTCTGCAGACCAAACCTCAGGAAGGGTATGAGAAAATCTCACTTATCTGGGACACAGAGAGTGGATGTGCAGTTGAATTTGGAGTTGATCCCCATTTCCTCCACAACTCTGAAAGTGGATGGAAGCGCTGGTTTAATTGATGGTTTTGGATAATGAGGCACCTCTTGGCATGGTAGTTTTTCAGGTAAATGCACACTGCTCTTCTCCAAGTTCATGTCAGATGCTCTAAGTTTTAAATCTGGCGGAAAGACGGCTTCCTGATATAGCACCTGCATGGTGACATGGCTAGTCTCAGTTCCTGAGATGGACGATCGATCACTAGAGTCACCATTGTCCATTGCCCCAAAGGTGTATGTATCTCATGTAAAGGTGCTGGGAAGTGGGACTTCATCTCCGTTAGATTTGCAACTGCACGGGCAGCGAGCAGGTACCTGGATCTCCTCACATCATAATAGCTCAAGCTGACACCAGTATGATTTGTCACTGTCAGAACCTCTCGGCTGCGGCACTTTCCATACTGATATTGACCGAATGCTATGGTCAGTGGAGTTCTCTTTGAACCATGGTATAGCTGATTGTACATGATCTGAAAAAGACAGTTTAGCTGGTTGTGTTGGTTCTTGACAGCCCACTCAATTTCTGAGTTACTTCATCTGGACTAGCATGGTCGTTGCTGTCGACATCCATCTCACTGTTGCAGTCATAATCACCATTCATAATATTCAGCATATCAATCTTGAGCATGCGTGATCATTTAATACCAAATAGTCCAGCAAAGAAGGTCAATCACTAGTCTGACATAGGAGTAGTCTCCCATGACTCTTTCAATTCATTTCCATCACAAAAGCGGTCATCCAGTGGTCATCTTTAATTCTGAGTGTCATATGTTGTGGTATCGAATTAGTAAAGGTATCATCGTGTCGGCAGTGCCTGAAAACTTCATAATTAACAAAAAATCGTCCAGTCACGGTGTTTCTTTCGAAACATACACGACTTTCTTGTTTGGGGAGGGTCCAGATGGTGGCCATCTTGGATTTCGGGTACTATGCGGGGTCATATTGATTTCCTATAGGCACCATCATGTCGGCTGTGCCTGAAAACCCCATAATAGTCTTCCAGGTATTATATTGCTATTAGAAACTGTAAGGTTTTATCGTCCTGAAAGACCCCAGTGGTGGCCATTTTGAAAACCGCCATTTTCTAAAGTATGCTATGATTCTAGCAATTCGACATAGTACTGTTTTGAAACTTGTGGCATCCCTTACTCAGATCACCAAAGTCGCTTCCTAAGGAGATGTATACAACTCTCTACAACAGGGACTGGATTATCAGACAGCATTTCTTTGATTTTCACTGGAATGATAATTGCTTACATGGCCGAGAGTTATCTGAATGTGCATCAAGCGTTACGGTGGTTATTCACTTGGTCATGGAAGCATATATTCCTTTCTCTTATCCTATGACTAATAAACAAAAAATAATCACACTTTTTCTAATGTTGTCTTGAACAAGAATGCCTACAAAAAGGTACCAGAACCGTCCCAACCCTGAATCTTATCTCTTTTATGTCTGTGCCTGGAATCATGCTAAGGCTGTTCTTCGCCCTGTTAAAGATAATTTCATCCATACTAAAGGCTCTGAACTCACCAACTCAAATTCTTGCCACTCTTTCTGGCACCTTGCCAAAAACCTTTCAAACAACTTTACTTCAGCATCTTTCCCTCCTCTTTTCTGCTGGGATGGCTCTGTGGCCATTTCTTCTACTGATAAAGAACTCTGTTCAGACTTTCTCCAGTTCGAATGGCAGATTGCTGATGGAGAGAGGAGAAAAGGTGAGCACATGAAGAGAACCCCTTAGAGAACTGTTAAACATAGAGAATGAAAGTAATGCTAGTGTAAGTGGCTGGGGGATGGCTGGAAGATCAAGGGAGGAAGAGATCGGTAGGATGAAATATGTGAAGAATGAAGAACGTTAAAATGGGGAAAGTTTCAGGAACTGATGGAGTGTGTGGTGATGTACTGGAGCAGTGAGGAGAAATAATAGTGGAATGGATATTAAAGATGTGCAGATTGGCCTGGAAAGAAGGTAGAGTCCTGGAGGATTGGAAGTCAGATATAAGTCTTCACCTGCACAAAAGAAAGGGTAAAAATGAAGTGTGTTGTAGTCATAGGGGAACTTTCTTCATAGTGTAATAAGAAAAGTATATGGTAGGGTACGAGTTGACAGAGATAGGAAAAATAAGAAGAAATAGTTGGAAAAGAACAGGGAGGTTTCAGGATGAGTAGATGTTGTGTAGATCAGATATTCATTCTCAGGTGTTCGGTGGAAAATTTCTAGAGAATTGAAACAAATTGTGTGCTGCCTTCATGGATTTGAGAAAGCATATGACACAGTGCATAGGCAAGGGCTGTGGAAAATATAAAAAATATATGAAGTAAATAGGAAGTTGCTGAATACCGTGAAGAGTATATATGAAGGCGCTAGGGCTGCAGTGTTTATGGATGGTGAACTGAGTGAATTTTCCTTTCTGAATGTCGGACTAGAACAGGGATGTGTCATATCCTCATGGTTGTCCAATTTGTATATGGATGGAGCTATAAATGAGACACAAGGTAGGGCAGTGGATGTTGGAGCGGCCCTGATGAGAGAGCAGCATTTGGAAACTTTCTGACCTGTTGTTTACAGATAATACTTTATTGCTAAGTGAAGATAAAGCGGAACTGCAAAGCTTGGTGAATGAGTTTGGGAGAGTATGTAGGAAACTGAATCTAAAGATGAATGCAGGGAAGAGTAAAGTTGTGGTCTTTGAGAGAAATGAAGTAGCTGAATGCACAGTGAGGCTGGGTAATGAAGAAATGGAAAATGTGAGTGCATTTAAGTACTTGAGTAGTGTGGGAAGTAGGAATGGAGGTTTGGATGGTCAGATGCTTGAAAGGCAAAGCAAGCAAGTTTTGTTAGTTCACTGATAGCAGTGATAAGGAAGAGGTTAAGTGAGCATAGAAGTAAAAAAAAATATGCTGCATGACAGTCTGTGACTCCTACACTAACGTATGGAAGAGAAGCTTGGACTTTGATGGAAGGACACAAATCAAGAGTGAGAGTAGTGGAAATGAGGTACTTGAGAGGAGCATGTAGAGTTACACAGAGAGACAGACTGACAAACGAGGAAGTGAGGGAGCGTTGTGGTGTGGATGTGAATGTGATAGAAAGCGTTAGGAGAAATACACTGAGGTGGTTTGACCAAATGAAAAGGATGCCGAGTGAGAGGCTAACTAAGAGAGTGTATGTGAGTGAGGTGGAGGGGAGGGGGAAGGGGAGACCGAGGATGAGATGGGAGGATGGAAAAGAGAGGTATATGAGAGGGAGGGGGGTATAATTTGGGAGGAGGGCAAAGAAATGGCAGGGGACAATGCAACATGGAGGCATTTTGTTTGTGGCCACCTATTACGGGATTAAGGTGTGTGGCTATAGATAAATTGATAGATGATTCAGGTACTTTTCCTCCATCACTTTCACATTCTGACTTCCTCATGCCTGACATTAACCCGCCGCATCCCAACTGATTTTTCACCACTGACCTCACCCTCCACAATCCTGGCAGATTGAAAAAAAAAAAAAAACTGGCTAAAGCATCCACTTTTTATGAGAAACATGGGAAAATGCCCCCAAACGTGCTCATCTTAGCTTACAAGTGGTCTAAACAGATGACCCTTTAACCCTAGGTAGGTAATGTGGGGTCTGACAGACCCCAGAGGTTTTCTTTTGCATGTGGTGTTTATTTTTTTTAATCCAAAAAACTTTTCCTTCCCAGTACCCTCCTGACTCTTAATGACCTTCATGGGAACAGTAGGGTCATTTCTGTATCTGGCTCTAATTTGGCCCAATAGGGCCATTGGGGTGTCTCAGACCCCGGATTACCTAACACGTAAGTTGTTCGGATCTGAGACACCCCAGATTACCATTCATGTAATATTGTTACCACTTCCTCATATGCATATTTTTTACATCCAGGGCTCCATTTTTTGTCTGTGTATACTGCAAACATCTGTAAACATGACAATCCATGAAAAAATCTTTTACCTGCCCTAGTTATCCAACTGCAGTCACTGCAGATGGGAATGGAGTGCTCCTGCTGCCTCCACTGTCAGCGCCCAGTGAGTGCAATTAGATACTAGTGCAGGTAAAAGATTTTTTTTTTTGTGGATTGTCATGTTAACAGATGTTTGCAGTATATAAAGACTAAAAATGGAGCCCTGGACTTTAAAAAATATGAATATGAGGAAGTGGTAATTGAAGGTAGCCAAAAATACGTATAAATTTGTATTTGATTTTGTACTTTCTCTATTTCCATGAAATATTTGCTTTGCTTCTCCATTTCTCAAAAGGAGTTCCCACCATTGGTGATGTATGGACCACCCACCTTTGGAAGAAGAAACCTTTCAGTTTTCATAGGGCAGTTAAAAAGAAAAAGTGTAAAAAAAAAAATGGAAGTTTTTATTAAAAATTGTTTAAAAAAGCATAGTGAAAAACGAACTTTGTGTTTTTTATTAAAATAAAGAAATATGATCTAGTTTCACGTAGAAATAGGGTTTTCCAAATAAATGCAGTGTATTTTTTTTTTTTATGTTCCCCACATTACCTAAATATATTAAGTCAGAAACATTAACTATCTTGGGTTAAACATCTGGCACCGTGTTCTCTGGAGCCACACTGCAAGTGTCGCGTTTTCTGTGTAGCAGTAACTATTGCAAACCACTCAGGATAGGTGAATATTTGTTCATTTGGTACGATTTTATACGTAGCACAAGAGTATATTGGTTTTCACACAATAATATAGGCAATATAAGTGTTGTTTCATTCACTAAACACATCAACATACCGTACCCTCATTGGTGACGTTACCTCCTCATCACTTCTGCTCGTTTCTTGCTCTGGCACCACATAATCTTTGTCGTCATCCACATCGTCATCGATTGGGGAATCATTCTCACCTTGAATTTCGTACTGTGGGTTGACATGTCTTTACTGTCCAGGTCACTGCTAACAGGTAAGTTGCCGAAACATTGGCATACAAGGGGGGGGAGGTCATGCAGGGTAAGGCAGTGTCAGCCCTGGCGGCAGGTAGAGGAAGGTGTCTTGCATCTATGTACCAAAAATCATGTGCAAATTTTGAAAATTGTGGAAATGACTGACCTTGCAATTGCAAAACGTATGGATACGTTATTGGGATTCACCGTGGCAAAACTTTGCAAAGTATCCATATGTTATCAGGACACCTCGGATTAAATTCCCTTGAACTGATGTATTTTCTGCCGTCACTGGCCTCAGTACTAAAAAGGCACATAGGCCTGATGGGGACTCTCCTGTTGTCTTCAAGAACTGCTTCAGTGCATACACCCTGCCTAGGTAAACTTTTCCGCCTTTGTCTGTCACCTTTCCTTCTTGTTGGAAGTCTGCTGTCATTCAGCCTGCACAAAAGTAGGGAGACCATTCCCAGCCCTCTAAGTATCGCACAACTGATTTAACATCCTGTATTTCTGAGTTCTTAAATCTTTTCTCAGTAAATTTAAAACACCTTACATATCACATCCTACTTTTCGATCGCGAGTATGGGTTCTGCCATGGACACTCCTCTGGTGATCTTCTCATTTTCTTTTCAAAATTCAGACCATCTTCCTTTCAGGACTTTGGCGAAAGCTTTACCAATGCACTTGATATCCCTAAAGCTTTCAATCGAGTCTGGTATAAATCTTTAATTTCCAAACTGCCCTTTTACGGTTTTCATCCTTCCGTCTGTGCCTTCATGTATAGCTTCCTTTCTGGTCGTTCTATAGCTGCTGTTGTAGACAGCCATCGTTCTTCTCCTCAATCTGTCAGTTATGATGTTTCTCAGGGTTATGTCCTATCACCAACTCTCTTCATTCAATTCATCAATGGCCTTCTGAACATTTAACTCTATCCAGTCATACACTGCTGATCCATCCTTCACCTTTCTATCCACTTCCTGCAGCATTTATCTCATCAGTTACATCAACAAACAAGGGATAGGGGTATGGCACACTTTATGTCTGACTCGACTCATATCTCTGTTTGGAGTAACATTGATTTCAGTATATCACAGTCACAGTTTTTACATTTTTTAACTGATCAAAATTTTCCTTGGGAATATCCTTTAATTTTTAACATATCTACCTCAATCCTGCATCATCTTAAAACATACATGGTGTTTCATTCTCTCGGGACTATTCTTGGAAAGATCACATTTCCTCCCCTGTAAAATCTGCTTACAAGAGATTAGACCTGGTAAGCCGACTCTGCCTTCTTTACCCATGCACAGTTGTTGCCTTTATACATGGGTTTTATTCGCCCATGTATAGAGTACAGCTCTCACGTATGGGGAGACTTCCCACACACAGCTTTTCTCAACAAGGTGGAATCAGAGGTATTTTGTCTTATTAGGTCTCCACCTCCTACTGTCTCCCTTCAAATTCTGTCTCTTTCCCGCACTGTTGCATCCGTATTACTTTTCTGTTGATACTTCAATGGTCATTGCTTCTATAAACTGTCTACTTGTATCCCTTCAACACTACAGTACTGGTGGCAAGTAGCACCCGTCTGGTAGCAAACCTAAAGGACCCGGGTTCAAATCCCGCTGGGGCAGGGAGCAGTTTAAGGATTTGAATTTCATATAATATCAGACTTTACTGATCTACCAGAAGACCTGCCGACATGTCATAAAAATACCCCTGCTAATACCAATACACCAGTTCTGTATGAGACAGCCCTAGCATGTATTCAGTATGGACAGTGGGTGTTAGCACCGAAGTGGTGACATGTAGAGGTGTGCGGTACATAGGAGGACTACTGGACCCTGAAAGCAGGCTGTGAAGCCTATACCCAGAGTCGGTCACAAAAAAAAAAAAAAAAAAAACATCCATTTTCTGTCCATCATTCTAGTGGAAGAGTTAACTGTTATCCCCAGTCCTTCGTGTAGGCAACAGGTCAACTCTGGAAGCGTCTTCCTCTGTCTCTATTTCTTACTACCAACGTAGTGTGTCAAGGCATCTCGAAGTGGACAGATTTTTAATTTGGCTCTCAGCTTTCTTGTTTTTATTTTTTCTTGGAGGGAACAGTCTTGCGGACTTTTAGCTTTTGGTTCCTTCTTCCTTTCATTAACCTGCCGCGTGCTAGCTATTTTTAGCCCTATGGGTCACCCCAGTGCCGGCCATTTTTTGACCTCTATTTTTTTGCTATAATGATAGATTTTCATGTGGAAACAACGAATTTCGCTATTAAAATGTTCACTGAGGAGCGGAAAAGAGCTTTATTGAGTCCTGCATACTCATGTACAGGTATTGCCGCTCTCTCACGCTCACCACGTACGTGAGAGAAAGCCGTTTTCTATGTAAGGTATACTCAGGTATTTATGCTGGGAAGGTATAGCTATGTTCAGTACACTTTTCTGATCACTTATTACTTCAGCATCTATGACAATTTGCGTGTCTTTCTCACTGTGAATGCATTATCTTCCACTTACTTGAAGATAGGTACTACCTGACTTCATTATGTACAGTCCTAGCACTTACAAGAAGGTATTTACAACTTGACTTCACTATATAGTCCTTACACTTACAAGAAAATATTTTCAACTTACACTTACATGAAAATATTTACAAAATGCCTTCACTATGTACAGCACTGGGTGAGACACACAGGCAGAGTGAGGCAGAGCAAGTGTGAGGGGGGGGAGCAAGTGAGTGTATGGCCTTGACAGCCTGGGGGATGGTAGAGGAACAGTTACCTTACATTTCTGTCAATGATTAACCGTGAATCTTGAAAAATGCGGCCACAGTGAAGTTTTTTATTTTTAACCATTTTAAAATGGCACTGACACTGGCCACGCCATTATGTCAGACCGTTTTAAGACGGCAATGGCATGCGGCGGGTTAAAGATAAAAACGGGCGATCTAACCTCTAGGCCGCCAGAAAAGCAAGTGAGTGTAATCTATCTATCTATCTATATCTATCTATCTATCAATCTATCTATATCTATCTACCTATCAATCTCTCTCTCTCTCTCTCTCTCTCTCTCTCTCTCTCTCTATATATATATATATATATATATATATATAATACGGAAATCTTGAAAGAGAAATACAGTTACTTATATTGAATCCTTTTTCTCTTTCAAATCCTCATATATTATATGTGGCAAAGGGTTAAGGAAGTAAATTGGATGAAAATTTAAGGAGGAGGAGTGGACCGGGAGAGGGAGCTGTAAAAAAATAAATAAATACTGCCGAGGGAGAGAGGGAGGGGAATTTAAAAGTGGAGAGTGGGGGGGGCAGAAGAGGAGAAAAGGGAAGAGATAACACCAGACATGTAAGGAAAATACGTAAAGTTATGTGTGTGTATTTCAGGTATATATGGTGTTAATCCTAAAACGACAATAGTTCCTCCAACTGATCCAGACTGGTTTAATTTATGTGTGGTTACACTGCAGTATCATGTTCTATACGTAAGTTTTTGGACCTATAAAATGCCATCTCTTTATACTGAATGTTGCGTTGTAGCAATATATTAACACTTGAATGTTATACTCGTCGCCGATGTGCTGTGGAAAGGACTTTGAGCCACACTATTATTTTTTTGTCACTGACCCACGAGAAATATGTTGCTAAAAGACGAAAATGCGAGTTAGGTTAAAGTGAAAAGATTTATAGATTGTTTTGTTATGGTTTTTGAATCAGGAATTCTGCCTCAATCCGCACAATGATACTACTTAAGTCTATCTGTCTGTCTCTCGATTTGTAGCCAGACTCTTTAATCCTGTAAGAAGTGGTCACAAACAGATCGCTTCCATGTCACCCTTTCCTCTGTTATTTGGCTGCCCTCTCTCCAGCTCACATGCCCCACTCTCATATCTCCCCACTCATTCCGTCGATTTCATGTGTACATGGCCAAAACTTTTTTGACTATTTATCTTAACGATTTCAGTCATTTCTACATCAATATTTTATGTAAAGTGTGAATCATCATAATTTACTTGCCAAGCCTTTAATTCAAGATTTAAAGTATTAAATAATAGTTAATAAAATTGCTGATGAACCATATTCAGTCAACCGACCGCTGATTGAGCATCCATGGACTACAGTTTGCTTTCGTTTTACTGGCTTGGACAGCTTCCACGACATTAATACTATGTCGTGGATGCTTGAAGTTCGAGGAGGCTTAAGTATGAAGTTTGAATGAGTCTCCTTGGTTACTAGTAAGATCCACCCTCCGCTCTGACACATTTGGCCACCAGCTGGGAACTGTAGGGGCAATTGTGAGGTCAAAACAAAAATATTAACAGTCCGTTCCCTCAGTTTCTGCAGTCCTTCCACGGCCATCAGATAGCGCCACACATTGTAATACACAAATGAATATACATTGTAATCCTGTTCCCGTCGTCAGCAGTTCATTACTTTAGATTTTCTTCTTCATTTCCTTAACATGTACATCTGAGGCTACTCCTTTGAGAAGGAAGGTGATGAAGGAGGTGAGATCGAAGGGGGATGGGGAACAGGGTGAGGGACGAGGGGACGTTGTTGAGGAAATTGGGAAGAGGGGAAGCAAGGCTAAGAGGAGGCGGAGGGGAATGAGGAAGAGGTGGTGTTACTGGGGATGCTGGTGGAGAGAAGAGGGAACGGCAGGAAAAATGAACTGGAGGGAAGTCTGAAAAGGAGAAGGGGTGAGGAGCTGGAAAGGTAGAAAGGAGTTCCGATGGAGGAGACTGCCAGGAGATGGAGAATGGGGGAGGATGACGAGTGCCAGGAGTAGGGGAAGAGGAAGGGATGGTAGAGATGAGAGAAGAGGAAAGTAGAGGGAAGAGGAAGGAAGAGAGGTTGGGATGGGGAGGAAGAGGGAGGGATGATACTGGAGGATAGACAAGGGAGATGAACAGAGGGAGGTGTAGAAGACGATGAGGTGTGATATGGTTGGGAAGGAGAGAGGATTGGTGTTGGTTAAAAGAACAGGAAGTTGGGAGAAACAAAGAAGAGGCGGGGAAGAAGGGGAGGCCGTATGTGGTTAAGGAGGATGAAAGGGTGACTGATGTGGGAGTGCGGGAGGCATGAGGGATTTGGGAGGAGCAAGGGGTGGTAATAGTGGAAAATGGAGGAAGGGAGGAGAGAAAAAGGAATTAGGTGAACCAGAAAGGAATGCCTCTGGGAAGGAGGGAGCTTTTTTTTTTTTTTTTTTTTTTTTTTGTCACAGCTTAAACCTGCAGTCTCAAGTTAAACTTCTAGTCTCACTATTCCTAGTTATCATCTAGGTTAATATGGGCTCATGATCTTCATACAAAAACATGAGATCTCAAAGTTTAATAAAAATGTTTAGTGGTGTATTGATTAAAGTAAAAAAGGAAAGTCATCAGATGGAGACGGTTGCCATATCTGGGTTATCTGTGCAGTAAAAGGTGCTGTTAGTTTATGTTGCTCCCTTCCTGGCTTGTATAGAATTAAGCACCACGGTTTAGAAGTTACAGAAGTGAGGAAGTAGTGGAACTCTACAGAGAAACTGACATTTGTTATCAAAACATAGTAAAGAAATGGAGAGTTTGTATAAAGAACCAAACCTTTATCAGAATATAGTAAGGAAATAGAGAAACTGTATAGAAAGAACCAAACTGTTTTCAAAAAATAGTAAGAAAATAGACATTATCCAGAGAAATGAACCATGATAATCAAAACTGAAGCAGAATCTTAAATATCAGCTTGTTTAGGTGGGGGCACTCACCATCCACTCACTCGATGTAGTGCTGCTCTCGGGTGACTTCCCTTTCCTCTTTCCCCTGCTTCTTTCCTTCCGTCCTCTTCTGTCTTTTTTCCTTTATTCCTTCCTCTTCTTTATGCTAAAGGGTGACTCTATACTCCCTCTTCTGTCTTTGTGTCCTTCATTCTTTCCTCTTCCTTCTGCCTATGGGTGACTCTACACTGAGTGACGAACCAAATGATTTCCTGTACACCAGGAAACCATTTACTACGTTGGGTGGTAACCTTATAACCAAATTATGGGGCCTGGTGGTTTAGTGGATAATTAAGGCGCTCCAATCGGACTGAGCCGGTGCAGATTTATATCGAAGAAGTGGTTGGGGTTTATTGCTCACGTGATGCCACTCATGGATGAGTGAGGCTGGTCACTCTTATCCTAAATGTCAAGACCAACTTGCCTAGCCCCGGGTTACTACACTCCTTCTGGGGCAACACAGGATTAGATGATGATTATGATGATGATGATAAAGCTTTATTGTCCTCCGGCATCATCCTACGCCGCTGGACACAGTGACGTGGTACAATACAGTGGTGTACATTCTAGGTAAAGCTTATAATTGGCATTTATCATCGTGTATGATGTGCTGACTAGCCATAATGCCTCTCTAGCTAACTAAGCTGGGCTAACACTTGCTGTAAACGTAAATTATATGAATATAATAAAACCAGTTGTTACTGTACAGTTGCTGTTATGATATCAATTACTCACACACACACACACACACACACACACACACACACACACACACACACACACACACACACACACACATACATACACACACACACACACACACACACACACACACACACACACACACACACACATATATATATATATATATATATATATATATATATATATATATATATATATATACATTGCCAGATGCCTTAACCCCGTAAGGGGTGGCCACAAACAAATCGTCTTCATGTCTCCATTTTTCCCGTCATCTCACTGCCCTGCTCCCAGCTCACACACCCCTCTCTCATATACCTCTCCACTCCATCCCTCCATCCCTTCCTTGGCCTCCCCCTCCCTCTCCCCCTCTCCACCTCACTCACATATACTCTCCTCGTCAGTCCCTCAGTCTCCATCCTCTCCACATGGCCAAACCACCTCAGCGTGTTTCATCTAACGCTTCCTATCACATCCACATCCACACCATAATGCTCCTTCACTTCCTCATTTGTCAGTCTGTCTCTCCATGTGCCTCTGCAGGCTCCTCTCAAATAACTCATTTCCACTGCTCTCACTCTTGACTTCTGTCCCTCCAACAAGGTCCAAGCTTCACTTCCATAAGTTAGAGTTGGTATCACAATAGTCATGTAATAACTTTTTCACGTTCATGCTCACTTACCTGTTTCTTATCACTGCTTTTAAGGAACCAGCACCCTTTCTTCCTTGCTGTGCCCTTTCCAGCACTTCACCCTCTAAACTCCCATCCTTACTCATCACAGTACCCTAGTACTTAAATGCACTCACATTTTCCATTTCCTCCTCATCCACCCTCACTGAACATTCACTGACTTCACTTCTCTCGAAGACCATAACTTTACTCTTCCGTATAGATTCCATTTCTTACACACTTTCCCAAACTCATCCACCAAGCATTGCAGCTTCCCTTCGTCTTCATTTAACAACAAAGTATCATCTGCTAACAACAATACAGGGAGCTTCAAAACACTGCCTTTCTCATTATGGCCACTCCAACATCCACTGCCTTACCTTGTATCTCTGTTATAATCCCATCCATATACAGACTGAACAACCATGGAGACATGGCACATCCCTGTTTCAATCCAACCTTCAAATAGATTAATTCACTCAGTTCACAGTCCACATGCACTGCAGCCTTAGCACCCTCATACATTCTCTTCACAGCATTCAACAACTTCCCATCTACTCCATATATTCTTAATACTTTCCACAGTCCTTGTCTATCCACCCTGTCATATGCTTTCTCCAGATCCATGAAGGCCGCATACAACTTCTTTCTCTTCTCTAGAAACTTTTCCACGACAGATCTAAGAATGAGTATCTGATTTACGCAACCTCTTCCCTTCCTAAAACCTCCCTATTCTTCTTCCGCTAATTCATCTGTTATTTCCCTAACTCTGTCAATAAATATTCCACCATATAGTTTTCCTATTACACTAAGAAGATAATTGCCGGCACACAGTCCCTGTTTGAACACGAGGCATGGTGCAAGCACAGGCCAGTACTAGTGGAGCAGCCAACAAGAGTGGACGTTTTCGTCGCTGGCGCTTCACTTTGAACAACTATCCAGTTGTCCAGAACCACGAGGCCTACCTAAAGAAGCAGAATGGCGTTCTTAGATGCGTGGTGGGATTCGAGAAGGGGCAACAGGGCTAAGACAACTACAAGAGTTCTTGGAATACAAAAATCCAGTATGCCATGCCTTGCAACCTGTAAAGCCATCTATGCTGAAGTTCAGTGGGAGGCAAGTCGAGGGTTATTTGTACTAAAGACGGAGAATTCTTTGCATTCGGTGAGTGGCAAAGTGTTCTTCAGAGAGGATCCAAGCAAAGTGGCACAGGAATATCGCGTAAAGCTGTCCTGTCTCAGCTATTGGGACCTTCATCAGAAGATATAAAAAATAGCGAAAGCTACATCAGCAGAAAAGGAACATTTGATGAACGAGTTATGGAACTTCGTGAACTGCATGTGCGCATCTCCCGATACACCCAACTGGTGGGATCTAAGCTCCTCCCGTGGCAATTTTCAGTTGTGCGAAGACTGCGAGAGCATGGAGAGCGATGCGTCCTCTGGGTGTATAGAGTAAAAGGTGGAGAAGGAAAGTCGTTTCTTGCCAAGATCCTCCATTTTGTGTACCAGTATGATCTTTTTGATGGTGTTACTAGTGCTCAAGATATTGCTCGTTTTATTACCGCCTGTCCTGTTGGTTTTGTATTGGATGTTATGCGCTCTAATAAGAAAATATTCAGTTATTCTACATTCGAGCAACTCAAGGATGGGTTTGTGATGTCTGGTAAGTATGAGGGGATAAGAAGAGTGTTCGAGATCGTACCTGTCGTACCAAATACTTCTTCTTCCCCTATTCCTTTGTACAAGGGAATAATTATACCTGACTTCCAATCCTCTAGGACTCTACCTTCCTCCTAGGCCAATCTGCACATTTTCCACATTCATTGTATTACTATCTCTCCCTCACGCTTCAGCATTTCACCACACACTCCATCAATGCCTGGGGCTTTCCCCATTTTGACTTTCTTCATTGCGTCCACAACTTCCATCCTACTGATTTCTCCCTCTCCTCTCACATCCCTTCGTCTCCCAGCCATTTCCCAGCCACTTACATTCGCATTACTTTCATTTTCTATGTTCAACAATTCCTCAAAGTGTTCTCTCTATCTGCTCACATTTTTCCCCTTCTCCACTAGTAATCTACCATTTTTATCTTTCACTCCCCAACTAACTTCTTTGGCATCCTGTCTAACTCTCTTTACCTCTTTCCGGAACATTTTCTTACATTCCCTCCACTTCACACCCAAATTCCTTCCAAACTCCTCATCGACTCTCTTCTTTCTCTTACTAGTCTTTTCACCTCTCTCATCGGTTCTACATGTATATACCTCTCTTCCGTCTCTCAACTTCTTCCACGCCCCTGCTTCTCATCCATGCATTATATGCTTTCTTATTTTGTGCCACAACCTCTCTCACCTCTTCATTCCACCATGCTGTTCCCTGCACCCCCTTTCACCTTCTCTTCATTCCACACACTACCTCACATGCTGCACATATTACTTCTGTGAATATCTTGCACACATCTTCCACGTCCCCTATCTGCTCCAATCCATATTTACCCAGTCGCTCCTCCACTTCCCACTTATATAACTGCCTTTTTTCCATCCTCTTGTAACTATTCCACCCTCCTTGTATGAACTGTTTCCTCTCGTCCTTCCCTTCTATTTCTCCATTTCATTTGGACCTTGATTCTCACCACCACCAAGTGGTGGTCAGAAAGTCCATTCCCCCAACCTCTATATAGTCTTACATCCATTTCACACCTTCTCATCCTGTCACCCACACACATATAATCAATCATTGCATTCCATTCATTCAGTTCACCACCCACTTTTCTCATGACTTGCCATGTATACCTATGTATACCCAGAAGAGAGTATTGGCTATCACCAACCCCCTCCTGGCACAAATGTCTACTAAAGCACTGCCATTCTCATCCATCTGTACAGGCACATGCCAATCACCAACTATTCCATCCACCTTCACATTCCCTACTTTTTCATTCATATCTCCAAGCAAAAACATCCTCTCATTCCATTCAAACTTTTCCATGCACGCTTCCACAGAACTCTTCTTTCGCTCAGCTTGCACGATCTTGTGTTGGCGCATACACGCACACAATCTCCTGTATTTGTAGTACAACTTTCAGTCTTACCCACACAATCCTCGAGCCAACTGATCCATACTCTCTTATATTCTTCTTCCATCCGTTACTCACAACAATACACACTCCTTTTGCCCTCTCAGTTTAACCTACTCCTGCGCATATACCCCATCCATACTCCCATTCTCGAACACTCTTACCTCCTCATCTAGTTTCAATTAAACCAGTTACATCGACTTTCGCACCCTCAAGCACCTGGACAAACTCTCTTTCACCTGAACATTTGCACCCCTTACATTCCATGTAGCTATCCATACCATGTCCTTTGTTCGGTCCTTAATCGTCACCTTTGGTCAGTCCTGGTCCGAGGCTTCTTGTTCGTATTTTTAATTAGTTGTTTTCCGGGGAGGGGCACCTACCCTCCGCCAACCCACTTGTTGTCACGTAGGAAACACGTGTTGATTGGTTATAACGCTACCACCCAGCTTTGTAAATGCTTTCCTGGTTTCCAGTAAATCATTTGGCTTGCCAGACAGTGTAGAGCTACTCTAAAAACAGAGTACCACTACACTAAGTGGGTGGATGATGGGCACCCCCACCTACCATATCTATATATCTATCTATCTATATCAGTCTATCTGTCTACCTACCTATCTATCTATATTTATCTTTCTATTTATATCTATCTATCTACCTATCTATCTATATCTATCTATCCATCTATCTGCCTATCTATCTATCGATATCTATCTATCTATCTACGTGTGTGTGTGTGTGTATGTATGTATGTATGTATTTGTACCTGGTATATTTCTAGGGTGCTTCCCCCAAAGAAAAGGAGGTAGCCGAGACAGGACGACACACTCCCATTTTACTCATCCACACATACACGCACACGTTTATTCGTATCTTAGCGGGTTGAGGGGACTAGGGACCCCCTCCTCTGTTTTTTAGTTCCTACAATGAGAATATATATATATATATATATATATCGGTACGTGGGGGCGCCCAATATCCACTCACTCAGTGTAGAGATGCCATATGATCTCTACACTGAGTGACATAATTGTGAACTCTACACTGCGTGATAATCCAAATGGTTTCCTGTACCCAGGAAACCATTTACTACGCTGGGTGGTATCCATATAACCGGGGTTTCTGGCAGGGTTAAGTGGTCCCCAGATTCCCCTATCCAAAATCACTTAATCATGGCAGTCATTTCAGAGAGCCTCGTAGGGTCCAATACCTGTCCAGGGCTCCAACCAAATGGGCAGATTCGCGTGGCCATGTGAAATGTGAGAGGTGTGAATGAAGACAGCAAGAGGGAGGAAGAGGTGAATGTGTTCAAGAGTGCGAGATATGCCGTGATGGCATTTTGTGTAACGAATGTGAAAGGGTGTGAAGTGGAGGAGTGGGAGGGTGTGAAATGTGTAAGATTCGGAATGAATGGGCGAGGAAGATGCAAGGAAAGAGTTGCTTTGTTGATGGATGAGGTGTGGCAGAATGGAATGAGAGACTACAAATGTGTCAGCTCGAGGTGTACTGTATGTATGTCAAGTTCAAGTCTGAGAACGTGAAAGTGGCAGTCATTGTAGAATATTCACCGTGTGAGGACAGGAGTGAGAGAAAGACAGGTTTTAGGATGAGGTGGATGAAGTAGTGGGAGAAATGCCCAGGACCTATAATGTGATTATAATGAGGGATATGAATGGAAGAGTAGAAACTGGTCCTGAGGATGACACAATGGGTTGTTATGGAGTACCAGGAGAAAATGATAATGAGAAGAGACTAAATGATATGTGTCAGGAGAGGAGATTGTGCATTTGTAACTTGTATTTCAAACACAGAGAAACACGGAGATGCACATAAATATACGTGGTATAGAGGGAATTGGGATCGTGTTGAAAGAAGTTTAATTGATTACATGCATGTAGAGAGGTCGATGATGAGAATGGTTGCTGATACGAGGGCCGTGAGAGGACGATGTGGAGGTCTGTCAGATCATATGATTGTGGTATGCAAGATCAAGCTGAGGGGAGTGAGGTGGATCAGGAGAGAGAGGAACAGTCAGGGAGAAAGACTGAAAGTTGAGAGGCTGAGGATCAAAGTAATGGCAGATGATTACAGGACCAAAGTAAGAGGAGTTAGAATTAGTGAATTGGAATGAAATGGATCTGGACAGCCTATGGAATACATACGGAGATTGCTTAGTTAGGAATGCTAAAGCAGTGTGTGGTATGGCAAGAATAACAACAAAGAAGAAAGGTACGGCATGGTGGGATGAGGAGGTAAAGAGAGCGGTGGATGAAAAGAGGAAGAAGTCGCTAAAGTGGTTACAGGACAGGGGTTCAGTTGAAATAAGAACTGAATATGTTGAGAGCAAGAACCATATAAACAGACTAGTGAAAAGCAAAAAGAAGGAGGTAAATGAGGATCTAGGAAGAAAAATGAATGCGAACTACTCTGAAAATAGAAAGTTATTCTGGAAAGAGGTGCGGAAATGTAAAAGTAAAGAGCAAAGAAATGTGATGGTGTGAAGGATGTTGATGGTAGATTATTAACCCATGGGGATGAATTAAGGAACAGATGGAAAGAATTATTTCAAAAGCCTGATGAATGGGAATAGAGAGAGCAGAGTGGCTGTAAACATGACTGGTTTTGGGGATGTGCAGAGAAGGAATGCAGTACCAGGAAACGTGACACTCGCATAGGTGAAGAGTGCTGTGAAGCAGCTAAAAAATGGGAAAGCAGGTTTGTTGATGAGGTGTATGCAGAGATGCTTAAGTGTAGTGGAAAGAGTGGAATGAAGTGCTAGTTGGAGATATGTAAGACGGCATGGATGAGTGAAACTGTGCCTGCAGAGTGGAAAAAGGCTGTGATTGTACCCCTATTCGAAAATAAAGGTGAGCAAAGTGAGTGCAAGAATTGCCGTGGCGTAAGTTTATTGACTGTGTTATGGAAGGTATATGGAAAAATTATTATACAGAAAGTAAGAGATATCAGAAGTCCTAGTGAGTGATGAACAGAGTGGCTTTAGGAGTGGCAGAGGGTGTGCGGATCAAATATTTGCAATGAGACAGATAGTAGAGAAGACTTGTGAGAAAGACCATAAGATGTTCATAGCGTTCATGGATCTGGAAAAAGCATATGAAAAAGTGGACAGAGAAGGATTGTGGAAAGTTTTGTGCATGTACGGTGTAAAAGGTAAGCTGCTAGGTGCTGCCAAGAGTTTTTATGATGGTAGTGAAGCATGTGTAAGGCTTAATGGGCATCCAAGTGAATGGTTCACGATTGGTGTGAGCGTGCGACAAGGTTGTGTGACGTCCCCATAGTTGTTCAATATATATATGGATTGGATGAAGAGAGAAGTAAAAACACGAGTAATGGAGACAGGGATGGCGCTGATAATGAATGGTGATGGATGGAACATCTCAAATTAGTTGTATGCTGATGAGAAAATGATAATGAGAAGAGACTAAATGATATGTGTCAGGAGAGGAGATTGTGCATTTGTAACTTGTATTTCAAACACAAAGAAACACGGAGATGCACATAAATATACATGGTATAGAGGGAACTGGGATCGTGTTGAAAGAAGTTTAATTGATTACATGCATGTAGAGAGGTCGATGATGGGAATGGTTGCTGATACGAGGGCCGTGAGAGGACAATGTGGAGGTCTGTCAGATCATATGATTGTGGTATGCAAGATCAAGCTGAGGGGAGTGAGGTGGATCAGGGGAGAGAGGAACAGTCAGGGAGAAAGACTGAAAGTTGAGAGGCTGAGGATCAAAGTAATGACAGATGATTACAGGACCAAAGTAGAGGAGGAGTTAGAATTAGTACTTGCAAGTACTGGACAAGAACTTGGTAGGGTAGTGCAGAGTTTTGCTGATATCTGTGAGCGTCGGGCCTTGAGAGTAAATGTAGAAAAGAGTAAAGTGATGGTTATTGAAAGAGAAGGTGACTCCCAGTGCAATGGAACAGTGAATGGAGACAGACTGGAATTGGTGAGAGAGTTCAAATACCTTTGTACAGTGATAGAAACGAGAGGAAAATGTGCAAAAGAAGTTGAAAGTAGAGTGTCACAAGGAAGAAAAAGTAGCTGGTGCAATGAAGGCGTTGGTAAGAAACATAGGCTTGAGTATTGCAGCTGCACGAGGCTTACATGAAGGAGTGTTAGTGCCAACTTTAACATATGGATGTGAGACTATGGTGCAGCATGAAAATGAAAAGTCAGGAGTAACAGCAGTGGAGATGGGACTGCTGAGGAATGTATGTGGAGTACAGAGGGTGGATAGGATACGAAATAATGTGATTCGTGAAAGATGCGGAGTGAGGAAGTCGGTGTACACCAGGAATCGAAGACAGTGTACTGAGATGGTATGGTCATGTGGAGAGAATGGATAACAACAGAGTGATGAAAAAGGTATATCTGAGCGAATTTGAAGGAGGGAGGAGGCGAGGTAGGCCAAGGAGAAGGTGGAGAGATATGGTGGATGAGAGTGTGAGGAAGAGACGTTTGGAAGTTGGTAAGGTTAGGGAACTGGCAGGAGATCCAGCTGGCTGGATGAAAATTGTGAGGAGAAGTACATGATCAGGGATTTTGGGACCCCTTTTTAACGTGGCAGCATCTGGATTGACTATTCCGGATACGACTGTATGAAGCTACAGAATGTGGTGAATGTTTTTGGCATATCCGATAGAGCCAGCATTCTGGGGGCTTCAATGATGAGTTAATGGAAGTGTGGCCCATTGGATTGGGCAAATTTGAGCTGTCTGGACATTGCAACTCCTCGCCCTGCCCTAGGATGAGAAAGGAGGTTCGGATGATGATGATGATGATGATGATGATGATATACTGTATATATATTGTTACATAGCCTATGATTTCATCAACCTCTGTATAATTCTAACGTACAGTATGCTGCATGTTTGATCACAATTCGCCTCGTGGCTTCCATAGTGACCAGGCTTACGTGTTCTACCTCACTCCCCTTTTCTCCCCCTTATAGTAGAGTAAGTCGTTCTTTCTGTTGTTCAGAGCAGGATTGTCAACTCTTTGTCCCCTATGGCTTCATTTGCGCGTCCTTCTTACAAGTTGTATCAAGCTCTGCCGCCCCCTATATAATGAGCTCAGTCTCTGCATTAATTGCCACTTAGATCTACTCCTCATTTTGTTCACATCTCTGTCCTCCCCTGTATAGTGTACAGTGGGGCACCAATTTTCGCGCCTAATTGGGTCCAAAAATAATGCGCGAAAGTGGAATTAGCGAAAGTTGGGGCATTGTCTTTATGGCAAAAAGGCTAATTGGTTCCTGGTTATCCTAAAGTAACATCAGATTTTCATTTTCACTTGCAATACAGTACATCAAATCACTATTGTACATTGCATTGTGAGATACAAACAATAAAAACTGTACAGTACACATTCTATGAGGAGAAACATACCACAGAGACCAGGTTGAGGTGTTTAATGGATGTTGGGGGTAAGTATCCAAGGCGCGTGGCAGGCTTATTTAGCCACGCCAGACGTATTGGCACCACCTCTTGCTGCCTCGCTACCACTCTCTCTCTCTCTCTCCCCCCACACCACCAGGCTCTCCCCCCACACCACCAGGCCCTTTCCCCACACTACCAGGTATAGTAGAGGCCACTGAACCGTGAGAATCCAACACAATGGAGCTAGCACGCTCGTACACAATGGCGGGAATGGGTGGACAGAGTGTTGACATGACGTCATTCAAGATGGCGGTGGGTTGCGGGCGGGCGGTGCAGGAAATTCAAAGTTCAAAATATTGTCCCAAACCCAAAATTTGTGCGCGAAAATCGATTTTTTTCAAGCGAAAGTGGAAGTTAGGGAATATTTGGTGCATGCCGCGAAAGTGGATTCCGCAAATCCTGCTGTAGCGAAAGTTGGTGCACTACTGTATTTTTGTCAGTGCCCAGGAAGTCTCCAGCCATCTAGCTGCTGTATAATTTGAGTATAAGTGTTGTTACCATTTTTATTGTGCTGTGTGGCCTAGGGCGTTGGTTCGTGGGCCTGGTGGGTTTTTTTGTGAGTCATGTAGAGTTTTTAATGTCAGCCATTATTAATAATATTTTGTACCTGTAATAATATATCTTGCTTGAACTGAGCATTATCCGGTTTTCTCATTTATCAGGGCTGACTTAGATAAATTTGCTCTTGCTAAATTCATGTTAATACAGGCTATTGCAGTTAACCATATATGTAACCTGTTTTGCCATTACATTATCCTTATGAGTCCTGAATGTTTAGTTGTCAGTTTGAGCATTAAACTTTAACTTGTAATTTTACCTAACTCTTTTGTTTTGAACCTGGAACTTTGTGGGACAGTAGTGATTTTAGTATTCTCACTTGAAGTGTTCATTATCTCTCTCTGTTCCGTAACATAAATTTGGCGACCTCTTATCAGGATATTCAGGATATTATCATAAGGATATTGCTTGATATTTTGTGACTGTGATTTATTCATGATGTCTACTATTACTACTCCTGATGAAGCCAAAGATTTTTTGTCAAATGTGCAAACAGTGTGTGATGTAGAAAACAGAACAAAGAATGAACTTAAGCTTGTTGCTCAACAATTGGGAATTGCTGTTCGCTCACCTCATTCTAAAGATCAAATTGTTGACATGATTAATAAAAGCTTGTTTAATGTAACTCCCCCACATGAGCAAACGCAGATTGAAATAGCTAAGTTACAGCTAGCCCTGCAGGAGGCTCGTGCTAAGGAGGCTGAGTCTCAGGCTCGTATTCAGGAGGCACAGGGACAAATTGAAATTGCTAGGATTCAGGCAGACCATGAGTATCGCATGAAACAAAGTGGAACTGGATCATCTAGCTCTGATGATTTTGATGTGGCTAAAAATGTTAAACTTGTCCCTCCTTTTAATGAATCTGAATTAACAAAGTATTTTCAGTTGTTTGAGAGGGTAGCTACAGGTTTTAATTGGCCCAAAAAGTATTGGCCAGTACTCCTACAGAGTGTTCTCACCGGTAAAGCTCAAGTAACTTATGGATCTTTGCCTCAGGATCAATCTGATAATTATGATGTAGTTAAGAGCTTGATTCTTAAGGCCTATGAGCTTGTTCCTGAATCCTATAGAGTAAAATTTAGGACAACTTATAAGCAAGATAAGCAATCCCATGTTGAGTATGCAAAAATCAAAGAAGATCTGTTAGAGCAGTGGTTAAATTCTAAGAATGTAAATTCTGATTTTGATAAATTTAAGCAGATGATTTTGCTGGAGGACTTCAAAAGGTGTATTAATAAAGATGTAAGCCTATATCTTGATGAGAAATGAATAGATAATTTGTCTGATGCTGCAGTTTTAGCTGATGAATATGTTCTCACTCACAAGAGATATTCTAAAGAAAAAAGGAAAGCTGAGAGTAAGTACGTTGCCTCTACTCAGAGTACAGGTAACAGGAAAGAGAATAAAGATGATGTTTCTCAGGAAGTAAATACCAGCCTCACCTCTAGATTTCAGAAAAGTAAATGTACTTATTGTAGTAAGCTTGGTCATACTACGGAGAAATGTTTCAGGAGACAGCGTGATGTGAACAAAAAGGAGTATTTAAATATTCAGTCAATTGGTCTAGTGTCCACCCTTGAGAGTTCCCAGAATTCTTATATGAGTTAACTGAACCTGCTTTGAGGGGTAACTTAAATTCTCATGATGGAGCTCCTCTTTTGAGCAGTAACGTGGGTGACACTCTCAAGAGTTCATGTGCTAATTTCCTGTCTGATGGTTTTGTCAGTCCTCTGGATAATAATGACAGGAAATCATTTAAAATATATCGTGATACAGGTGCTTGCCAATCCCTTATGCTGACCAGTGTTCTAGGCTCTAATGTTAATTCCTCTGATGAAACTGTAATCTTACAAGGTGTAGGGAATAATTACTTCTCTGTCCCTCTGTGCAGAGTGAATTTAGAGTCTGGTTTTGTTAATGGTTCCGTTATGGTTGGGTTGGTTGAGACACTCCCAATGTCAGGTGTAACTTTCTTACTTGGATATGATATTGGTGGAAGTCAAGTGTGTCCAGCTCCTCAGTTGTCTAGTGAACCAGTGACTGCGACCCAGGATTGTGATGTCCCTGATGTGTTCTCTGCATGTGCTGTCACTAGGGCTAAGTCTAAAGTTACTGGTGACTTAGAGGATAATGACGATGATGATGTTATCCTAGCTGACACTTTTCTTGCTAATTTGGACCACTCACCAGATGAGGCAGTACCCCGTAGTGTTGATAATTTGTCTCGTCAAGAGTTGGTTGAGTTGCAGGTTGCTGACCCTGAGTTGAAAGGTCTAGCTAACTCTGCTTGCAGTGAGGAAGAGTCAGCTGGTGCTTCTACTTGTTATTATATAAAGTCAGGAGTACTTATGAGAAAGTGGAGACCCCCAACAGCATCAGCCGACTGTGAATGGGAGGTTGTACATCAAGTTGTCATCCCTCGTGTTTGTAGGCAGGATATCATTCGAGTGGCTCATGATTCCAGTTTGGCAGGACACCTTGGAGTGAGGAAGACTGTGGCACGCATTTTGAAACACTTCTACTGGCCAGGTATCTTCAGAGATGTTTCCTGGTATTGTAAGTTTTGTCACACCTGTCAAGTTGTGGGGAAGTGTAATCAAACCAAAAAGGTTGCACCTCTAGTTCCCATTCCTCCTTTTGAGGCGCCTTTCACCCGTGTGTTGGTGGATATTGTGGGCCCTCTTCCTAAGACTTCTTCAGGATTTTCTTATGTGTTGACCCTGATTGATATGGCTACTCGTTATCCTGAAGCCATTCCACTTAGAAATATCTCAGCAAAGAACGTGGTTAAGGAAATGCTGGGGTTCTTCACCAAGTTTGGTCTGCCCAAGGAGGTACAGTCAGACCGGGGAAGTAATTTCATGTCGAATGTTTTCAAGTAGTCTCTGAAAGAGTTGGGCATCACCCAGATCACGTCTTCAGCTTACCATCCCCAGACCCAAGGAGCGTTGGAGAGATATCATCAAACACTCAAATCAATGCTCAGGAAATACTGTTTGGAACATCAGAAAGACTGGGATAAAGGTCTTCCATTCGTTGTATTTGCCGCAAGAGAATCTCCAAATGAATTGCTGGGCTTCTCACCCTTTGAACTACTGTTTAGCCATGAAGTAAGAGGACCCCTTAAGCTACTCAAGGAATGCTGGCTGTCAGAGGAAGATGACGTCAACCTACTGGAGTATGTGATGAATTTCAAGGAAAGGCTGTCCACTGCTTTACAGCTGGTGAGAGAGAATTTAGGAGCTGCTCAGGAGAAAATGAAGACTTGGTATGATAAGAAGTTCAGGTTACGCCACTTTCAGCCAGGAGATCAGGTTTTGATTCTGCTACCAGTGCATGGGGAACCTCTTCAAGCCAAGTTTAGTGGTCCTTATTTCGTGGAGAAGAAACTCAGTGATGTCAACTATGTCATCGCCACACCAGATCGTAGAAAGAACAAGCAACTTTGTCACATCAACATGCTAAAGTTATATCACAGGCGGGACGAAAATAACCCAGTCTGCACTGTAGCTGTTCCACCCGAGTCTGCAAGTGAAGTTCTCCCATGCAGTATGAGCCTGAGTGATAGTTTGGGGAAGAATCCTGACATCATGAATGATCTCCAGACTAAGCTTTCTCACCTACCTCCCGAGGAAAGGCAGGAGTTTTCGGCATTACTGCAGGAGTACCCGCAAGTGTTCCATGCCATTCCAGGAAGAACCACTGTATTGATGCATGGTGTCGATGTTGGAGACGCAAAGCCAATTAAACTGCCTCCTTACCGTGTGAACCCAGTGAAAGTTCCTCTCATCCAGAAGGAGCTTGGCTACCTGTTGGACCACAAGATGATTGAACCCTGTCAGAGCGAGTGGAGTTCTCCTGTCACTCTAGTCCCTAAGCCAGGGGGGTCACAGCAGCTTTGCATCGACTACAGACGTGTTAATCAGATAACCAAAACAGACACTTACCCTCTCCCTCGCGTGGAAGATTGCATAGACAAGATCGGAAAGGCTAGGTACATAAGTAAGTTTGATTTGTTAAAGGGATACTGGCAAGTACCTATGACTGAACGTGCTAGGGAAAGCTCATGTTTTGTAACACTAGGAAAGACTTTTGCATGTTCTGTAATGCCATATGGTATGAAGAATGCACCAGCCACATTTCAGAAGCTCATGAATGTTGTAACAGAGGGTTTGGCAGGGTGTGTTGTTTATATTGATGATGTATTAATCTTCAGTGACAACTGGAAAGATCACCTATGCCATGTCAGTAGGTTTCTTGAGCGTTTGGTTCAGGCTAATCTTGTAGCTAATTTATCAAAGTGTGAGTTTGGTCAAGCTAAAGTTCAGTACCTTGGGTACGTAATTGGTGATGGACATGTTGCACCACCAGGAGCTAAGGTTCAGGTTATAAGTGATCTTCCCAGACCTAAAAGTAGGAAAGAACTACAAAGATTTTTGGGAATGGTAGATTATTACAGGAGATTTGTTCTTAACTTTTCAATTCTTGTATCACCACTTACAGACCTACTGAAAAAGGGAGTTAAATTTGTCTGGACTGATAACTATGAATCCTCTTTCAGTAAACTTAAAGCTATCCTATTAAGTCAGCCAGTGCTCGCTACTCCAAATTTTGCTAAGCCTTTTAAGATGTCTGTTGATGCAAGTGATACAGGAGCTGGGGCTGTTTTGCTGCAAGAGGATGGTCAGGGTATTGAACACCCTGTATCTTATTACAGTAAGAAGTTCACTCCACCTCAAAAGAACTACTCCACTAGTGAGAAAGAGCTTTTGGCCTTGATTTTGGGTTTACAGCATCTTTCATTTTATTTGTGTTCTGGTTTTGACCCGATAGTCATTTATACCGATCATAACCCACTGAAATTCCTTAGTAAGTTTAAAGATAAAAATCAGAGATTGACAAGATGG
Source organism: Coenobita brevimanus (assembly GCF_032717465.1). Lineage (NCBI taxonomy): Eukaryota > Metazoa > Arthropoda > Malacostraca > Decapoda > Coenobitidae > Coenobita > Coenobita brevimanus. The sequence continues at coordinate 25,482,190 of NC_137056.1, read as the reverse complement.
AGTCTACTTCTTCAGGAGTATTCATTAGACATACAACATGTCAAGGGGAAAGAAAATGTTATTGCAGATTGCTTATCTAGACTTTAGACATTGTTTTAGAGTAATAAGAAATTTCCTTTGTAAATTTCTTTTTTTTTGTGGGGAGTTGTTACATAGCCTATGATTTCATCATCCTTTGTATAATTCTAACGTACAGTATGCTGCATGTTTGATCACGATTCGCCTCGTGGCTTCGATAGTGACCAGGCTTACGTGTTCTACCTCACTCCCCCCTTATAGTAGAGTAAGTCGTTTTTTCTGTTGTTCAGAGCAGGATTGTCAACTCTTTGTCCCCTGTGGCTTCATTTGCGCGTCCTTCTTACAAGTTGTATCAAGCTCTGCCGCCCCCTATTTAATGAGCTCAGTCTCTGCATTAATTGCCACTTAGATCTACTCCTCATTTTGTTCACATCTCTGTCCTCCCCTGTATAGTGTATTTTTGTCAGTGCTCAGGAAGTCTCCAGCCATCTAGCTGCTGTATAATTTGAGTATAAGTGTTGTTACCATTTTTCTTGTACTGTGTGGCCTAGGGTGTTGGTTCGTGGGCCTGGTGGGGTTTTTTGTGATTCATGTAGAGTTTTTAATGTCAGCCATTATTAATATTTTTTACCTGTAATAATATATCTTGCTTTAACTGAGCATTATCCGGTTTTCTCATTTATCAGGGCTGACTTAGATAAATTTGCTCTTGCTAAATTCATGTTAATAGAGACTATTGCAGTTAACCATATATGTAACCTGTTTTGCCATTACATTATCCTTATGAGTCCTGAATGTTTAGTTGTTAGTTTGAGCATTAAACTTTAACTTGTAATTTTACCTAACTCTTTTGTTTTGAACCTGGAACTTTGCGAGACAGTAGTGATTTTAGTATTCTCACTTGAAGTGTTCATTATCTCTCTCTGTTCCGTAACAATATATATATATATATATATATATATATATATATATATATATATATATATATATATATATATATATATATATATATATATATATATATATGGAGCCTCAGTGGTAGAGTGTGCGCTTTGTACATGGGTGAACCAGGGTTCGCGCCCCACCGGGGTAAAAAGCGTTTGGGAGTGTTCACCTGGCCACATACTGCATTGGCGGACACAAGGGGTGCTGTGGTTGAACCAGTGTCGCTTACTATAAAGTACACTTGCACCCAGTCGGCTTGCACGGGCCGATTACACTTGGTTCACAGACAACACACACATCCAAAGCCCCTCCAACACTACAATTACACTTACAAGCACTTCTCACCCTACATACAATCTCTACCAGACAGCCTAAGCCACTTGGTAGAGATACATTGGCTGTATCGTCTTGACTTCGGTCGGGATTGGCCGGTCCTGCAGTGGATACTCAAACGGCTGATGATGATGATGATGATATATATATATATATATATATATATATATATATGTATATAAAGTGCTCTCGCACAATGAACGAGTTTATGGGCAGTAGAAGAGCTCGTTTTCTCTGAATTCGTTCACTGTGAACAACATACAGGAAAAATAGCATATGGGCGGCACTGCTCCCGCAAAGTCCACATTTTGAGCCATAGAGACGCATTAAATCACACATCTCAAACATATACAGGACAGATATATAAAATATAAAACACATGGTTTTTACGTTAAATGGAGCAGATGGCAGTCCTGGTTCGCTTGAATGCAGGTGGTTCCTAGGCAGGAAAATACACTTAGGGTGTTCCCGCCACATCACCTTTCACTCCATGGTTCCTGTCACCAGTCTCGCTCTCATAACCTGAATGAACCATATTCCCACGTGCCTCTGTCTCATTCTCCTCTCCCATAGAGCCTTTAAAGTCCAAACATGACACCAACGACATCATATCATCATCGTCTTCCCCTGGAAGTGTAGCAGACGCTGTGGAGGCAACTGGCTCCGTTGTTCTTGAGTTCGGTAGTAGCGTGTGATGAACGTTTGTTTTCTTGTGTTGACTTCAATATTGTGCCTTTCAGTGTAACAATGAAAAGTTGTTTCTACTCCACTGAGCACTTCCTGTGTCCTATGGTAGCAGGTGTCATTTGCCTTGACCTCTTCTCTCAGAATATTCACTGTCGATAGAATTTTACTGATCATCGACATGGGCAAAATTTCGTCCTCCATTGGTTTCTGCTCAACGTGTTGCTCAGATCTTACCTCTTGTGCAGCGTGTACTGGGGGGGGGGGTCGTTCAACATGGGAGACGGCGGTTATGGGCTACTCTTTACCCCGATTTCGTTCACTCGGGGTTCAACTCGTTTATTATGGTTTTGTGGACCTGATTGCCCCTTGCTTGTTCACTAGGCGAATCGTTTACTCTGAATACGTTCACTGTGCGAGGGCATTGTACATATATATATATATATATATAAATATATATATATATATATATATATATATATATATATATATATATATATATATATATATATATTGTTACATAGCCTATGATTTCATCATCCTTTGTGTAATTTTAACGCTCAGTATGCTGCATGTTTGATCACGAGCGTGTTCTGCCTCAGTCCCCCCTTCTACCGTTATAGTAGAGTAAGTCGTTCTCTCTGTTATACTTTGCGGGATTTTCAGCTCTCTGTCCCCATGGCTTCATTTGAGCGTCCCTCTTACAAGTTGTATCAAGCTCTGCCAGCCCCTATATAATGAGCTCAGTCTCTGCATCATTGCCACTTAGATCTGCTCCTCACTTTGTTCACATCTCTGTCCTCCCCTGTACAGATATTATTATTGTGAGTGCTCAAGAAATCTCCAAACATCTAGCAGCTGTGTGTAATTTGAGTATAACTGTTGTATTTTTTTCTTGTGCTGTGTAGCATAGGGTTAGTTCTTGGGCCTAGTGAGGTCTTGGTGATTAATGTTGGGTTTTATGTCAGTCATTTTTGATAATAGTTTGTATCTGTAATAATTTATCTGGCATTCACTGAGTATTATCTGGTATCTCATTTTATCAGGGCTGACTTAGATAAATTTACTCTTGCTAATTTCGTGTTAATAGAGGCTATTGCAGTTAACCATATATTTAACCTGTTTATTTGCCATTACATTATCCTTATGAGTCCTGAATGTTTTGTTGTTAGTTTGAGCATTAAACTTTAACTTGTAATTTTACCTAACTCTTTTGTTTTGAACCTGGAACTTTACGGGACAGTAGTGATTTTTAGCATTCTCACTTAAAGTGTACGTTATCTTTCTCTGTTCCGTAACATAAATTTGGCGACCTCATATCAGGATATTCAGGATATTATCATAAGGATATTGTTTGATATTTTGTGACTGTGATATATTCATGATGGCTACTATTTCTACACTTGATGAAGCCAAAGATTTTTTGTCAAATGTGCAAACAGTGTGTGATATAGAAAACAGAACAAAGAATGAACTTAAGATTGTTGCTCAACAATTGGGATTTGTTGTTCGCTCTCATCAGTCTAAAGATCAAATTGTTGCCATTATTAATGAAAGCTTGTTTAATGTAACTCCTCCAAATGAGCAAACGCAGATTGAATTAGCTAAGTTACAGCTAGCCCTGCAGGAGGCCCGTGCTAGGGAGGTTGAGGCACAAGTTGAAATTGCTAGGATTCAGGCAGACCATGAGTATCGCATGAAACAAGGTGGAACTGGATCATCTAGCTCTGATGATTTTGATGTGGCTAAAAATGTTAAACTTGTCCCTCCTTTTAATGAATCTGATTTAACAAAGTATTTTCAGTTGTTTGAGAGGGTAGCTAAAGGTTTTAATTGGCCTAAGGAGTATTGGCCAGTACTCCTTCAAACTGTTCTCACCGGTAAAGCTCAAGTAACTTATGCATCTTTGCCTCAGGATCAATGTGATAATTATGATGTAGTTAAGAGCTTGATTCTCAAGGCCTATGAGCTTGTTCCTGAAGCCTATAGAGTAAAATTTAGGACAACTTACAAGCAAGATAAGCAATCCCATGTTGAGTATGCAAAAATCAAAGAAGATTTGTTGGAGCAGTGGTTAAATTCTAAGAATGTGGATTCTGATTTTGGTAAATTTAAGCACATGATTTTGCTGGAGGACTTCAAAAGGTGTATTAGTAAAGATGTAAGCCTATATCTTGATGAGAAAAGAATAGATAATTTGTCTGATGCTGCAGTTTTAGCTGATGAATATGTTCTCACTCACAAGAGATATTCTAAAGAAAAAGGGAAAGCTGAGAGTAAGTACGTTGCCTCTACTCAGAGTACAGGTAACAGGAAAGAGAATAAGGATGATGTTTCTCAGGAAGTAAATACCAGCTTCACCTCTAGATTTCAGAAAAGTAAATGTACTTATTGTAGTAAGCTTGGTCATACTACGGAGAGATGTTTCAGGAGACAGCGTGATGTGAACAAAAAGGAGTCTTTAAATATTCAGTCAATTGGTCTAGTGTCCACTCTTGAGAGTTCCCAGAATTCTTTAACTGAGTTAACTGAACCTGCTTTGAGGGGTAACTTAAATTCTCATGATGGAGCTCCTCTTTGAGCAGTAACGTGGGTGACACTCTCAAGAGTTCATGTGCTAATTTCCTGTCTGATGGTTTTGTCAGTCCTCTGGACAGTAATGACAGGAAATCAGTTAAAATATATCGTGATACAGGTGCTTGCCAATCCCTTATGCTGACCAGTGTTCTAGGCTCTAATGTTAATTCCTCTGATGAAACTGTAATCTTACAAGGTGTAGGGAATAATTACTTCTCTGTCCCTCTGTGCAGAGTGAATTTAGAGTCTGGTTTTGTTAATGGTTCCGTTATGGTTGTTGGTTGAGACACTCCCAATGTCAGGTGTAACTTTCTTACTTGGAAATGATATTGGTGGAAGTCAAGTGTGTCCAGCTCCTCAGTTGTCTGGTGAGCCAGTGGCTGCGTCCCGGGATTGTGATGTCCCTGATGTGTTCCCTGCATGTGCTGTCACTAGGGCTAAGTCTAAAGTTACTGGTGATTTAGAGGATAATGATGATGATGATGTTATCCTAGCTGACACTTTTCTTGCTAATTTGGACCACTCACCAAATGAGGCAGTACCCCGTAGTGTTGATAATTTGTCTCGTCAAGAGTTGGTTGAGTTGCAGGTTGCTGACCCTGAGTTGAAAGGTCTAGCTAACTCTGCTTACAGTGAAGAAGAGTCAGCCGGTGCTTCTACTTGTTATTATGTAAAGTCAGGAGTACTTATGAGGAAGTGGAGACCCCCAACAGCATCAGCCGACTGTGAATGGGAGGTTGTACATCAAGTTGTCATCCCTCGTGTTTGTAGGCAGGATATCATTCGAGTGGCTCATGATTCCAGTTTGGCAGGACACCTTGGAGTGAGGAAGACTGTGGCACGCATTTTGAAACACTTCTACTGGCCAGGTATCTTCAGGGATGTTTCCTGGTATTGTAAGTTTTGTCACACCTGTCAAGTTGTGGGGAAGCGTAATCAGACCGAAAAGGTTGCACCTCTAGTTCCCATTCCTCCTTTTGAGGCGCCTTTCACCCGTGTGTTGGTGGATATTGTGGGCCCTCTTCCTAAGACTTCTTCAGGATTTTCTGTGTTGACCATGATTGATATGGCTACTCGTTATCCTGAAGCCATTCCACTTAGAAATATCTCAGCAAAGAACATGGTTAAGGAAATGCTAGGGTTCTTCACAAAGTTTGGTCTGCCCAAGGAGGTACAGTCAGACCGGGGAAGTAATTTCATGTCAAACGTTTTCAAGCAGTCTCTGAAAGAGTTGGGCATCACCCAGATCACGTCTTCAGCTTACCATCCCCAGACCCAAGGAGCGTTGGAGAGATATCATCAAACACTCAAATCGATGCTCAAGAAATACTGTTTGGAACATCAGAAAGACTGGGATAATCTTCCATTCGTTGTGTTTGCTGCAAGAGAATCTCCAAATGAATCACTGGGCTTCTCACCTTTTGAACTACTGTTTGGCCATGAAGTAAGAGGACCCCTTAAGTTACTCAAGGAATGCTGGCTGTCGGAGGAAGATGACGTCAACCTGCTGGAGTATGTGATGAAGTTCAAAGAACGGCTGTCCACTGCTTTACAGCTGGCGAGAGAGAATTTAGGAGCTGCTCAGGAGAAGATGAAGACTTGGTATGATAAGAAGTCCAGGTTACGCCACTTTCAGCCAGGAGATCAGGTTTTGATTCTGCTACCAGTTCATGGGCAACCTCTTCAAGCCAAGTTTAGTGGCCCTTATTTCGTGGAGAAGAAACTCAGTGATGTCAACTATGTCATCGCCACACCAGATCGTAGAAAGAGCAAGCAACTATGTCACATCAACATGCTAAAGTTATATCACAGGCGGGACGAAAATAATCCAGTCTGCACTGTAGCTGTTCCACCCGAGTCTGCAAGTGAAGCTCTCCCATGCAGTATGAGCCTGAGTGATAGTTTGGGGAAAGAAAATGTTATTGCAGATTGCTTATCTAGACTTTAGACAGATTGTTTTAGAGTAATAAGAAATTTCCTTTGTAAATTTCTTTTTCTTTGTGGGGAGGTGTTACATAGCCTATGATTTCATCATCCTTTGTGTAATTTTAACGCTCAGTATGCTGCATGTTTGATCACGAGCGTGTTCTGCCTCAGTCCCCCCCTTCTACCGTTATAGTAGAGTAAGTCGTTCTCTCTGTTATACTTTGCGGGATTTTCAGCTCTCTGTCCCCAAGGCTTCATTTGCGCGTCCCTCTTACAAGTTGTATCAAGCTCTGCCAGCCCCTATATAATGAGCTCAGTCTCTGCATCATTGCCACTTAGATCTGCTCCTCACTTTGTTCACATCTCTGTCCTCCCCTGTACAGATATTATTATTGTGAGTGCTCAAGAAATCTCCAAACATCTAGCAGCTGTGTGTAATTTGAGTATAATTGTTGTATTTTTTTCTTGTGCTGTGTAGCATAGGGTTAGTTCTTGGGCCTAGTGAGGTCTTGGTGATTAATGTTGGGTTTTATGTCAGTCATTTTTGATAATAGTTTGTATCTGTAATAATTTATCTGGCATTCACTGAGTATTATCTGGTATCTCATTTTATCAGGGCTGACTTAGATAAATTTACTCTTGCTAATTTCGTGTTAATAGAGGCTATTGCAGTTAACCATATATTTAACCTGTTTATTTGCCATTACATTATCCTTATGAGTCCTGAATGTTTTGTTGTTAGTTTGAGCATTAAACTTTAACTTGTAATTTTACCTAACTCTTTTGTTTTGAACCTGGAACTTTACGGGACAGTAGTGATTTTTAGCATTCTCACTTAAAGTGTACGTTATCTTTCTCTGTTCCGTAACAATATATATATATATATATATATATATATATATATATATATATATATATATATATATATATATATATATATATATATATATCCCATTGGAGCCCAGTGTCCAGAGCATTGGACAGAACTGGGAATTTTCACACATTAATAAAGTAGGGAACCCCCGGGTAGGGACCTATGAGCTTCGCGACTATGAGCCGATAAGGGAAGGGCAGTACGCTTGGTACCCTCCCAGTGCAATGCCTCACTCAGTAGCTCTGGTATCCAATGGTATATATATATATATATATATATATATATATATATATATGATTCAGAGCAATTGAGAGAAGCTAAAATATCCACCAAGTATACTAACTCAATGCCACAATACAGCTAAAAAATGATTCCTTGAAATGAAAATTAATAAGCTAGATCGCCAGAATTTTCAAAGATTCCTTGTCCTCCCCTTCCATGAAAATTTTCTTTACGAAAACCTGGAAAAGATTTGGGAATTAGGATCTCACAACACGAATAAGTGTAAGGACAGCCCAACAGAGTACTGGTTAATTTCAGCACAGAACATGCAGTGATCACCATATTGACTGGGTAGGCTCTAATATTCTAGCAAGATCAAAAAGCTTTGATGAAAAAAATGTAGTAGAATCTTGCTTAATTTCTGGCACATACGAAAAGAATATAAACATGAACTATGGTAATTTTAAGTGTGAAGAATTGTTAACTGAATTAATTTTAAAGTATAACCCCCCAGACTAACAGTTAGTTGTTCCTTGGTTCTCCAAGTAATGCGGTCACACCTGTGTGCAGCACACCTAGCATTAATCCTCTAGGTCTGAAGTTAAGCCTTAGTATTTACCTCCTTTTGCAGGTGCATCCCTAAGGAAGAAAGTCAGGTACCTGTTGTTCTGTGCATCGCTCATTGCTAATTTAGGTCATCCTTTATTATGTGTGCCACTCCCTGCTGCAGGTGTGCATAAGTTAGGCCGCAGTACTTACCCCTTTTGTCAGGTGCATCCCTAAGGTAAAAAGTCAGGTACCTATTGTTCTGTGTATCGGTCAGTTTATATTCAGCTCATCCTTCGTTCTGTGTGCCACTCTCTCTCCGGGTGTGCATAAAAGACCTCTACCCTTAACTTTTCTGTATCACTCTGTCTGAAGATGTAATGTATGAAAGTACTCACTGTTGCGCCTTTCATTTCTATCTATCTATCTATCTATTGCCAGACGCCTCAATATCGTTCGGGGTGGCCACAAACAAACCGCCTCCACGTCGCCCTGTCCCCCGCCATTTCACTGCCCTGCTCCCAACTCATCCCCCCCCTCTCATATACCTCTCCACCCCATCCCTCCATCTCGTCCTCGGCCTTCCCCTCCCTCCCCCCCTCCACCTCACTCACATACGCTCTCTTCGTCAGTCTTTCACCCTCCATCCTCTCCACATGGCCAAACCACCTAAGTGTATTCCTCCTAACGCTTCCTATCACATCCATATCCACACCACAAGGCTCCTTTATATCCTCATTTGTCAGCCTGTCTCTCCATGTGACTCCACAGGCTCCTCTTAAATAACTCATTTCCACTGCTCTCACTCTTGACTTGTGCCCTTCCAACAACGTCCAAGCTTCACTTCCATACGTTAGAGTTACTATCACAATTCTGTCATGTAGTAACTTCTTCACTTCCATGCTCACTTCCCTGTTTCTTATCACTGCTTTCAAGGAACCAGCAACCTTTCTTCCCTGCTGTACCCTTTCAAGCACTTCACCCTTCAAACCTCCATTCTTACTCATCACACTACCCAAGTACTTAAACGTACTCACATTTTCCAATTCCTCACCATCCAACCTCGCTGTACATTCACTGACTTCACCTCCCTCAAAGACCATCACTTTGCTCTTCCCTACATTCACCTTTAGATTCCATTTCTTACACGCTCTCTCAGACTTATCCACCAAGCCTTGCAGCTCCTCTTCGTCTTCACTTAACAACACAGTATCATCTGCAAACAACAGTACAGGGAGTTTCCAAATACTACTCTCTCTCACCAGGGCCACTCCAACATCCACTGCCCTACCTTGTACCTCTTTTATTACCCCATCCATGTACAGATTGAACAACCATGGAGACATGACACATCCGTGTTTCAACCCAACCTTCAAAGAGAAAAAATCACTCAGTTCACCATCCACACGCACTGCAGCCTTAGCACCATCATACATACTCTTCACAGCATTCAGCAACTTCCCATCTACTCCTTAATACTTTCCACAATCCTTGTCTATCCACCCTGTCATATGCTTTCTCCAAATCCATGAAGGCAGCATACAACTTCTTTCCCTTCTCTAGAAACTTTTCCACTAAAGATCTAAGAATGAATATCTGATCTACACAATCTCTTCCCTTCCTAAAGCCTCCCTGTTCTTCTCCAACTAATTCCTCTGTTATTTCCCTAACTCTCTCAATAAGTATCTACCATACACTTTTCCTATTATACTAAGAAGACAAATGCCCCTATGATTACCACACACTTCTTCTTCCCCTTTTCCTTTGTACAATGGAATAATTATATCTGACTTCCAATCCTCCGGAACTCTACCTTCCTCCCAGGCCAATCTGCACATCTTCCACATCCATTCTACTACTATCTCTCCCCCATGCTTCAACATTTCACCACACACTCTATCAATTCCTGGGGCTTTCCCCAATTTAACTTTCTTCATTGCTTCCACAACTTCTATCCTACTGATTTCTTCCTGTCTTCTCACCTCCCTCCTTCTCCCAGCCATTCTCCAGCCACTTAGACTCACATCACTTCCATCCTATATGTTCAACAAATCCTTAAAGTGTTCTCTCCATCTGCTCACTTTTTCTCCTTTCTCCACTAGTAATCTACCATTTTTATCTTTCACTCCCTTGCTAACTTCACTTCCACCCTGTCTTACTCTCTTCGCCTCTGTCCAGAACATTTTCTTACAGTCCGTCCACTTTACACTCAAATTCCTTCCAAGTTCCTCATCCACTCTCTTCTTACTCTCTCTTACTAATCTTTTCACCTCTCTCTTTCTTTCTACATATAACTCTTTCTTCCGCCTCTTAACTTCTTCCACGCCCCTATTTCTCATCCATTCATTGCATGCTTTCTTCTTTTGTGCCACAGCCTGTCTCACCTCTTCATTCCACCACGTTGTTCCTTGCACCCCCCTCGTCTTCTTTTCATCCCACACGCTACATCACATTCAGCACATATTCCTTCCGTGAATATCCTGCACACACCTTCCACGTCCCCCATCTGCTCCAATTCATATCTGCCCAATCGTTCCTTCACTTCTCTCTTATATTCTGCCTTTTTCTCATCCTCTTGTAACCTTTGCACTCTCCTTGCAAATACTCCTTCTTCCCGTCCTTCCCTTCTTCTCTTTCTCCATCTTGTTTGGATCTTGATTCTGGCCACCACCAAGTAGTGGTCAGAAAGTCCACTCCCCCAGCCTCTATAAGGTCTTGCATCCATTACACATCTTTGCATCCTTTCATCCACTCACACATAATCAATCATTGCCTTCCTTTCATTCAGTTCACCACCCACCCTCCTCATCACTCGCCATGTATACCTGTGGATCATCTTATGCCTGAAGAGTGTATTGGCTATCACTAACCCCCTCCCAGCACAAATGTACACTATCGCCCTGCCAGTCTCATCTATCTCAGCAGGCACACCCCACTCACCAACTGTTCCATCCACCTTCACATTCCTCACTTTACCATTCATATCTTTGATCAAAAACACCCTCTCATTCCTTCCAAACTTTTCCATGCACACTTCCACATTTGTCCAGAACTCTTCTCTCACTCTGCTTGCACGATCTTGTGTTGGCACATACACGCACACAATCGCCCACATTTGTATTTCAACTTTCAATCTTACCCACACAATCCTTGCCCCAACTGATCCATACTCTCTTATGTTCTTCTTCCATCTTTTACTCACAACTATATACACTCCTTGTTTTGCCCTCTCATTCTCACTTACTCCTGTACATATACCCCAGCCATACTCCCATTCTCTCACTCTTACACCTCTCCATTTAGTTTCAGTTACTCCACATACATCAACTGTAAAACCCTCAAGCACCTGGACAATCTCTCTCTGTTTCATTTCTCATGTGGTTAATTTGCATACAATATATATATATATATATATATATATATATATATATATATATATATATATATATATATATATATATATATATATACGTGGAAACCAATCGGCGTCAGAATGTTGCCTTATGTTTACGTATTTGTATGTTGAAGTTTTGCTGTGCATTACTATATTTGTAAGTTATAACATTAAATAAACGTTCTAACCACTTAAAGTGCTTCATATTGATTACCAATTGCAGATACCAGCAAAATACCACGTTTAGGGAGTCTAGGGAGCAAAATGGTTTCAGGACTGTTCGCTGTCAAGTCAGTTCGCCGTCAAAACAATAACAAGACAATTCGCCGTCATTAATGAAGACAGCTATGGGTGATGCTAGAATATAATTAAAAGGTGACTACAGTGAGGAAGAAGCCAGTTAATTATTGACTAAAGGTACAATTAGCATATAATATCCAAAGGCTACGCTATTGAACATTGACTTTGATGGATCTCCCTGAAATATAGTTATTAAAGTATTGTTTAATTAATAATAAGTATATTTATAAAAGTGTCGATTAATTAATGTAAGTATATTAATAGAATGACGGAATCGTCCAAGGCGCAAATTGTCCTGACGGGGAATCGTCCATGTTTTGATGGGGAATTGTCTGACGGCGAATGGTCTCAGAACCCACCGATCGTGGGTAATCATATAAATCAGGTTAACTGGTTACAAGGCATTATTTAACCCCTAGACCACTGGGATGTTTTTGCACTCCTTGCGCGTCCCACGAGGATATTTGCGCTCCGACTGACTTTTTAAAAATATTTGCCAACAGTCAGTTATTAGTCCTAGAATATATAATTTATATATGCATATGGCACATACCTTCAGCTTTCTCCTGGGATGTTTGTTGAGCCTTCGTCGTCTACCGTAGGACTTGTGGAGACTTCTGAAGTTGGGTAACGAAGTCTCCACTTTACATTTCCCCAAACCCCGTAATATGGTTACCACTGCCTGATATTATAACTACAGACACTGTTCTATGAATTTTAAGTAATTTGGAATCCTTATTCCAAAAAAAAAAAAAAACACCGTGAAAGCAATGTAACTTATGAGCACATACGAGCTTTCCTCCCGTGCTGGTTCCCCGATGGTATTCTGAGGCGGAGCTGTCATGTATTATTTATAAACACACTCACACTTTATATTCCTAGTACTTTATTACACTTATTTATATATATACAATATTTAGCTATAAGTTTCTTTCAGTACTAGTAGTTTATTTTCACTCCAGGCATTCACTTTCTCGTCCTGTGTACTAGCGTAGAGAGCGAATCTGTCACTTTCATTTTCATTACTCCCAGTATTCATACATGCTAGAGTGAAACTTTCACTTTCATTACTCCTAGTATATATACTCGTATCCTTATATTACTACTTATTTACATTTTCATTTACATTCTCTTTTTTATTTACATTATTTACATTTCTATTTTACTTACACTATGTTATGCACTGTCACTTGCAGTAACTTATAGAACTACTTTCCACTGTTCAGTTACATTAACATTCATTGCATTCACTTGCTGTTTACACATTATTTAGGCATTATTTACATTTCCACTTGCACTGTTTTTGAGTCACCAGAAAGATCGTAGTCACTGTCCATCATTATCATTGATAATTTAGCCAGTTCACATTCCACAGCAGTCACTTAGCCCTTTACCGCTTTCCACACGAGGTTTAGTAGCTATAAGTTTCTTTCAGTACTAGTAGTTTATTTTCACTCCAGGCATTCACTTTCTCGTCCTGTGTACTAGCGTAGAGAGCGAATCTGTCACTTTCATTTTCATTACTCCCAGTATTCATACATGCTAGAGTGAAACTTTCACTTTCATTACTCCTAGTATATATACTCGTATCCTTATATTACTACTTATTTACATTTTCATTTACATTCTTTTTTATTTACATTACAGGGCCCTTTGCGTGGGGCTTAAAAGCGGCAGAATGGGACAGGCGCGAATCCGACGTGGTTTCACCTTGAAAGACGAGAATAAACTGAATGCTGTGGCCTAGGGGCAGTGAAGGGCTGCCAATGTCAGCGTGGTGACAGCTGCTAATATATACACTATGAAATGATTGGCAGGAAGTCTAGACGATACATAATAAATCAGGTAGTTCCAGATGAATGTAAATATTATTTAGGCTTCATTCTTCCTTTCTTATATATATTTTTATTATGAGAACAGGTCATACGGCATATTTCAAGGGGAAATAAACAGGGAAAATTAGCGAACGAGTGCACGTGAGGTGTTACCAGGTGATAATTAGCCCATTCCAGATGTATGGCAGTATCAATTACCTTTTCTCTTTCTTTTTTATATTATTTTGTATAAGAATAGGGCAAAGGGCACATTTCAATGGATAAAATGAGTGGAAAAATCCGTCCAGCATTTGTGTAGCGCTGCGCAGCTGGTCAGGCAGGAGGAGAGGGTAATGGAGGGGAAGTAAGGAGGGGGGGAGTCAAGGACAGGAGAAAAATAGCTAAATTGTCAACAGTGGATGGGAGTACAGGTGACATTAGCAGAACTGAGTATAGCTGGACACTGGTAGTACTGATAGATGATACAAGCCACCACTTGAAAGCCCAGGCGAATTCAAAATAACACAGAATCACAGAAGTGATGCTGGTGTATATATAGATATATAGATATATATATATATATATATTGTTTTGTTTTAGTTTTGAAAGCTTCAATATGCTTGCATGTGTCGGCCTTGGTCACCTATTGCCGGCTTTCCATGCTGCGCGATTTCTGTCAGCTTCCCCATTCAGTCCCTTATCCCTGAGGTCACACTCAATGACCTCGTCCCATGCCTTTTTCGGTCTGCCTCTCGCAACCCTACCCCCAGCATTAACACTTCTCACTTTCTGCACCCAATTACCATCCCCCATCCTCTCCACATGCCCAAACGATCTCAATCTACCTATCCTCATCGCAACACCAAGACACTCCAGTCCCAACCTACCCTTCAACTCCTCTATTATAAACCTAGCCTCCCCAGGCCTCACACTGAGGGACACACTGCATATCCATCTAATCATTGTCATTTCTGTACATTTGAGCCTACAGATACCCTCTTCTTTTACTGCCAAAGTCTCACTACCATACAGTATTACACTCCTAACACATGCTGCATACAAGGATCCCTTATTGCATAGGGAGAGCCCTCCCAATGCCAGGAGAGGCAACAGCTCCCTGAACTTCTTCCAACCACTCACTTTAGACACGTAGTTAGCTCCAGCCCCACCTCCAGCACGTGACATGTCTCCCAAATTCCACACATTCAAGAGACACACCAGTAAGTTCAATCCTTTCACACGTGACAATCTCCACCTGATCTTCTGGACAAACTGCACGCATGAAATCAACATTAACTCGCAGTCTACCTCTAATACAACTACATCTCTTGAGCACCCTCTTATCACAGACACTACACAAATGGAGTTACTTCCCATGCCCTTGTGGCAAATTGCACATGGCCACTCTCCCTCTTCTTTGACAGTACTGCCACCAACCCTAGATATCATCACTTTTATTTTATCTGCATTTACTTATAAGCCCTTGTGCCCCATACCATCTCTCCACTTAAATCTTTCCTCCTCCTCCTATTCATTCTCTGCATTCAACACCAAATCATCAGCATACAACATCTCCCACGGGAGTCCATTTTTGAAGTCAGGTGAGAGGGCTTCAAGTACCATGATAAACAACAAAGGGCTCAAATCTGACCCCTGGTGCACACCAACTTTCACGGAAAACTCACTCAAACCTCCGTTCACCCTTAACTTTGTGTGAGCACCCACATACCAAGCCATAACCACCCTAACCAGTCACTCCTTGCTCCCAAGCTTTCTCATTGCACACTTCACCACCTCTATAGGGACTCTGTCAAAGGCATTCTCCAAATCAACAAAAATAATGTACAGTTCTATTTTCTTTGCTATATACTTCTCCTGAAGCTGTCAGACAATGAATATGGCATCAGTGTTCTTTTTGCCTGGCAAAATCCCAAACTGCATCTCATCAATATTCATTCTTTCTCTAATCATACCTTCTAGAACTCTCTCCATTACATTCATTATCTGGTCTAAAAATTTTATGCCTCTATAGTTTCCTTTTTCCAGGGCACCAACATGTACAGTTACACTCTTCAACCAATCATCTGGGACAACACACTCATATATAATCGTATTTATCAGGTCAGTTGTAAACCTCACTCCTATATCACCAGAGGCTTCCATTATTTCAGCAGCGAACCCAGACACACCTGCTGCATTCCCCACCTGCATCCTACCTATTACCCCACTCACAGGAGCAGCATCAATCAAAGGCCAATGGCCAAACACTGGATCTGCAGGCTCCAAACCTTCCCTGTTCCAGCCAAACTTATTCAAGAACCAGCTGTAATGCTCTTTCCATGCATCTTTAATATCACCACTGTTCACCACTACTCTTCCTTCATCATTCATCACACACTGCTCACCTGTGATATCCCTGTTCACCCTTTTCATCTGAATTGCCATCTTAAATATCATACTCTTCCTTTCCACACGATTTAGGTTATCAAGTAAAAGTTTCTGCGTTTCAGACTTCGCCCTGTAAACCTCTTTTCTAGCCCTATGCTTGGCAGCCAAGTATTCCTCACTGGTACCACCCTTCATCCATTTCTGGAAAAACCTTCTTTTATCCTTAATTGCACCTTCTACACCCTCATCCTATCACCAGGTTACTTTATGTCTTCGTGGACTTCTTGTCCATCCACATACTGAATCAGCAACTCTCAAGAGGTTTCTCTTGTGGGCTCTGTACTGTCTATTAACACATTTGTCGACGTCTCCCTGTTCAGCCACCACTCTCCTCGTCTCCCCATAGAAGTCATCCCTTACTGTTTGTTTTTTCAACTTCCATATATTCCTCCTAAGTGCGTGGGTCCTCTTTTTCACCACCCGCACCTTAACCCCTACATGCCGGGGGGTTTCCGACGTTGCATGCTCCTCCCTATGGGGAATATCCGTGACAGAAAAAAATACCTTTACTTCAAACCCTAGTATCCCCCAAACTATTACAGCTAGAGAAAAAATTCAAGATGCATAAGGCTCTTCCTCTTTCAAATGAAAGTATCCCCACGTTTCCAGGTGGTCCCGTCGACGAGTAAGGATACGTTAAAGTTCAAAGAGTGGTGGGAAGATGTTTGTGGCTATACACGTCAACTGGTTGCTCCAAAAATAGTGATGGCTATATACGTGAGCTGGTGGTTAGGGGTTAAACATCATGTCATATATCAATAACGTGTGTTGCTGCACATACTTCTCTCTCCCTATAACTTTATCATCCTCCACTATCAGCCTTCCTGAGAAGGGAGTAGTCTATGTGGCTGCATTTTTCCCCTGACTCGTATGCAACCAATCTACTCTCTTTTCCTAAAATATGTGTTGCACACAGTCATGTTCATTGCCTCCCCAAACTCGAGTAACTTTTGCCCTTCCTCATTTCTTGTACAAAATGCACATCCCTCATATACAATACTTCATATCCTTGAGCTGTTTCACCTATATGACCATTTAAGTCCCCTCCCAGAACTACACTGTCATCCCCCATACTACTTACTACACTTATTAAGTCATCCCAAAATCTCTCCTTCTCTACCTCATACAAGCCTGCATGTGGAACATACCCCGATATCAATGCAACCATTTTCCCACTGAACATAATTTTCAATACAATTATCCTATAACTTACTTTCATGACATTCATGAAACATTCTACCCATTTCTTCCCAACACACCCACACCACCACATCCGTCTGTCCTACCCTGCCAGAACAACTTCTAATAACAATCTCTCCCAGCAATCTCTCTGGCTGATCCACACCTATACCGAACTTCTTGCACACACCCCACATCCACCCACCTCCTACTCAAAATCTCAACCTCTTCCCCTGTGCTACTTTTCAAACTTTCCATATTCCAAGACGACTCTCTGATCCCCCGGGATGATTTAGCATCCTCAGGCTTGCTTTGAATTTCATTCTTTAACCTGGTCATAACCAGTAAAAATAATAAAGGGGAGAGACATACCAGTGCACAGTCCCAGGTCCAGGGAGTCGATCTGGGACCCCTGCCCACCAGCCTTGACCTGTGGCTGTGTTAGTGGCCTAGGGGCACACTGCCAGGACAGCTATAGGGACATCCTCCAAGCGTGCCTTGGCACTGTAATTGCCCTGCCATTTTACAACCACTGATAGCGCAACCTCCTGGAGCGCTACTCCCAGGTTAGGGCCCCTCTCTGCTGGGCGGAAACAGCAGCCTGGGAACCACAATGCCCTGTAACCTCCAGCACAAGTTCAAACCCCATCTCACCCAGGCTCCACGATCTATGCTGGTGGACCTCTTGTCACGCCTCCTCTCAAAAGGTTCACCAATAGGTAGTGAGGGTAAAGTTTTCTGGCTGCATGCCTTTGCTGGAGTCAACCCCTGTGACGTAGTGGGGTACGTTGTGTGATATGTACAGTGCATGGGGTGTAATGTATGTGATAGTTAGAGGAAGTGTTTGGGAGAGCATGCTGGTCTACTCTCCATGTTATTCTAGTGTCAGAAGTCTTGCAGACACCATTGTTGATCAGACATCCATGTGAAGGAGCAGCATGGCTTGTAATTAGACTATGCTGCACAAAATAAACCCTGAATGTGATAAAAGTAAATGCACCGACGTGTCAAAGCACAGATGAAGAAACAGAAACATTCTATGATGACATTTCCCCAGTTATGGAAGAAGACCATATATATTATACTCAGGGAAGACTTCATTAACCCGTGGAGAGCGATCATGCTTCCATAGGTACCGGGCACCAAGCGACGATTTGACTGAAATATCGAGTCTTACATAACTGAATGAAACACACATCATCGTCTTGGACGTGTTCGTTCGCATCCGGCAATATATATATATATATATATATATATATATATATATATATATATATATATATATATATACTGTATTTATAACCATATAAAGTCACGTGGTCATGAGTTGGGAGCAGGGCAGTGAAATGGCGGGAGACAGGGCGACGTGGAGGCGATTTGTTTGTTGCCACCCCGTACGAGATTGAGGCGTCTGGCGATAGATAGATAGATAGATCTTTAGCATTTTCGGGGAATCCACGAATGACTGTTTTTATAGGTTTTTGGATGTAACTGGCACACCAGTACTGGGAACTGGATGATACTGAGTCATATGAAGCAGCCAGCTGGGGGACTCACATGGCCAAGTACGATGGACATAGCTTTGAAACTGGGTGAACACGAGCAATTTACTTCTTTTTAAGAAAGAATGATAATAATACTTGAAAACGGAAATTGCCATTAGCAGTTTCAGTAACTCACCACAGGACAAGGTCATCCAATTTCTTCTTCAGTCTGACTGCAGGAGCTGATTAATTCCCCAATACATATCAATGGAGCTGGTGATGTCAGTGGGCTTCGTTTAGTGTTCACTTCGAAGTGAAGATATTATGGCCCTTCTTGAAATGTCAAACAGGCTGTGACCTTGGGTTTTGGGTCAAGGTCAATCATACTTGGTAGCCATGCATAGCATATTAAGTTCTATAAATGTACCAAGCTGTGTGATTGTAGCTCAGTTCTGTCTTTATTTATTTATTTTTTTTTACTGTGAACTCAAATACCTCAAACTACTTTCCTGTTGACCCCTGGACGATCTCAGAAACTACTGGCCCAAGTAGACCCATAGTCATTTCAGACGTCCGACCTTGGCTATGTCTCAACAAAATTTCAATTCTGTACCTTTACCAGTTTCTCAGAATCCGAGAATAGACTATTTTTATAGGATTTTGGGTGTAACTGGAAAACCAGTACTGGGAATTGGAAGACACTGGGTCATTTGAAGCCGCCAGCAGGGAGACTCAAATGGCCGAGTCTGATTGCCTTAGCTTTGAAACTGGGCGAATACGAGTAATTTGCTTCTTCATAAGAAAGAATAAGGTAAGAATAGGAATAATATTGACAAGAATAACATAACTTGCCACTGATGTTATGAGTTTTAATAATATTAATAATAATAATAAAGGTTGTAGTAGTAGTAGTAGTAACAGTATCAGTAATAGCAGTCATAGTAGTAGTATCATAGTAGTAGTAGTAGTAGTAATAGTAGTAGTAGTAGTTGAAGCAGTAGTAGTAATTACGAGTGAGCAAGTGCAGCAAGAGAAGCAAGTGAAGCAAGCGAGCTTATCAAAGCAATGTTTACTCTAGGTTTAGCTGAGAAATGAGCTGCATGACACGACCCAGCCCTGCCCGGCAAGACACAGCCTGTCTGCGATGGTTTTCAGAGGCTAATAACTTTACCATGTGAAAGTAGAGATTCTTTGAGCAGTTAGTAGATACTTCCAATAAATTTTGTTTTTAGCTATATAGTTACTCAAGAGACCAAAGAAAACCTTTGGAATCCCAGCTTTTCAATCGACGTGTTCCACAATGAAATCGATTTAGAAAGAGTTCCTGTTTGAACTCTATGTTTTCTGGCATGAATTCTGACAACTAGATATCCGATATTACATCCACAATTTTACTTGAATGTTTTTTCTCTTCTATGTTTAGGGGTGAAATCAGGAAAGGTGTGTGTGAGAGAGAGAAAACGTCAGAAAGTAAATATTTTTGCTCAATTATTCTTCTGTTATTGTTCAACTACCTCACCAGAAATGTTGAAAGTTTACACCAAGATGAAATTATGTTCATAGGGGTATGTACAAACGCTAGCTCGCTCGTCATGCGCTCAAAAAACGCATTTTACTGGTAGTAGTAGTAGTAGTAGTAGTAGTAGTAGTAGTAGTAAATTACAAGAAAAACAACAGCGATAATAATAATCATATTAATAATAATAATAATAATAATAATAATAATAACAATAATATTATAAATGATAATAATAATAATAATAATAATAATAATAATAATAATAATAATGCTATCTATCTATCTATCTATTGCCAGACGCCTCAATCCCGTTTGGGGTGGCCACAAACAAATTGCCTCCACGTCGCCCTGTCCCCCGCCATTTCACTGCCCTGTTCCCAACTCACACACCCCTCTCTCATATACCTCTCCACCCCCATCCCTCCACCTCATCCTCGGCCTCCCCCTCCCTCTTCCCCCCTCCACCTCACTCACATACACTCTCTTCGTCAGTCTTTCACCTTCCATCCTCTCCACATGGCCAAACCACCTCAGTGTGTTCCTCATAACACTTCCTATCACATCCACGTCCACACCACAACGCTTCTTTATATCCTCATTCGTCAGCCTGTCTCTCCATGACTCCACAGGCTTCTCTTAAATAACTCATTTCCACGGCTCTCACTCTTGACTTGTGTCCTTCCAACAACGTCCAAGCTTCACTTCCATACGTTAGAGTTGGTATCACAGTACTGTCATGTAGTAACTTTTTCACTTCCATGCTCACTTCCCTGTTTCTTATCACTGCTTTCAAAGAACCAGCAACCTTTCTTCCCTGCTGTACCCTTTCAAGCACTTCACCTTCCAAACCTCCATCCTTACTCATCACACTACCCAAGTACTTAAACGTACTCACATTTTCCAATTCCTCACCATCCAACCTTGCTGTACATTCAGTGACTTCACCTCTCTCAAAGACCATCACTTTACTCTTCCCTACATTCACCTTTAGATTCCGTTTCTTACACACTCTCCCAAACTCATCCATCAAGCCTTGCACCTCCCCTTCGTCTTCACTCAACAACACAGTATCATCTGCAAACAACAGTACAAGGAGTTGCCAAACACTATCCTCTCTCACCAGGGCCACTCCAACATCCACTACCCTACCTTGTACCTCTTTTATTACCCCTTCCATGAACAGATTGAACAACCATGGAGACATGACACATCCCTGTTTCAACCCAACCACCAAATAGAAAAACTCACTTAGTTCACCATCCACACGCACTGAAGCCTTAGCACCATCATACATACTCTTCACAGCATTCAACAACTTTCCATCTACTCCATATATTCTTAATACTTTCCACAATCCTTGTCTATCCACCCTGTCATATGCTTTCTCCAAATCCATGAAAGCCGCATACAATTTCTTTCCCTTCTCCAGAAACTTTTCCACTAAAGATCTAAGAATGAATATCTGATCTACACAACCTCTTCCCTTCCTAAAGCCTCGCTTATCTTCTCCAATTAATTCCTCTGTTCTTTCTCTAACTCTGTCAATAAGCATCCTACCATCCACTTTTCCTATTATACTAAGAAGACAAATGCCCCTATGATTACCACACACATCTTTTTCCCCTTTTCCTTTGTACAATGGAATAATTATACCTGACTTCCAATCCTCCGGGACTCTACCTTCCTCCCAGGCCAATATGCACATCTTCCACATCCATTCAACTACTATCTCTCCCCCATGCTTCAGCATTTCACCAAATACTCCATCAATTCCTGGGGCTTTCTCCAATTTAACTTTCTTCATTGCTTCCACAACTTCTATCCTACTGATTTCTTCCTCTTCTCACATCCCTCCTTCTCCCAGCCATTCCCCAGCCACTTATACTCTCATTACTTCCATCCTGTATGTTCAACAATTCCTTAAAGTGTTCTCTCCATCTGTTCACTTTTTCTCCTTTCTCCACAAGTAATCTACCATTTTTATCTTTCATTCTCCTGCTAACTTCACTTCCACCCTGTCTTACTGTCTTCGCCTCTTTCCAGAACATTTTCTTACAGTCTCTCCACTTTACACTCAAAATCCTTCCAAATTCCTCATCCACTCTCTTCTTACTCTCTCTTACTAATCTTTTCACCTTTCTTTTTCTTTCTACATATAACTCTCTCTTCCGCCTCTTAACTTCTTCCACGCCCCTATTTCTCATCCATTCGTTGTATGCTTTCTTCTTTTGTGCCACAGCCTGTCTCACCTCTTCAGTCCACCACGCTGTTCCTTGCACCTCCCTCCGTCTTCTCTTCCTCCCACACACCACATCACATGCTGCACATATTTCTTCTGTAAATATCTTTCAAACACCTTCCACGTCCCCCATCTGCTCCAATTCATATTTGCCCAATCGTTCCTCCACTTCTCTCTTATACTCTGCCTTTTTCTCATCCTCTTGTAACCTTTCCACTCTCCTTGGAACTACTCCTTCCTCTCGTCTTTCCCTTCTTCTATTCCTCCATCTTGTATCCTAATTCTGGCCCCCACCAAGTAGTGGTCAGAAAGTCCACTCCCCCAGGCGCTATAAGCTCTTGCATCCATTACGTATCTTCGCATCCTTTCATCCACACACACATAACCAATCATTGCCTTCCTTTCATTCAATTTTTAATAATGATAATAATAATAATAATAATAATAATAGTAATAATAATAATAATAAAAATAATGATAATAATAATAATGCCAATTTTTAATAATAATAATAATAATAATAATAATAAAAAAAAATAATAATAATAATAATAATAAAAAATAATAATAATAATGGCAATTTTTAAAAATAATAATAATAACAATAATGCATCAAAATTATGTTGGGAGTGTGTTCCTGCTGTCCACGGTATCGTACTGTGTCGTTTCGTATCCTTGATAAAGGCTCCAACATTCTTCATGCTTCGGCCTTGGTCACCTAATGGCTCTACACTCCCAATATCTGGCAGCCTCCCTGTTTAGGCCCTTATCACTGAGGCTACACTCCATGACCTCGTCCCAGGATTTTGTTGGTCTGCTTGTCGGAACGCTACCCGCGACGTTCACAATTCTCACTTTCCACACCTAATTGTCATTCTCCGTCCTTTCAGCATGCCAAAACCATCTTAATCTACCACTCCTCATATGAAGAAATTTTTTATTCTATATACATGCATGTAGGCTATACATACACATGTTCATACATACTGTAATTATATCTGTACACATACTTACATGTATCCCATTTGTGATGCGTGATACGAAGATATTATTGACTGGGAATATGTTTTGGTGAAACGTTAAAGTGCTGGGGGCGTGGATTATGAGTCAGAATGGTTTGACTAGAGAACAACCTGCTGTTTCTTGAGTGTGGTGTAGCTCTGAACCAGAGATAGTACTATGCCAAGCAAACGCAGTGGTGACTGTTCCCCCCTGACAAGGAAGGGCAGTGACTGGCGAAGTGAATAGCCAGTAAGTCAGGCAGGTGACAGGAGTGTTACAATGTGGACATCGCCCTGCTGGGTGCTCACGTCACTCCCAAGGGAAAATGAGGTAGGCAGAAGTGGAAGACCATTTGGGTAGACCAGACGTGAGCTGCTATGGATATTAAGCGAAGGCCTACTTTGGGAGTCGACAAACAACGTGATGGGGAAATAGAGAGAGAGACAGAGAGAGAGAGAAAAAAAGAGAGAGAGGAAGTACCGTAAAAGGAGATCTGTTGGCCCATGACGAGGTTATCTGTTGGAAAAAACTTTAATTCTACTAAGATCGAACAAACGTGTAAGAGAAGAGGATAGAAACGGAGGCTCTGCCCTGCATCGCGAGTGTGGAGGCAGGGTGGCGGTGGATGAGGCATGGTCCAGGCTGCTCACGGTGGCAAGTGATCTGGACTACTAGGAATAAAAATCATCATTCTTACCCTTCCAGATTCCCGTGTAAGACTGGCAGCATATCTCACCTGCCTCCTATATGCCTACATCACACACTAGTCACCATAAAAAATGGGTAGGACTTCAAAATCTGGTGGGAAACGCAAGGCAGCTACAACCATCATCCGAGCCGCCCTGAGTACGGCCTTTATGAAGGATGTGGCTGTCATGTGAACTTTAGGGGTTAAAAGTGTAAAATATCTGAATGTGTTTTTCGTTGTGATACCCTTACAGTTGGTGAAATGATATTGATTTATATCCATTTTTATCACTGCAGTATCTGTTTTTGCCATGCCCTCAGAGGGCAGTCCTCAGGGGGACAATGCCATAGCTTTTTATCTAAGAACATGACATTTTGCATAATGGTCGACCTGTACTTTGGCCGTTTGGGCCATGTTTAATGCCGGATGAGACTCCCAAAGTCCAACCCCCATGGGGGGCAGTTCTCAGGGATCCTAGCCAAAACCTTGTATGGTCATAGTTTTGAATGTAAAGGCATGATATTTAGTATAATGGTAGATGTCCACCCTAGCCACATTTTAGGCAGGGTGCGACCTCCGATGGCCAACACCGTGGAGGGAATGACCCCAGTGTTGAAAATGTTATAATTTTTACGTAGGTGCATGAAATATTTCACACTAGTAGACCTTCGCCCTGGCCAGAGTTTATGGAGGGTGGGACCTCTGGGATTTGCTGCTCCGCCTCCCCTATATATATATATATTGCCTTGCTATACTTCAGGGATGAGTGTGGCAATCAAAGGTGTCCTTTGTCTTGTTCTTATCCTCTTATCTAGAGTACTGTAGTTTAGCTCATAATCAGCACATAGTCTCGTTTTCTCATGCATTTCAATCTAACCAACGGCAAACGATTTATTCAGCAGACAGTGATTCAAAAGAGCCTGAGAGTATTAGTATTGCCATCATAAACACTCTCAAAGCCGTGACAAGTTAAGTACTGTATTCTATTCCAGATAAAGCCAGACGACTAAACTGAAGTTAGCGACTGTTTTATAGGAACCTGTGAGTGTTAAAACTCGTATGCTCACCATAATGCCTGGTGAAATCGTGGTAAATCGAATATCCTCTTCCAGGTAACGCAGGACGATTTTCAGCCAAGAGTGAGCCATTTGTGGTTGGCAATGTTACAATATTCTTGCGTCATTAGCTTTGCACTGGGCGAAAAATGATTTTGAATTAATACCTGTCGTCTTTTATCAGTGCAGTATCATGTCTTCACTTCCAGTCCTCGAAGATTTATGCTCCTACACTTTTCTCCCCGTCATTTTTTTCTCTGTTCTTTTCTTTCTTTCTGCCACCCCATTACTTCTATCTGTCTATCTATATACGTAGGCTGCTTCCCCCAAGGAAAGGGAGGTAGCCGAAACACGATGACACACTCCCCATTTACTCATCCATTAAAACACATTGATTCGCATCTTAGCCCCAAAGGGGAGAAGGGACAGATCCTCACCGCATCACACCACACAAGGGTCAACTGCGCAGTGCAGTCAGTGACATCCGCAGCAGGGCCCAACAGCAGAGCTGGTTTACCCCTGCCAGATCATAATAGACCCATCCCCATACCCGCACCTGACCTGACTAGCTAATCAGACCAAATGCAGGAGAATATCCCCTCAGGGCTGCGTCATCATTTATTCATTCACAATTTCTCTCCATTTATTTCTGTCACGCACAGCCACTCTTCCTTGCTCAACGGACATCCCTCTCACAGCCAGCGCTCTCTTCACACTGTCCATCCATCCTATTCGTGGTCTCCTTCCCAGCCTTACACCTCTCACATCAGATCTAGTTATCTTTTTCACCAATCGCTCATTATCCATTCTCTCCATATGCCCAAACCATCGCAACACCCTCTGCTCAACTCTACCAACCATCTCCCGAACAACTCCAGTTCTCCTTCGCATTTCATCATTTCGCACATGATCCATACGCGTCACTCCACACATACTCCTCAGACACCTCATCTCCATTACATTCAAACTTTTCATCTCTGCTACACCCATATTCCATGTTTCAGCCCCATATAATGCAGTCAGTACCACAACACCCTCATACAGCCTTCTCTTTACATCCATTCTAAGTGAACGACATCTAAACACTTTTTTCATTCCTCCCAGCATCTTACCTACTTCATTCATTCTAAACTTCACTTCTGCATCTATTTTTCCATCCACAGCAACATGTGACCCCAAATATTTAAAACACTCTACCTTCTCAAGCAACTCACCATTCAGAACTATATTCATCCTCCTACCATCTACCAACCTCGTACACTTCATCACTTTACTCTTATTCTCATTTACTTTCAATTTCCTCCTATGACACACCATTCCAAACTCCTCTACCAACTGTCTCAATCTCTCCTCTGAATCAGCCACCAGTGCAGTATCATCTGCAAACAGCAGCTGCTTCAGATTCCACTCTCCACGATCAACAATCACCAGACTCAGACCTCCACCTAAAACTCTTGCATTCACCTCCCTTACAACACCATCCATATAAATATTAAACAACCAAGACGACATCACACATCCCTGTCGCAGCCCCACTCTCACAGGAAACCAATCTCTCACAGCATTTCTCACTCTTACACACGCTCTACTAAAAACTTTTCACCCCTTTAAGTAACCTACCATTAAGTCCATACAATCTTAAAACAGTCCACAAAGCCTCCCTATCAATTCTATCATACGCTTTCTCTACATCCATGAATGCCCAAAACACATCCTTGCTTTTCGCTAAATACTTTTCACACACTTGTCTCACAGCGAATATCTGATCAACGCATCCCCTCCCTCTCCTAAAGCCACACTGCTCATCACCAATCACTCTCTCTGTACCCTCTGTAACTCTCATAATTAACACTCTACCATACACCTTACCTACAACACTCAACAGATTTATACCCCTAAAACTAGTACATTCATGCTTATCACCCTTACCTTTATACAACGGGACCATGCAAGCCCTTGCCCAGTCAATTGGCACCATACCTTTCACAAAGCACACATTCAACAGTCTTACTAACCAGTCAACAATAGTCACTCCACAACCCTTCAGGCATTCCACAACACACCCATCCATACCTGCAGCTTTCCCTGTTTTCAACTCCTTTACTGCCTTCTCCACTTCCTCCTCTACATTTAATTTCCTCCCTTTCCTCCTCTACATTTAACAATCTTTCAAAATACTCTGCCCATCTCTTCCTTACTGCATCCATCTCAATTAACAGCCTTCCATCCTCTGCTTTTACTCACTCTTCCTTCCCAGACTCTCCCTTTCGCACACTTTTAATCTCCTTCCAAAACATTTTCTTATTCTGTTGAAAATTGTCAGTCATCCGCCTACCCCACCTCTCATCTGCTGCCACTTTAGCATCACGCACAGCCCTTCTCGCCTTATTCCTCTTTTCCTTATACCTCTCATATGACACCTCATCCTTCCTCTGCAGCCACACTTCATATGCACGTCTCTTCTCAGCCACAGCCATACTTACTTCCTCGCACCATCATTCACTTCCTTTTCTTACACCACCACCCACACGTCTCACACCACACACCTCTTCTGCATGCCCCACCACAGCACTCTTAAACAACTGCCATTCCTCCTCCACACTGCTGTTTTCCTGATCTTTCACTGCGTTCCACTCATCTTTCAATTTCTCCTGATACTCTATCATTTTCTCTCTTTTATCCAACTCACTCTCTTTCAAAACCTCCCTGCCACACCTAACCCTTCTAGCTCTCACCCATCTCTTACCTACTCTTAACTTTCCCTCCACCAGGTAGTGGTCAGACATACCTCCACCCTCCCCACTCAGAACTCTCACATCCAACATTCTTCCTATTACATTTCTAGACACAACCACATAGTCCATCAATGCTTTATCCACAACCATTCCACCCTCCTGTCTCACCCATATATACTTATAAATATCTTACTTCTCAAACAGTGTATTTCCTATCACCATCTCTCACTGAACGCACATTCCTATCATTCGTTCCCCATTTTCATTTCTTCCAGGCACACCATGCATATAAACTACACCTTCAACTGCTACATTTCCCACTCTAGCATTCATATCTCCCATCATTACCACATTCACATTCGCTCCAAAACTCTGCAGACACTCATCAACATCATTCCAGAAAGACTCCCTCTCTTCTTCATCCCTTTCACTACCAGGCCCATATGCACTCACAAAACACCCACAACTCATGTTCAAACTTCGCTTTCACCCACATCAGTCTCGATGACACCTCCTTCCGTTCAATCACACACTGCTGTACTTCCGGACTCACTAACAAGGCCACACCTTCTCTTGCCCTTCCTCTATCAACACCTGACAAACTTCCATTCACACTTCCAAACATAGACTCACCCTTCTCTTTCATCTTCGTTTCTCTCAATGCTAACACATCCAACTTTCTTCTCACAAACATTCTCCCTATCTCCTCCGTTTTAGCCTCAATCGTACTACATCCACGCACATTCATAGACCCAATCTTCAGGGTACGGGGATAACTCAATCCCCCATCCCTTTCTCTGGCCTGTCTCTTTTTAGGAACTAAAAAACAGAGGAGGGGGTCCTAGTCCCCTCACCCCGCCCCTTTTAGTCGCCTTTTACGACACGCAGGGAATACGGTGGCAGTATTCTTCCTAACACAACCTTGCCGCAGAGTAGTAGTACCACCTCATAGTGCGGCCAGATTGTGTCCCCCCCGCCACAAGGGGGACGTCTTATCCTGCTTCATTCTTCCTTCAGACCTCTTTATCGTTAGGTAGGATCCATCTTATAGAAGGAGCTAATAAAGGCTATACACAACACCTAAAGTTTGAAAAGTTTCTACCAAGCTGAATAAAATGGTCTATACTTAACAGGAATGAAATGTAACTGGCGTTATAACTGAAAGGGTTAAGAGTTAAGGGCCTGGTAGTGAAGAAGATACAATAGCGTAGTGGGGACAAAGGAAAATCGTAAAAGATGTCCTACAGAACGAATTAAACTTTTTAAGATAATGACGTATTTTCAGTTCATTTGGTTTGAAGTAGAATTTACAATCAGGAAATATATTTTTAATGAACTTCCGTACTGTAGTAAAACTACCTGTCTTTAACTGGGAGAAATACATGAGTTGCCCTGACAAAGAGAGGGTTATTGATACCAGTGTTAACACTCTGTCTCATGTAATTCTTGTATTTTATCGTCTGGCGTTGGCTGCAATATACGTCGTCTAATTCGAAATACTAGAGTTGTGCTAACCACGAAAGAATTAATGGTACCATTATTAACACGCAGGCTCCAATGACTCACTGATTGCTGAATATAACTGGTCATGTGTTAGATGGAATAGAATGTATAGTTCCCTGACCATGAGTTTACATCCTGGGACATCTTTCGTATCTTCGGCATTCCTAGTGCTTAACATATATTTCTAAGTTGTTTTTGATATTTTAGTGTCTTCTCATGGCTTTCACACCTGATACAAACAATAGGCTTATACTATTTTACCTGTCTATATTCTAGTTTTTCAAATTGCCTGGATTTTTGTATAGCTTTCTCACCAGTGACACGAAACATACCTTTCAATATCATTTGTGGCTCAGTACCGGTATGTTTACAATTTTTAGCATTCTCTGAGATGTTTCCCTTCATCTTGTATATAAGCTCATATGCATTATTTGAAGTATTTCTGCTACCTTCTGCACGTCTCTCACCAATAACAAAACTTTAGCATCAGGAGCTTTGGAATGAGCTCAGCTACACAGCTACTGTAGAGGGTAGACTGTAGCACCAGTCGAACAGGGCGGTACTCCCAAGGTGGATGGAAAGCTGATGACACAGAGAAGCTGAAGCTCTCATTTCATCAGTCCTCGGGACTCGTTTCTGACCATCCCCTTTTGCTGAACCTTTTCAGTGTTTCAGTAACACAGACAGTAGGCCAGAATGCCCTCCAATATAAGTTCCTCTGTCAGCACCAAAGTACATGCACTTTATACATTACGCTTCCTTGTCTAATTTCTGGTAAAAATTGCATCACAGCAACGAACCACGGAGTCCCTTGGGGTGGGGGAGGGGCATAAAAGTCCCCACCATCCGCCCCTCTCCCGGTAACGATCAACCGAGATGCCTGAAACCAATGTCTGACTCATTTTTCCTTCATTATTGCAACATTCGCGGCCTTTCCTCTAGCTTTCTTTCTGTTGAACACCACCTTTCCTCGCGTAAACCTCATCTTTCTCTCACAGAAACTCATCTGCCGAAGGCAATCCCTCTCTGTATCCTCCTACTTTCTCTATACCCATTTCAAAGTCAAAGGTGGCTGTTGTATATCTGTACGCAACAATATATGATGGGGTGGATAAACATGGAATGTGGAAATTATTAAGAATATATGAAGCAAATGGAAAGTTGTTAAATGCCGTGAAGAGTATGTGTGAAGGGGCTTAAGGCTGCAGTGCGTGTGGACAGTGAATTGAGTGAACTTTTCTGTTTGAATGTTGGGTTGAAACTGGTTGTCATGTCTCCATTGTTGTTCAATCTGTATATGGATGGGGTTATAAAAGAGATACAAGGTAGGGCTGTGGATGTTGGAGTGGCTTTAATGACAGAAGACGATGTTTCGAAACTCTATGTACTATTGTTTGCAGATGATAGTGTACTGATAAGCGTAGACGAAGGGGAACTGCAAGGCTTGTTGAATGAGTCTGGAAGAGTGTGTAAAAAACTGAATCAAAAGGTGAATGTAAGAACAAATAAAGCTATGGTCTTCGAAGTAAACAAGTCACTGGATGTACAATGATGTTGGAGGATGAGGAAATGAACAATTTAAATGCATATAAATACTTGGGTAGTGATGATTAAGGATGGAAATTTGGAGGGTGAAATGCTTGGAAGGGTACAACAAGAAAGAAAGGATGCTAGTTCTATAAAAGCAGTGATAAGAAACAGGGAAGTGAGTATGGGGCCGAAAAAGCTTCATAAGAGGGAAGGGAATGTTGTCATTGCTTAGGCACATGAAGGGTTCATGAACTATGAAACTGCAAGAAAAGCTGATTAATCAAAGTTGGCTGTGAGCTAAGTGAAGACAGCCGTCAAGGAACATTTTGTATATTTTGCAAAACTGTCTGGCCGCATGTCAAATCAAACAATAGAGGTCCTGTAACCCAAGGGTGGAACGACTAATGACTATTGGTTAAATACATAAGATCAAGCTGTATTACTCTTGTTTCACTCTCAGCTTGTCAATATCTTTTTATTTATTGGCTGGTGAATTGGACAGGCCGACGTTGTTTACCGTACTGACTTGACGATATATATGTAGTAGGTGCAGACCGATTAAAGTAGGGGAGCATCTCTCTCTCTCTCTCTCTCTCTCTCTCTCTCTCTCTCTATATATATATATCTCTATATATATATATATATATACTGTACATATGTCGTTGACAAAAGAATAATTAGAGGACGATGAGGAAGTGATGGGGATGGAAGGGTGAGGGGGTGTACAGTCAGGGCCAAAAGTCATAGCCTACTAGCCTACTCTACCACTCCGTCTGTTGTATATAGGGACCGTCCGTCACTTTCCTTCTTGACGCATAATATCAAAGAAAATCGCAAATGGTTAGAGAAACACACTCCGTCTACCTGTCTATCTATGTATAGCCAGACGCCTTGATCCCGTAAAGGGTGCCCACAAACAAATAGCCTCCATGTCACCCTGTCCCCTGCCATTTCACTGCCCTCCCTCCAGCTCGCACACCTCACTCTCACATATCTCTCCATTCCATCCCTTCATCTCATTCTCGGTCTCCCACTCCCTCTCTCCACCTCCACCTCATTTACATAAACTCTTCTGGTTAGTCTCTCGTTCTCCATTCTCTCCACACAGCCTAACCACCTCAGTGTATTTCTTCAAGTGCTTTCTGTCGCATTCACATCCACACCACAGCGCTCATTCACTTCTCATTTGTCAGTCTACCTCGCCAGAGTAACTGCACATGCTCTTTCAAACAACTCATTTCCACTGCTCAAACTCTTGACTTGTGTCCTTCCAACACGCTCAAGCTTCGCCTCCGTACGTTTGAATTGGTATCACAGTATTATAATGGAGTGACTTTTTTTGCTTCCATGTTCACTTCCTTATTTCTTTTCACTGCTTTCAAAGAACCAACGACCCTTCCTTCAAGTTGTACTGTTTCAGGCGCGTCATCCACTAAACGTCCATTCTTACTCATCACACTAGTCAAGTACTTAAGTGCTCTCACTTTTTCCATTTCCTTACCATCTAATCTTACTGTGCACTCAGTGACTTAATTCCTCCCGAAAACCACAACTTCATTTTTCAATACATTCACCTTTAGATTTCTTTTCTTACACATTTTTCCAGAATCATTCACCAAGCCATGCAGTTCCCCTCCGTCTTCACTTAACAGTAGATTATCATCCGCAAACAAGAGAACAAGAAGTTTCCAAACGCTATCCTCTCACATTAGGATGTTCCAATGGATGCTCCAACATCCACTGCCCTACTTTGTATCTCTTTTATAACTCCATTCAAATGCAAATTTTAAGATCATGGAGACATGACACATCTCTAATCCAACATTCAGATAGAAATATTCACTCAGTTCACCATCCACACTTATTGCAGCCTTAGCGCCCTCATACATATTCTTCACGGAATTCAACAGCTTTCCAATTACTCCCTATATTCATATTTTCCACATCACTTGTCTATTCCCTCTTTTATATGCTTTCTCCAAATCCATCAGGGCCACATACAACTTATTTCTCTTCTCTTGAAAGATGAATATCTGATCTAAAAAATATCTTCTGCTCCTAAAATCTTCCTGTTCTTCTCCAATTAATTCCTCTGTTATTCCCCTAACTCTGTCACTGCATATCTTACCATATACTTTTCTATTTACACTAATAAGGCAAATATCCCTATGAGTACCACACACTTCTTTTCCCCCTTTTCCTTTGAAGAGGGGAATAATTATATTTGGCTTCCAATGCTCTGGAACTCTGCCATTCTCCCAGGACGATTGGCACAGCTTCCATATCCATTTTACTCTTATCTCTCCCCCGGGCTTCAACAATTCACCACACTCTCCATCAGTTCCTGGGGCATTCCCAGTTTCGACCTTCTTCATTGCTTCCAATACTTCCATCCTACTGATCTCTTTCTCCCATCTCATCTCCCTCCTTCTCCCAGTCATTCCCCAGGTACTTATACTTGCATTATTTTAGTTCTCTGTGTTTAACAGTTCTTTAAAATGTTCTCTCCATCTGTTCACTTTTTCTCCCTTCTCCACGAGCAATCTAACATTTTAATCTTTCACTCCCCAACTTACTTCTTTATCACCGTGTCTAACTTTCTTTATCTCCTTCCAGAACATGTTCTTACAATCCCTCCACACTCAATTCCACACTCAATTTCCTTCCCAATTCCTCATCCACTCTCTCCTTACTCCTTACTAATTTTTCACATTTCTCCCATTCTCGACATATAACTTTCTATTCCGTCTCCCAGCTTCCTCCATGCCTTTGCTTCCCATCCACTCACTATATGCTTTCTTTTTTTTACGCAACAGCTTGTCTCTCCTCACCACTGTTCTTTGCATCCCCTTTTCGCCTTCTTTTCATCTTACACACCGCCTCACATGCTGCTGATTTTTTCTGTGAATATCTTGCACATACCATCCACCTTCTTCTGTTCTAAAACATATTTCTCCATTTTTTCATCATAACATAATTAGTTATGAACATCAGCCACCAGAAGAAAGTAATAAGTAGAAGAGGTGAAACATAATACACATTCTACGAACTTGTCTCCAACCGTACCTGGCCCAAACAAAAAGGTACATGGTGGTTGGAGTGGTGGACTTTGCTTTGGGAACGATTTTATAGATTTCAGTGTCACATTATGTGTTGTGTTGGAGGCTTCGTATCAACTGTTTCTTAGTATTTTTGTATGCATAGTACACATTGATATTTTTCATTTTATTTGTTTTTCGTACATAGTGTTTTTCAGTAACGTACCGTAGAGGATGAATAGGTATAATATGCAATATATTTTCTGAGAAATAGGTACTGTGAAGTTCTCTGTGCCACCAAGAACGCGGCCCTGAATTTGATATCTCCATATTCACAGATGTTCCGTATGACTACATCGATATGCCATGCACGTAGCTACTCCCACTAACACCCAAACGTCAGAACTGAATGTGATATCCCCAGCATAGATTATGACAGGAAGATGGTTGGAAGTAATGCCTAATTGGCGAGTGACGTGTCAGGCCTGCGGAACCAACCTTCAGCTGGTGTGTGGAAGGTGGATCACTGGACCTGAGAACTGACCTCCTAGCTTACGTGTAAAGGAAGATGGACTGCAAATTCAGTTAGGGTATACTTTTTATATCTTTGCTACTTTAAGAAGATTTAATTATGCTCACTGTAGGTGCCTCTTGCCCAGCTGAAGAGGTTAGAAAGAGCCTTCAAAAACCCTTTCATCATAGGCTAGGCTTTCTCTCCCAAGGCAAATAAAATTCAGGTGATAGTAAGAATAAACAAGAATATACGGCAAAAAATTCAGAGCTTAGACAGATATAAAAGAAGTAGAAATTTATCTTATGCATGAAATGAACTGAATTACATTTAAATGTTAATCCCTGCCTTCCGAAAATAATATTACACTTGTGTTCGCTAAGCAAGAAGGGTGTTATTCTTGGATCGGTGTGTTCTTACCTAATTGTTCTTACCTAATTGTATCTTTACAGGAATGAGTCAAGCTCGTATTGTCCCGTGTCTTAGACCATATTTATCGTACATATCCTTAAATTTGTGAATTGTTTTGGCACACACTATTTCATTCGGTAGTGCATTCCATTGATCAATTGCTCTGTTTGGGAAACTGAATTTCCTTACGTCTTTATCACCTCTCTTCTTATGCAGTTTTTTGCAGTGTCCTCTTGCTGATGCTTCTCCATATGTTAAGTAATCATTTATGTCTATTTTCTCCTTTCCTGATATGCACTTATATAGCATTATCATGTCACCTCTTTTCCTTCTCTCCTTTAGTGTTGGTAGATTCAGTTTATTTAGTCTTTCTTCATAGCTTAGGTCCCTTAAGCTTGGTATCCATCTTGTAGCGGCCCTTTGAACTTTTTCAATCCTGTCTATATGCTTTTTGAGATGAGGACTCCAGACTACTGATGCATATTCCAGGGTTGGTCTAATGAATGATGTTATTATCCTTTTTAGCAAGTCTTCATTTATGTATGTGAATGCTATTCTCATATTTGCAAGCAGTGTATACATGTTCCGTACCTTCTCGCTGATGTGGTCAGCCGGAGATAGTCTGTTATTGATAATCACACCTAGGTCTTTCTCTCTTTCTGATGTGTATAGGGTTTTATTTCCTAACTTATAATCCCAATCAGGTCTTTTTCCACTTTTACCAAACTATGACACTTGTCCACATTGAATTCCATTTGCCATGTACTACTCCATTCATGAAGTTTATTTAATTCTTCTTGTAGCTCCCTACAAGAGTCTGTGCTAGTAATTCTCCTTTGTATTTTTGCATCATCTGCAAACATATTCAGATAGCTCTCATTTCCAGTGTTACTGTTTATATCATTTATGTACACTAAAAACATGATTGGTGCCAGCACCGAACCCTGTGGTACTCCACTAGTCACTTCTTTCCATGATGAGTAGTTTCCTCTTAGTACTGTCCTCATTTCTCTTTTTATGAGAAAGTCTTGCATCCAACAAAACAGTTTGCCTCGAATTCCTCCTTGATGGTACAGCTTCCATAAAAGTCTTTGGTGTGGTACTGTGTCAAAAGCTTTCTTGAAATCTAAATAGATACTGTCCACC
The DNA here is from genome assembly GCF_032717465.1 of Coenobita brevimanus. Taxonomy (NCBI): domain Eukaryota; kingdom Metazoa; phylum Arthropoda; class Malacostraca; order Decapoda; family Coenobitidae; genus Coenobita; species Coenobita brevimanus. Next base: position 25,446,069 of record NC_137056.1, on the reverse strand, counting down.
CATCCTTCCCTTTCCTGTATTGTGTTTGTTACTCTGTCATAGTAGCTCAACAGATTAGTAACACATGATTTTCCTTTTCTGAAACCAAACTGTCTTTCTGTTATCATACTGTGTTTTTCTAGATGATTTACCCAAGCTTTTCTTATATGTTTTTTCTAATACCTTGCTTACTACACTTGTCAGTGATACTTGTCGGTAGTTGAGAGGATTTTGTATTTTTCCTTTCTTGAATAAGGGACTATATTTTTGCTTTTTCCAAATATCAGGTAGTTTCCCTTGACTCAAAGATTTCTTGAAAATTAAAAATAATGGTTTACTTAACTCATTTGCACATTCTCGTAACACCCAACATGAAATTTCATCAGGACCACTTGCTTTTCCTCTGTCTAATCTACTTAACTCCTCTTGTATTACTTTTTCTGCTATTTGTATATCTGGTAGTATGTGTGGACATGCGTGTTCCACATAGTCTCTCTCAAAATTTTTTTCCTCTGTAAAAACTAATTGGAAATTCTTATTTAGTGCTTCACAAATATCTTTCTCTTGTGTATAAGTGATTCCCTCGTCCGTGATGGATTGTATTATATCTTTTACTTTGGTTTTGCTTCTGATATAGCCGTAAAACAGCTTTGGTTGATCACTACTTTTATTTATTATATCCTCAAACTGTTTTTGGGCTTCCCTCCTTATTCTTGTATAGTCGTTTCTTGCCTGTTTGTAATTATTATATGCCCTTTCACTATTGTGTCTTCTGTATCTATTCCACAACAAATCTCTTCTTTCTTTAGAGTTTTTACATTCTGTATTGAACCATTTCTGTATTTTCTTATCTGCTTCTTTGTGCTGTGGGATGTAATTCTGGACTCCTATTTCATAAAATTCAAAAAATTTTTTATATACAGCATTTAAATCTTGTCCTCTAAGCTCATTTTCCCAATCAACTTCTAAGAAATACTTCTTTAGGTCTTGATAATTTCCCTTTTTATAGTTTAGTCTCTTTTTGTAACTGTCAGTGCTGTTTACTATGTCATATGCTATCCTGAAGTTATAATTTAGTACTGCATGCTCGCTTTTGCCGAGTGGAGGGTGATATATTAAACTGTCAATGTCATTTTCTTGCCTAGTAAATATTAGATCTAGCACTGAAGGTACATCAAGTCCTCTTTTTCTTGTGGTTTCCCTCACATGTTGCGTTAAGAAAACTCTTGTACGAGATCAAGGAGCTCTTGGTCCCAGCAGCTTTCTTGGCTATTTATATCTAGAGTATTCAATTTATATTTGTATTGAAATCCCCAGTTAGTATAATTCTTTCCGATTTCTCTTCCATTTATGTAGCAAGGATCTTATACTCTGACTTGTACTCTCTGCTAGGTCCTCATATTCGTCTCTTTCCCATGTGTTTGATTTGGGTGGCATATATACAAATTGGCTACAATTACTTTACCTTCAGATGTGTCGATCTCTACTGCAATCAGTTCTACTTGTGATGGTATATCTATGTTTATTTCCTTGACTTTTAGATTTTTCTTAGTTAATATTATAATTCCTCCTCCTTTTTTTAAATTTCTGTCTCTTCTCCATATATTGTATTCCTCTAAAGTTTAGTATGTCATTGGATATCCTTGGTGTTAATTTTGTTTCAGTTAGGCATATTATTTGTGGTTCATTTTCTCTGACATAATCATTCATCTCTAGTAATTTAGATACCATTCCATCCACATTTGAGTACATCAACTTTATCATTTTGTTTATATACTTGTCATGACATGGTTCTACTAACTTCCTCCTTTTTCTTCCATCCTGTTTGTGTACCACTTTCGTACCTGCAATCCTATTACTTTGTAAAAAAATTTCTTCTTGTCCTCTTCTGATCTTCCCTCATTTTTTGTTTTTGCTTCCTCCCTTTTCTCTTTCAGTAATTCCAGTTCCTCTTGTGTTAGACATCTTTTTATCCATACATTTTTGAACTCCTCTTTTTCCATAAGATTCTTTGCATTTTTAGTATCTCTTCCACAGTGTTTACACTCTGGAAAGTCACCTTTAGAGGTCTTGTCTTGCTTTTCTCGTATTTCCCTAACCTTTTGTGTTCCTCTATGTCTTTACTACAGATTTCCTCTGATACTTCTTTCAGTAAGTTCATTACATTTCCCATCTCCTTTTTGTCTCTAGTGATTTTGTTTTTAATTTCTTCCTCTTCTATACCAGTGATTACTATTGATTTATTTATTTCTACTGAATCTCTGACTAACTTTGGATTGTTTTGGATTATTCTTTTCACTTCCTTTTTAATGCTTTTTTCCTCCACCCTTGTTTCCAAGTCTTTCTTTACTTTCACCATTTCAGCATACGTGATTTCTACATCATTTTTGTAGCTTTGCACAGCTTCATTCACCTGTGTTATCTTCTCCTCAATATCACTGCTCTGGTCCATAAGACTGCTTGCTTGTCTAATTGTCTCTGTGTCATTTTTTAACTCTTCCATAACACTCTCGTGATTAAATACTGTACTTCCCATTTCACTCACTTTCTTCCTAAGGGTATTCAAATTCCACTGTTAGTTCACTGATGGTTGTGTCTTTCTTATTGGCCTCCTTTCCCAGTTTATCTATCTCTTCCTTTTGCAAGTGCATTTGCTTCTTTATTTCATCAATTTCATTTTTGAAAGCCATTTCTAGATTGTGTACACGTTCAACAAGTCTATTGTGAGTCTCCACTTCAACTAGTTCTTGGTAGAAATCGTCATTTTGCTTTTTACTTTTATCCCTTTTCTTTTCCAAATTTGTTTTACTGAAGTATGTATCCATTTTGTAATACTAAATGAACAGAGTATGTACTTACAGTGTGCACGCTTTCCAGGTCTTTCTGTAGTATAAACAAACCCAGCTGACTCAACGCATCGTGGTTCTTTGTTGTTTCAACCAGTCTTATTTAAACTTATTATTTCTTTTCCTTTTAATAATGAAAAATCATTTAGTCTAACCTGGTACAGAGCTTGACTCATTCAAAGATACTTATTTAGGTAATGCCTCTGGCCGTGTTGAGCTTGTATGGAGCGCCGGTACAGACGTCCACATCCGACGATGCCGTGTGTGTGTGTGTGTGAGAGAGAGAGAGAGAGAGAGAGAGAGAGAGAGAGAGAGAGAGAGAGAGAGAGAGAGAGAGAGAGAGAGAGAGAGAGAGAGAGAGAGAGAGAGAGAGAATGAAAAAAGATTTACAGTATTAGTTTTTAGCCAGTTTTGGTGGAAGAGTCGAGATCAGCCAGTGACAAAAACTCATTTTTTAAAACAATAGGTCAGAGTTATGCTAATTATTGACCAAACAAAAGCAGTTTGAATAGCTTTTATCCAATTTTGACCAAACTCGGGGAACGGTTGAAGGTAACGTAACACTGAGGTAACTCAGTTTTGAGAACAAGGAGTTAGGACTTTCACACGCTCAGGAGTCGAACGAAGAGTCGCCAAGAGTTCAAAGTCCTTGTGGATTCTTGTCAATTTGGCCAAGAACCCAGCAATCTAGGAGTGCACCAGGTGGGCGCTACAAGTACTGTAGCTACGATAGCTTATGCATTGCTACGAGTTCCCTAGGGCGGCGCTATGTGTAGCAAAGAGTCATTACGCATTGCCGAACCAAATGGTCAGTAAAGATCTACGAGTAGCCATGAGTAGCTAAGAGTAGCTAAGACCCCCACTAGAGTAGTTACGAGTGCACTACGACCATCAAGAATTTGATGCGAGTCTGTCAGGAGTGTCGGGCGAAAAAAATATATAAAGGATGTGATGCATGTGGACTACTCATTCAATAGCAAGCTTGTATTCAGCATATACCTATGTATCCTCAACAACCATGGCTGGAGATGCGCGCGAATTGAAACTACTGAAGAAGCAGGTGAATTTGGCATGTGAAGCGGCCGACATCAGTGTGGCAATATGTAGGCTGTTACCTGAGAAGAAGAAAAGGAAGCAAAAGAGGAGAACCCTTTGGAGCAGGTTATGGCTGCTACGATGGCCAGTGCGAGAAACTTATTGAAGAGATGAAATTAGAGGACTCCCATAGCTTCAGGAATTTTCTTCGAGTGGATGACATGATCATGGAACTGCTGGTAAGGGTTGGTTCTTGTATCGAGATGCAGGACACCTTCTGGAGGAAGTCATTGTCACCTGGGATGAGGTTGGCCATCACTCTATGCTACCTGGCGACTGGAGATAGCTACAAAACCTTTTCATATGGCTTCAGAGTGGCCCACAATACCATCTCACTTATCATTCCCGAGACCTTCGAGGCCATCATCGCAGAGTACCTGAAGGATGTCCTGGCCTGCCCCACAAATCTGGAAAAGTGGAAGGAAGTGGCTTCCCTTTCCTCCAACAAATGGAATTTCCACCACGCAGTCAGTGCCTTGGATGGTAAGCATATATAACACCTGGCACCTCAAAACCAACGGCCACCGACTCCCAGCAAACTCGCAGTGACTCCTACCACACTTTTACCATGCTCTTGGCATATTCGTAGTGACTCATAGATAACTCTTAGCTACTCCTCGTCGCCCATGGGTGAAACGAAACGAAACTTTTGAGTACTCCACTGAAACTCCTACCTACTCTTGGAAGACTCCTTGCTACTCTTACCAACTCATAACGACTCCTAGCTACACGCAGTTACTTACAACGCATCTTAGCAACTCGCAAAGGTTTTCTGATACAAGAATCCATTGAGAGTAGCTCTGAGTCGCTTAGAGTAGTCACAAGCTCCTTAGGTATGCGCTGGTAGTTTAAAAAATTCGTAGCGGTTCTCAAAAGATTTTGAACATGTCAAAAACATCAGCAGTGTGCGAGGAGTCTCGAGACAGTCCGTAGGACTATAGAGGAATTCTCAGGAGTAGGGTGCAGAATGTCTCAAGAGTTGCAACTTGCAATGATTCTTCGTCCGACTCCTGAATGTGTGAAAGCCCCTTAAGGACTCAGGGCTAGTCATAGTTCGAATACAGTGTGTGGGTGTCAACAACACAACTTAAACAGCTTTGATCTAGTTTTGACCCAAATAGGTTGGGGGGGTTCAGTACAATAAAACCTTATTGTTATTTATGAATGTTGGTCAAAGGGCAACGTCAACATAAGCATTTTCTTTCCGATTTAGGCCAAACTTTGTGGAAAGGCAGAGGGTGAGGATTTGAACGTGAGAACAATCAGTTAAAGGTCATTGTCACAGAGAAGGATTTAATTAAATTACAAGGCATGGTCAGAAAAAAAAAAATGGCTGAAGTGTTGATAATCAGGCCAGAATGAAGGGATTCAGTTTTAAGAACGATGAAGGTCTTAGGGTAGATCAGTGTTCGACCCGTGTGTCTATAATTATGATCAAAATTACTGAAACAGTTTTGTTCTAATTTTGATCCCACTTGATGAAAGAGTTAAGGATCGCCCAAAAAGTTTACATTATTACTGAGAACAGTAAGTCAAAGGTCAAAGTCACATGGAAAGGCCAGCATAGACAGCTTTTATCTGATGTAAAGTAATCTTTGTGGAAGGGTTCAGGTTAAAAAGAGGTTCGATTTTGAGACCAGTTAGTCAAAGGACAAGGCCACAGGGAAAGGCAGAAGGTCAACATTTCTGGAAAAAGTAAACTCAGTTTCTTTTGATCTCATTTGCAGCAAAGTGTGTGGAATTGTTAAAGGTTAAACAAGAATGAAGTAATTTGATGCTGAGAGTTGGAGGGAGCGGGTGTTGCACTTTTTGAGTGTCCATATTTCTATAAGCTTTATTCTTGCTCTCCGGACGACTTTGTTTAAGTTTACATGGATATACTGTATATTTCGAATTGGAAGGGTTAAATATAGCCTTAATTATCTTCACAGCTAAAAATCGTCTAAAATGAGTCAGAACAGAATAAGAATTACGTCACTTGACTGGGAGGGGTTTAGGCAATACGCAAGGAACGACTGCAGAATTCACGAAGCAGCATTTAGGAAATTTATACTAAACTAAAATTAATGATGAAATGGTTGGTGTCTGCAGTGGGTAAGCTGATGCGGAAGGAACAAGAAGCACTCAGAGAGGGCAACACCCATGCTATAGTGTGTCTTAAAACCCGTCCACATAGTCAGTGGGTCCTGTGATTCTGAAGTATGGTAATGAGCAGAAGTTGGATAATAAATGTGTAAGCCTTCCCTGCTTCTGATCTACTGTTTATACTGTGAATCGGCACCATGCTTCAAAACTAATGAGCAGTGTGTTCCGACACAAAATATTTGCACTGACTATGTGGTGGGGCATTAACTTCGAAAATTTGATCCTACTCTGCGTCCTAGATCTTTTAACGATTGCTCTCAAAATCGATTACGTCATCCATACCAGACCCGTAACCCATCCATCAATTTTGATTTAGGCTATCTCGTACCAAAAGTATTTAAGTTGACCTTTTACCTATTATCCATTGTTATGAAAACAGGATCATTTTAACCTTGACTTAAACCTTTCAACCAAGTTTCATCCAACAGGAAATACAACTGAGATAAAGGCCGCAACTCTGACCTTGCTCTGTGACCTTTACCTCTGACTGGCTGTTCTCATAACTGATTCACTTCAATTTTTCCTATCGCTCAACCCTTCAACCAAATCTGGTCAAAATCGAACAAGAAGTATTTATGTTGATTCGGTTTTTGCCCAAATACTGTACGTAGGACTTTTCTGACTCAAAAATTAGTCACCGTATTCTCTGATAGTCCCGTCATTATACCAAGTTTATTGAAGTTCAGGTAAACAGTCTGACCTTAATCCTCCTAACAAATAGACAGAAAGACAGGCAAACAGGACCAAGCACACAACCTCTTTGACTGCGCTTGCAGGTGTAACAATGGTAGTAACCAAGGAACGGCATCTGGGAGGAAGGGAGGAACAGTATTTTGCTTCATCTTGACATCTCTATTTAACTTGCGATTTTTTTTTTTGTTTAGCAAGTGAAGTATTAACAAAGGTTTCATGTAACTCCTCCAGCTGAATAAACCTTTATATTCTTCCTTTCCAAGTGAATAAATTCGTATGCTAGGAAGGATTTTGAGTGATGAAAGGGTTAATAAAGACTATAACTAACAGTTCAGACTTAAAACATTTCTCTTTAGTTACCGTAAATAAATCGTTTGGTGTTATGAATGATGGTGGGAGCAAGTGGGGACGACACCATGTTGTTCCCAGACGAGTTTACTAATTCTTGGAAGAATATCTATTAGCAAAGATGTTAATGAAAGATATAGCCAGTCTAAATCCTCCAGTTCAAAAAAGTCTCTCTTGCGCTGAATATTTTTTTTGATGGGGAGGATCTTTCAATGTGAAATGTGCAGGAATACTATATCTAACACCTTTAGACCGGAAAATATCATCTAAGCAAAAAAAAAAAAAAAATGATACTTAGGCTTCCAAGCACTGATTGGATTGATTTAGCTTCTGTATAGCTTTTCCAGTTCGTAAATTCTCCCCTAAGCTATATAAAATCTTATAGAGCGGTAAGAATGAGTGTGGGTGGCAGGGATGGAATTTGAGGTGAAGTATGGTTGGCGAAGGGAAGTACACAAGCGTGAAATGAACTCTGGAGATTAGATTGTGTGGCCTACCGAAGTATTGTAACGTATGGAGAGAGAGAGAGAGAGAGAGAGAGAGAGAGAGAGAGAGAGAGAGAGAGAGAGAGAGAGAGAGAGAGAGAAACTAGTAGCTTCATTTTCTATCAGTCATTTATTTATCCAAACTAACTCATTTTGGGACGACACACATGGATATTTCATATTTACAGCGACACTTCTGTATGAGGTGAATTTGTTTTATATTTAGTTTTCTGAATGATCAGAAATTTTTATTACGAAGTCTTTTGATTTTTTTTTTTGGTCACCGGTAAACAAATTCCATGTTCAAATTGGCCGTGGTGGACAAGATGGACATTGTTTAATTTTTTGGTCTGAGATTTTAACCCGCCCCGTCCCGACCAATTTTCGACCACTGGTACCCCCCAATCCCGACCATTTTTCGACCTTTTTTTTTTTTGCTTAAACTTTCGCTTTTGGTCAGAAACAATGGTCGGTGGCAAAGAAATTGGTCCCCGGGGTCCCTAATTAGCTTAACCAGGTATGCCTTGGTCCCACCTGGCCCCGTGTTCTCCCTAGGCGGTCTGAGCCTCAAACGTTTTCTATGGTATTATGAGTCTGGGAAACCAATGAAAGTAAGTAGAAATGAATTTATTACAAACATAAAAACATGTGATAAAAGAGTATATTGGATTTTATACAAAAATAGAGCACAAATAAGCATTGTACCATCGTGCGAAACGAGCAAAATCGGCCAACTTGGTCACGATGAATCGCTAACATTCTAAAATCATGATACATATAATTTTTTTTACTTACATAATACTTCTACAATAACATTATACCATTTTACATTTTATTGAACTGTTTTTACGTATTCACAGGCCTTTTGATAACATTTAGCGTAATGTTAGCGCTTATTTACGTAGTGAGTGAACTCGCTGTGACTGTTGTTTCAATTCGTATTGTGCTTTTTCTACTTACATAATACTTTTCTAATATTATTATACACTTTTCAACTTTATAGAACTGTTTTGAGATTATTTCAGGCCTTACGTAAATATATAGCGTAATAATAGCGCATAATAACACACACGGTGAAGTCGCTATGACAACTATTTCAAAGTACAACCTATTTTTGTACTTATATAATAATTCTCCACTAACATTGCACATGTAAACACTTGATAAATTGATATCACATCATTTCTGAACTTACGATGGAACTGAGCGTCATATTTGCGCGTACTTATACAGGGAGTGTTATCGCGATATCATTTGTTTCATCTTACACTGGTAATCAACTTATAAAATACCTTACTACTAACATTACAACATCTTCCACTGTATATAATTCCAAACACATACTTACTGACCAGAATGTGGGTGTACTCGTGACATCAATTATGACAACTTACAGTAATGTTCAACTTATACGTTTTATTCATGCTAACATTACACCCGTTTCCACTTTATTTCCTTGCTATCACATATTTACTGACCAGATTTACACAATGGGTGTAGTTTTGATAACAATTCTTTCCACTTACACTAATTCTCATCTTATACATTACTTTTCTGAAAAAATAACACCCGTTTCAACTTTATATTTGACTTAGCACCTACTGACTGGCCTTACCATTATCATGAGCGTCATTTCGCCTTCCCACACAGTTTCAGTAGTGTAGGAAATTATGATATTCCTTGAAACAAGGCTGAAGGCACAACGCAACATTGCACTCGACACACTCGTATCTTGTGTCTTTTCTCTGCGTGGATGGTCTGACTGTCGAGTGCCTACATACATGGCAGCGACGCTGGGGTTTATGACGGTTTGGTTCGGAAGGGATTGCGCTGGGGTAGTGGCGTCCTGCAAGACGTAGGGGAGTCTGAGCAGCCCGGGGGGTGCGGGTGCGGTGTGTGGGTCTGTCCTGGGCATGCTTGGCGATTATTTCACGTGCCAGCTCCCTCACAAACCCCTCAAAGGTTTCGGATACTTCGGTGGTCATTGCGTGCAGGTAGTGGGCGTTCAGGACCGTGATGTCGAGCAAGTGGAAAAAGAGTATTTGTACCACTTCATCGTGGTCCTGGCACAGTCAACACTTGAAATCATCGAGTCTGACTGATCAACTTGCCTCATGTTCAGATTATAGGCAAGTACAGACTCTGGTTTCCATACGTTGCGCCTCCTCTCGCTACGGTGATCCACGGAGTCTGTGCGGTGCATCAGGGGGCTGTGAACAGTTGATAGGAGGCAAACTTCCCTGTTGTGGTTCCACAGGGTTGCAAGGATGTTATTGGCCTGGAAGAAAACCACCTCGTTCTTGTCAAGTTTCCTCCCTATCTTGACCATATGGCGACGGTTTCTCTTGACTGTACCACAGACTCCGGTGTCGTGTTGGAGGAGGAACCTAGCGAGAAGAGGGCTAGTGTACCGGTTGTCCAGGTACAACACATGACCACGATGAAGGTACTCTTCTATCATTGTCTTCACCACGGCCCCAGAGAGTCCTATACTCCGATCTTCTATTATATCTGTCTGTGCGTCCGTATACAAGACTATGTCTTGCACATAACCAGTCTTACAGTCACATATAAAGATCTTGAACCCGAAACGGTGTCTCTTGCTGGGTATGTACTGCCTAAAGGAAATATTGCCTCTCCACAACACAAGACTCTCGTCTATGATGAGGTCTCTGTAGGGATAAAATGAGGAGCGGAACATTTCCCGTAAATGATCAAATACCAGCCTAATTCTCCTCATTTTATCGGTGTTATTTGCATTGGCTGGATCATCTGCATCAAAAAAGTGGAGGCGGCCGAGAATATACTGAAATCGGTTACGACCCATCACCTTTCGAAAGAAAGGTGTGAGGATGATTGGGTCAGTTGTCCAGTAGGCAGGAATTTGGTTTTTCCTCACCACACCCATCAAGATAACCAGGGCCAAAAATAGGAACATCTCTGAAATAGTCACGGGATAGTCATACTGTTCGGAATGCCTGCTCGTGGTTCCCAAACGTTCACTTTCACGGCGCTGTGATTGTGAAAAAATATTCGTTTGTTCAACTATGCGCCCAACAAACGCCTCACCAAAGAACAAGTTGAAAAAATCCAACCGTGACGAACCTGCATTTACACCTGGAGCCGTGCAACCTGACCGCCACTCCTCAGTGAAAGGGTGAATGATGGGAGTAAAATTACTCCCATCTTCCCAGTTCTACATGACACCACCGTCTCCAGCCATGTCACCATCGTCCCCTTCATCAGGGTGGGGAGGTGAGGGTGGTGGGGGAGGTTGGGGAGGTGGAGAGCGGCGCCTCTCATCACTCGCACTTCTCTTCCCTCTCCCTTTTCCTTTACCCTTTCCCTTCCCTCTCCCTTTTCCTTTACCCTTTCCCTTCCTTTTCTTTCCTTTCCCCACATCCTGGGGCTGTGGGGAGGAAGTTTGGGAATATTCAGGGGCGAAAGAAGTGCTGGGGAGTGACTCAACCTCCTCTCCCCTAGGCCTACGAGCACCACGTGCTCGTGCTGCCTCCCTCACACCACTGGCCCCTTCACCCCGCACTACCCCCACACCACTCTCACTTTCACCCCGCGCTGCCGCCACAACACTTTCCCTTTCTCCCAGCAATCCCACCACACCACTTGCTACTTCCCCAGACAAAGTACTTTGACCATACCTTAGGTGTCGTCTCGCCCCACCTTCTGATCCACATGGTGATATTTTCTCCTTTCCCAACCACGCAGCGATATCACGTCCTAGGCCTCCGTCATCCTCATCGTCCTCATCCTCGTCCTGATCAGAATCATGATGGAGAGATAGCTGTGCACGTGGTTGGGGAGCAGGCTGGCCTTCCCTTGCCTTACGGTATGTCACATACCGCGTTTTTCGGGGCGAAGGGACCTCCTCATCACTGCTACTTATTTCTTCCTCTGGCTGGACATAATCGCGATCCACCACATCATCATCGAGTGGAGAATCACTGTCTCCAGTGAAGGCTTCCAGGACGGATGCGATTTCCTCGTCTGAGAGACCTTTCCGCGCCATGTCTGACCTGGGTCACTGCTAGCAGGTGAGTGACCGAGACAAGGGTGAGCGCGGGTCACGCGGGGTCTAGGACGCTGCCCGCCTGGCGGCAGGTAAGGGAGGCTTGGGTACCCAGGCGAAATGAAAATCTCGCGCGAATTTTGAAAATTGTGGAAATTATGAACCTTGCAATTGCAGGACGTTGAAGTACGTCCCCGGGACGCCGCGGATTAAGTTACCTTCACACTGCCTCGTCTTTTCCCGTATTATATTCCAGATAATTGCGGACGATTTTATTCAGCTGAGAGTAAGTCATGCAAGTTTGAATATGTTACTGATGACACCATTAACCCACGTATGGACTCAGCCTAATCATTGCCAGAGAACGGCAAACGATTTTTTTTTATTATTATTATTATAAGCAGAACAGCTTGACAGTACTAATGCATTACCATTAACCCCTCTCTTGGTTATTAAAAAAAAAAAAAATCGTGTGTTCTGTTCCTACTAAAACTGAACGATTTCATTCAGGTGACTAAGTTATAGGATCCTTAGAAACGTAACTCCCTTTCAAAACTAGAGATTCATTTTTTACTGCTACTGCCACCGCTTAACAGGCGATTCTTATAACAGCTCTCTGCTTCGATGATGCATTGAACATTTTATTCAGACTACAACAAGACGATTTTACTCAGCAACTAAGTTCATCCTACTACTGGAGGGGACACTAAGGCACCAGTTTGGTAGTCTCTCTTATACTAGATAATATATCTGGTGTTGATAAAAATATAGAAAAAGTCCGTCATCATTTTGAAGAGGTTAAAGGTATAATAAACAGTTATATTCTTCTTCAGTGGCACCACATCTTGTTTTATAGTCTTGCTACCACCAGATAATTTTAATCTGCTCGCAGAAGGGGAGGATGATAAAGAAGGTGAAATCAAAGTCCATTAATCAGCTGGTGATCCAAGTGTTTGTATTAAATGTTTTGTGTTGAGCAATTTACTTCATATGTCAACACCAGTATGTGTAGGCTAGGTGAAGCATACCTATAAATATTTATGTATATAATAGTTACATGTGGTAAAAGCCCCAGGAATGGATGGAGTATGTGGCGAAATGTTGAAATACAAGGGGAAAGATATGGATGGAAATCTATATGGAAAATGTGTAGATCGGCTTGGAGGATTGCAAATTGGATATAATTGTTTTCCTGTACAAAGGAAGGGAGGAGCAAGAAATTTGTGGCAGTCATAGGGGAATTAGCCTTCTCAGGCCAAGAAATTAAGTGGAGAAGAACAAGGGGGTTTTAGGAAGGGAGGAGGATGCAGGTATTCGTTCTGAGAATATTAGTGGTAAAATATCTAGAGAAAGGAAAGAAGTTGTATGCTGCCTTTGTGGATCTGGAAAAAAGCACATGACAGAAGAGACAGGTAAGGAATGTGGAAGGTTAGACCTGTTCAGAGTATAATTTTTTGTGAAATTTATAGCCTACTGCACTGATTCAAGTGGCTTTCAACCTGAAAAAGCCAGGTATCACAACCATCTTCTACTCAGAAAAAGCCAAAGTCTGCTTCAAAGGCCTTGAAGTTTTAGTGCCAAAAAATCATGAAAATCGCATTTTCCATAATAGATGGCCTTGCAACTTTGGCTATATCTCTCTTAACCCCTCCGTGCCGGGGGATTTCCATCGTCACCTCCTCCTCACTATGGGGGACTTCCATGATTTTGGTAAAAATACCCTTATTTCAAACCCTAGCATCTGCCAAACCAAAACACATGAAGCATACATAAGATTCAACAACTCTTCCTCTCTCAAATGAAAGTATCCCCAGGTCTCCAGGTGGTCTCGTCGATGAGTAAGTATAAGTTAAAGATGGCTGGTTTTCCTTGTTTTGGCGGGCTGTTTCTGAGCGCACGCCACTGCCAGTGACCTTGGACTCGCTGGTTAGTGTTGGCAGCGTTGACTGGAGTGGTGATTGTAACACTGCCCGGTCTTCCTTTGAGAAACCCGGAATTTTCCACTTAGCCTTCGACTTTTCCTTACTCACACTCGTAAGGATGAATCATCACCCCGTTCACGTGGTTCCCCACAGGGTTTTCCACTCGTTTCATATTGCCACAATGCCCCATAGGTGTGTGGGAAAAGAATAGCTCTTTGATTTTCTGTACTCACTTCTTGTGTCATTTATAACAATTTCCCACTACTACGGTACTTATATTTGCACTTGACATCATGATTGCAGGTAACTGCACTTTGAGAGGTAAATGCTTTGGCTGTTTCATGCAGTATGGTTGAGTATGAGGTAATTTCTTGCACTAAACTGTGACTAATTTGTACCAACCAGGATCATCATGAAAATATTACTAATGTTATACACAACTTACGTTTATTTGTACTTCACGTCACAAATATGCAAATTCTCACATATTCATCATTATTTTATGAGTTACGAGGGAAAAAATTTAATAATAGCCAACCAGGTCATTTTCTTTCTTGCTCATGCACTCGTGGTTTTCTTCCATGTAGCAGGTAGGGTTACTCGAGGTTTTCCAATCATTGTTTCACAAATAACCATAAACAGTAACACTTATTTTTTTTGCACTTGTAAAACTTGTTCTAAACACTTATAAATAACACTTAGTATCAGAGTTTGGCTGCCATTCTGTCTTTCAAATCTTTGGTCATTTTCTCATTTTTCACTAAAATGAGTGAAGGCTGCAACCTCCCAAGTCAAGTACCACCTGTGGTTTTTCAGCTTATCTAGTACAGCACTGGCTACCTCATTAACGTGTTTGTACTTTAGCATATCTTTCGTTAACTCAAGGTTCGTTAATGGAGCATCTGCAGCAGGTGAGACAGTCATCCATTTGGTGGCATAAAGCAAGGCCAGAAACATGTTAATCATTTTCAGTTTTACTAGAGTCACAGCAATATACCCTAGTTAATGAGAAATGAACAGCATCATACAGTACAGATTCATTGCCATCCTCCTGACTTGGTGAATAGCACCAGGTCTCTGGAATCGTTTGCCACAGGCAGGTTCTTCACCAAGGAGAATGACGGTGAGGTCTGCAACTTCTCAATAGTCTATTCTGGAAGGGTATGATGATAATAGTGTTTCTGTTAGCAGCTGTAAAACATTTATTTTCTTTTTCTTTAGCCAGTATTTAAATTTGGTTTTTCCCTATCTTCAGGACTTCATGTTACTTTTTGCTGATGTCTGCCCAGGATTCATGCATTTGTTTAAATAATAGATAAGCAGGGCTTTCCACCTTTCCAAATGCTTTGATCCATACAGCACCAACTATAATTTCCGACATATGATGGCGACATGCAAGATAAAAAAGAACTTTCTTTCCGAGCGTTTACTCCAACAATTTTGCTGCACATTAATGAATATCACAGTTACTTAAAGTTGTATCAAACACAAGAGCTACAACACTTGTACATCCCAAGCTGTTAGCAGCTCCATCGAAGCACTGGCTTGAGACAATCCAGCTGAGCTGTCAAGTGATGGAATGCCGAGTAATTTGTCTTCCTCATACTGGAGAGAGCCAGACAACAGAACTGTAAGAATTTCAGTTGGGGAATCAAGAATGGAACAGCCCGTTTCTTGTAATAGCTTTCCATCCCAATGCAAACCCCATATTTGGGAGGATTCTCTTTTACACTCAGCCATGTGCCCATTATTTAGGTTGCATCTCACCGTCATTCTGTTCGTACGAGTAGTAGATGTGATAAACTCATTCACATTAGAACCACCAGCTTTAAGAAGAGAAGTAGTGGCTGTGGTTTGATTATCAAAGTTTGCCTGCAGTGTTACAGAATTCCTCTAATTGCATTGTCTACTTGGAGAAGAACAGTGGTAAAGCAACATCACTTGGTTGCAAGGAACTACCAGGAATGGGCTCATACTTAACATCAGAATAAGAGGACCCACTGCTGGTATCACCATCATCTGGTAACAATAGGCCTACTTCAACATGGCTTCATACAGTGGCTTCATACTTTTTCCTAGCATTCTCTTCCATTTTTTTCCTTCGGATGAGACGGCTTGCTTTTTCTTCAAATACAGTACTTTGTCACGACCAGACTTATGTGGTATTCTTTCACATTTCTGATCCTGATAAAAATGAATGTCCTAGTTTTTCATTTCTTGCGTAACAGCCTGATTTTCTGAACTTCTTCAATAGCATATGGGACCCCAGTATCAAAATGGTAATCCATTTCTTTCCCAGTAGCAGCTACTTTGCCAATGGGATCACTTTCTCTTGCTTTATTTCTACACAGTTTTTTTATGTTTATCATATAGCTTCATGAAATGCAACATTACATTTTTTCCTGTGACAGATTTTCTTCTAGCTATCAATTTTGTCAAAATGGAAAGACTGTATCGACAGTTAAATATGCAAAAGCTTATTATTAACTGGCCTCAAAACTCAGGAAAATTCTTCAAGTGAAGGAAATATTGAAAATCCTGTCTGTTGGTTGGTAACTGAGAACCACTTATAGAATCATTTGGAAAACTAATTGAAAAGGTTTCTGGATCTGACCTAGTGGCAGGGTGTGAGAGTTTTTCATTTCTTTTTTTTTCTTTTATGTTGGCTGCTGAGACAGTGCCAGTTCATGGACCTCCACTGTCCTGCCATGAAATTTTCTTTTCGATATTTTGTACTAAAAATTGACACACAAGATAATATTAACATCAAATTACAAATGACAGCAATAGAAATGATCAAATACTCCTACTCCACAAACCCCATAAAAAAAAAAAAAAAATGACCAGTGTATACAAGACAACCGTATTAGCGTTCGTTCGTTAAAGATTCCCTGCACATATAGTGCAGGCCGGGCCATACATTAGCCCGGTCAGTGGTGTATGGGCTGATTATAAAACAGTAAGTGGGGAGGACAGGACCTGGGGAATGCCCAGCACACACGTCCTGTCTCCTGACTGGCTTTGTGGTGTGTGTACCGTATTAGCAGACCACGGGTTAATATAAGCAGACTGTGATACAATAATGATTAGACAAAGAAAAGTGAGTCCTGTCTTTTCAGTGCAAGAGCTGAAAATTAGGTTAAGAAATACTGGCAACTTGTCATTATAAATTATGTGGTAAATGCTGCCCTCCGGCGAGAAAATTATGTCTTGGTTTTTCTGTAATATTTTATGAGCTATGTATTAGTCCCAGTTCTCTTAAAGGAACTATTTTAATATACTATTATAGTCATTATAGGTTTATTTACCATTCATGCATAGTCCTCATGGAAATGTTCTAAGTTAATGGTACTAATATTTTTGTAAACTATTCTATGATCTTGTAAAGTATTGGACACATATATATGAATGGGAATCCTAATTTTAAAAGGAAATCTGCCAAATGTATATATATTACTGTTATTATTCGATAATGTTAGTAATAATATTCAAATAACCTTTATACCATCTGAAGAAAGTTGCATGAGCTTTTCAGTGGTACCATTTATAGTATAATATCCTGGCTAGAATATTAAGGAAGACATAACCAAAGTTGCGAGTCCATCTGCTACAGAAATGTGATTTCTGTGATTTTCAGACACTAAAACGTTATGGCCTTTGAAAGCAGTGATTTCCTTCATCTGAGAGGAAAATGGTTGTGAAATTTGGCATTTCCTGGTCAAAAAACGTGGGAATCAGTGCAGTAGGCTATAAATTTCACATTTTTTAAATTTGTATTTTGAACAAGCCTAGTCGAAGATATTGAAAAATGAATGGAACAAAAGACAGGAAATGTGGAAGGTATTAAAAACATGTGGAGTAGATGGGATATTGCTGAATGCAATGAATCCTGTGAGGTCACTAGGATGCAGTGTATATGGATAGTGAATTAAGAGAGTTCTTCGATTTGAATGTTGGATTATAATAGAGACTTGTCATGTGTCCACGGCTGTCCAGTTTACATATGGTCGAGTTATAGAAGGGATACAAGATACAGCAGTGGATGTTGGAATGTCTTTAATGAAAAAGGGAAGGGTTTGGAAAGTTCCTGTATTGTTGTTTGTTAACAAAACTGCATTATTAAGTGAAGATGAATGTCAACCACAGGGTTTGGTGTATGAGTTTGGAAGTGTATGCAAGAAATGAAATATACGTGAATGTAGATAGGAGTAAAGTTATGGTCTTTGAGAGAACTGAAGTTAAAGAAAGCTCAGTGAGGCTGGATGATGAGGAAATGGAGAATGTGAGTGCATTTTGGTACTTGAGTAGTGTCATGAGTAAGGATGGAAGCTTGGAGGATGAAGTGCTTGGAAGAGTACAGCAGGAAAAAAAAGTTGCTGGTTCATTAACCCGTCACATCCCGAGGTTTTCCGCACCTCCAACATCCCCCAGTCCCGAAGTATTTTCGAAATTTTTTTTTTTTTGGCTAAAACCTTCGCTTTTGGTGAGAAACATCGAAAATTCATAGAGAAATCACTCACCTGAGGTTTAAAATACCCAATCCAGGTAGGAGTTCCTCCTTACCTGACTGGGTTTTCTAATATGCTGGCACCAAAGAAAACGAGTTCTATGGGAGGGTAACTATTTTATCCACTCATAAACGGTATTTATTTATTTACTTGGTACGAATATATATGTAGTATGAGAGTATATTGGTTTTCAAGCAGTAATAAAAGCATTATAAGCATTGTTTCACTCACTAACTAATCACCATACCTGACCTATTTTTGCCACATTACCTGATCATTATTTCTGGCTGTTTCTTCTTCTAATGCTATGTAAACATTGTCCTCCACATTGTCATCGATTGGGGAATAACTCTGGCCCTGAATATCTTTACTAGCCAGGTCACTGGTAACAGGTGAATTGCCAAGACAATGGCGTGAGGGGGGGAGGGGGGGAGGTTATGCGGTGTAAGCATTGTCCCTGCTTGGCATCTTGTAGAGGAATAGAGGAAGGTGTCCCGTGTATACATACGAAAAATCACGCGCGAAAATCGAAAATTGTGCAAATTAGGGACCTTGCAATTGCACGATGTACTGGTACGTCGCCGGGACTGGCAAATGCAAATCGTTGCAACGTACCCATACGTCGACGGGACGGGGCGGGTTAAAAGCAGTGATATGGTGTAGGGAACTGAACATTCAAGTAAAAAACTCAATACATGACAGTATTGTGATCCCCACTCTAAAGTACGGATATGAAGTTTGGTAGTTGTTGGAAGGAGAGAAGACAAGAATGAAAGCAGTGGAAAGTAGTTATTTGAGGGGAGCATGTGGAGTTCCATGGAGAGACAGGAAAACAAAGGAGGAAGTAAAGAAGGATGTGGTACTGACGTAGATCTGGTTGAAAGCGTTAAGTAAAAAAAATTGAGACTGTTTGGCCATGTGAAGAGACGGGGAATGAAAGGCTGATCAGAATGGTGTAGGTGAAGGAGAAAGAGGAGAGACCATGGATATGACTGAGGAATGAAGTGTATGAGATGTATGAGAGAAGGGTGTGTGAATTAACGAGAATCAAATGTCAATGAATTGAGTGACGTGGAGGCGATTTGCTTGTGGCCACCCCTTAAGAGATTGAGGCATCTGGATATAGACATAGATGTATACATGTTTGGACAGAAAAGCACCGTTGTTATTTTTGTGTAATGAGTGTTTGAGGTTGAATATTTTCTATATGTTCTTCATCTCTGCATTTAAAAATTTGAAGTGTAGCATTCGCAGACTTTCATTTAAAATGTAATGCGTTTTTTTTGCCTCTGTTCCTTTGTTTTCTGTTTTGCTTTGAGTTGTAAACCTGTCTAATACTCAATGTGTAAAATCAGTCCTTTTCTTCAGTATGTCTTAAATATTAAAAAGTGTTGTGTCTGAGGTTTTTGTTGCACTTTCACTTAAATGTCAGCGTGATGATGGTGTGCATGGTGACAGTCGCTTCTTATCACCACATGCCGCTTTAGTGTTGCATATGCTCTTTCCCTACTTACCGCCTTATTATGGCCTTAGAAGCTGCGTCAACTCTTATGACTGAACATTACAGCCCCCCTCACAAATTTTCATCATAGACGTGTTATTTCTCTTGTGGATTCCTCTCATATCATTCCGGACACAATGCTGCTCCTAACTGATGCAAACATGGCAGGTTTAATAATTGTTTCTGAAGTTTTCTTTCCAGTTTTCACTTTTGTTAAATTTATTCTTCGATCTCTAGCCACCTATTAACGGCTTAACTGCAGCTTTTTATTTATATACTATTTTAAGCGAGGATTTTGATATGATCTTTATCAAACTGTTGAATTAGGCGATTTTTTTTCCTGTACTTCCAGACGGCTTCATACGGTCTAGGGACCAGTTTCAGAATGTTTATCAGAAGCAGAACCAGGAGACACCTTCCAAACTTGAGGAACCATATATAACCTTTCTTATCCCCAACACAGTTACAGGACTCACATAAATTGAATGTAACCGTCTGGTTGTAACAAGGTGAGACATACTGGGTGTTGTGAATTTCCATCCCTTGTTCAGCAGCTTTTCTGTTAAATTTGAGAAGAATTGTGATGTCTTCTATTGCATTCTTGTCTTCTTTAGACGGCTTTATTTTGTGGAGGAGAAATATTTCGAACTGCAAGATGTAGTTATAGCCATCATTTACCCTTTCAGTACGTGAGACCAGTTAATTTTTGTTGTTGCCTGATTAAGCATCCTAAGTATAGAAGTTAACGTAGGATATATTCAGCCTCTCCAGCTGCAGAGTCTATGGCAGGATAAATGAAATAATCGTGGAAGAACAAAAATATGTGTTATGGGACTGAAGGAGTGTTCAACTTAGAAGGAACACGTTCCAGCAGAAGAGTTAAAGCTAAAAATAAGGTTTGGTTAAAATATTTGAGACTCCAAGTAAATATATGCATCTTTTAATGGCCATCTGGACTGCGACAGATAATTACAACAACGCCATTGAGACTGAAACCATCACATGACATCACATGATGCCTTCTATAAAACTACAGTGAGAACCTGCTAAACAAGAGATGAACATTTCCACCAACCAGGAACTACCCTAACTTCACCCCGTCAGTACGAGGACGTCAGTCTGTCTGTCTGTCTGTCTCTCTCTCTCTCTCTCTCTCTCTCTCAGAGGTTAACAACATTTTATACCTTCCCATTGGATTTCCTTCTATCAGTCATATCTTGCCCATTTTATATTCTCTTTTTTCCCCCGCAAGTTGTACATTGGAATAACTCTGTGTAAGCTCCAGCTGCCTTTTTTTTTTTTTTTCGATTTTAAGCCAGGTTCCAGATCTGTCTCGCCTTCTCATTTCTTCTTCCAGGTTTACAGTAACTCTAAAAAAATCTTTCAGTCTTCCATTTGTCTGTCTATCAACTAATCTTTATGTGTTTGTTTGTTTGTCTGCCTGTCTTTTCGTCAATTTATTTATCATCCAATCCGTTTTCCCTCATCTGGTGTGTAATGGCCCAGTGTAGGCTACTCAGGCCCTAAATTTAAGACGGAGGTAGCCAAAATACTTGTTCTGGCATTATATAAGCAACAAACCCAACCACCCCTTCTGTTCTAGGGCCTAAGCCCACGAAATCACCAAACGACAGTCTTGAAGTATTTCATCAGTAAAATTCCTTGATGTAGATCTCACTACTCCCAGCAACTCATCTTTTTCTATAGCTCACCTTCAAAATAGGCTATATAAAGCTCTACCTTCATTCTCCTCGGTCCAAGAACTTACTCACACTTCTTTTTTAATCCTTTCAGGATTCTAAAGACCTCCATAGATTTTTCCCACTCTCTCTCCAGTGATAAACATGGATTCAGATCTTTGAATTATCTGTACCCGTGCATCTTGTCATTCTTCAGCCATTTTTGAGGTTTAAAATCTTGCTCATCCTTCTGCTTTCTCTCCTTCCAGGCCTCTTACTACTCCAGGACATTTCCTGATTTTCTTCAGCATTACTATTGGCTCTGGATCTTTTTCTCGTCTTTACAGGAATCTATCAATCAATCGATATATAGTTATTAATCTCTCTCTCTCTCTCTCTCTCTCTCTCTCTCTCTCTCTCTCTCTCTCTCTCTCTCTCTCATTCTGTTGTTTTACGCCGTGTCACCTTTCTCCGATAAAGGCTAAGGCGTTGCTCCTGGGTAGAGGACTTAGGTTTGGAGCGTGTAGCACTTGATGACCGAATGCCCTTCCTGAAGTATTCCAGTGACCCTTGGGTGGAACTCCGACCATTCGGCCAGTGCGGTGCGCTCTAGCTCACTAAGTTACAGCTAATATATATATATATATATATATATATATATATATATATATATATATATATATATATATATATATATATATATATATATATATATATAGTGGGGTCTTCCAATATGCGACAGTATGGTCAACAAAATAAGGTACACCGCATATTGGAAATTCGCATATTAGAAACCACAGAACCAATGGAAATAAATGTATATGGACAACACCTCACCCTATCATGTGTATGGACAACATCTCACATTGTCATTTATAGCACTTCCTCATTAGTGACTATCATTCTGAGAAAAAACTTTATCTCAAAGAAAGATAATAGAACTTGAATGAAGTGTGCTAGCTAGCACCCTATTTACACAAGTGCAGGATTAGTAACCATACCACGTCCGTCCACTTGCTGGCCTCCATAATCCTTGACAGTTCGTAAAATCTTCTTGTCGTGAGAAAGTTCCTCACTGTGTATTCATTTTTTTTTTCAGTAACAGAACAGAGGGAGGAAAAACAAATGAGTAAATAAATAATCCATACATTACATTACTGGTGTCCTCCATTCATAAAAATCTGTGCATGTTGGACTTGAACAGCTGTAGGTTGAAGTTTAGGGGGAAACAACTCTGGGAAAGCGAGTACCAAAGAGATACAGTTCGGGGAGTATGAGATTTCTGATAGGCGGAAGTTCTGCAATATGGCAATGTGACATTCCAGTCATGAGCGCTACCAGATGCACGTGTTGCACGGAGGAAGTCATGGTGAGGTGGCATAATGGATGCAGCTTCGTCTACGCTTTTGCCATAAAAATAATATGTAAAATAATGCAAGGGAGGCAGCATTCCTTCTTACCTGTAGGAGAGATTGTTTATTTGTAATAGCAGGGTTATTTACTAATTCTAACAGCTTTGTTCTGAATTTTGCCTAGTTGTTTTAGTGCAGTCACTCCACATCCACTCCACAAGTACATGTCCAGTATCCATGTTCTTTTTACCTTGCTTATTCAACTCTATAACCTACATTACCTACTCCAAAGTGATCCTCTTATTCTTGGAATGAAGTGGTGGGTCCACGATGTAACAGGCCAGCAAGAGCGGGTCTGGCACCTCGCTATCTATCTATCTATATATCTAGGCTGCTTCCCCCAAGGAAAGGGAGGTAGCCGAGACAGAACGACACACTCCCCATTTACTCATCCATTCAAACACATTCATTTGGATCTTAGCCCCAAAGGGGAGAAGGGACAGATCCTCACTGCACCACACCACACATGGGTCAACTGCGCAGTGCAATCAGTGACATCCGCAGCAGGGCCCGACAGCAGAGCTGGTTTATCCCTGCCACATCATTATAGACCCATCCCCTTACCTGCACCTGACCTGACTAGCTGATCAGACCAAATGTGGGAGAATATCCCCTCAGGGCTGCGTCATCATTTATTCATTCACATTTTCTCTCCATTTATTTCCATCACGCACAGTCACTCTTCCTTGCTCAACAGACATCCCTCTCGCATTCAGCGCTCTCTTCACACTGTCCATCCATCCTGTTCGCGGTCTCCCTCTCAGCCTTACACCTCTCGCATCAGATCTAGTTATCTTTTTCACCAATCGCTCATTATCCATTCCCTCCATGTGCCCAAACAATCGTACCACCCTCTGCTCAACTCTACCAGCCATCTCACGAACAACTCCAGTTCTCCTTCGCACTTCATCATTTCGCACTCGATCCATACACATCACTCCACACATACTCCTCAGACACCTCATCTCCATTACATTCAAACTTTTCCTCTTTGCTACACCCATATTCCATGTTTCAGCCCCATATAACGTAGTCGGTACCACAACACCCTCATACAGCTTTCTCTTTACATCCATTCTAAGCAAACACCATCTAAACACTTTTTTCATTCCTCCCAGCACCTTACCTACTTCATTGATTCTAAACTAAAACTTCTGCATCTATCCTTCCATCCACAGCAACATGTGACCCTAAATATTTAAAACACTCTACCTCCTCAAGCAACTCACCATTCAGAACTATATTCATCCCGCTACCATCTACCAACCTCGCACACTTCATCACTTTACTCTTATTCTCATTTACTTTCAATATCCTCTTTTCGCAAACCCTTCCAAACTCCTCTACCAACTGTCTCAATCTCTCCTCTGAATCAGCCACCAGAGCAGTATCATCTGCAAACAGCAGCTGCCTCTGATTCCACTCTCCACCATCAACATCCACCAGACTCAGACCTCCACCTAAAACTCTTGCATTCATCCCCTTACAACACCATCCATATAAATTTTAAACAACCAACGCGACATCATACATCCCTGTCGCAGCCCCACTCTCACGGGAAATTAATCACTCACAGCATTTCCCACTCTTACACACGCTCTACTATTTACATAAAAACTTTTCACCCCTTTTAGTAACCTATCATCAAGTCCAAACAATCTTAAAACAGTCCACAAAGCCTCCCTATCAATTCTGTCATACGCTTTCTCTAAATCCATGAATGCCCAAAACACATCCTTGCCTTTCGCTAAATGCTTTTCACACACTTGTCTCACTGCGAACACCTGATCCACGCGTCCCCTCCTTCTCCTAAAGCCACACTGCTCATCACCAATCATTCCCTCTGTACCCTCTCTAACTCTCATAATTAACACTCTACCATAATCCTTACCTACAACACTCAATAGACTTATACACCTAAAGCTAGTACATTCATTCTTATCACCCTTGCCTTTATACAACGGGATCACACAAGCACTTGCCCAGTCAACTGGCACCATATCTTTCACAAAGCACACATTCAACAATCTTACTAACCAGTCAACAATAGTCACTCCACCATCCTTCAGGCATTCCACAGCAGACCTATCCATACCTGCAGCTTTCCCTTTTTTCATCTCCTTTACTGCCTTCTCCACTTCCTCCTGCGTGATCAAAGAATCATTCAACTCTCCCAACACTAAAAACACAATATGCAAGCGCGGCGCGGGCAGACACAGACTGAGAGCCTTGAGACATGACATATACCGTGAGGGAGGGAAAGGGAAGGAAACCGATCAATCATCTGGAGGAAGCTTCGGATACTACCATTTTGAGCGGGAGCAATATTTTTCCCTTGCTTTCAGGCGACAGATTCACATTGTAGAATCACACATCGCATATTAAAACCTTTATTTTTGTCCAGAGTCGAGCCCGCATGTTAAGTGTTTCTCATATTGAGATCCCACGAAATAGACGACCACACTGTATATATATATATATATATATATATATATATATATATATCTCAGCCGTGGCTCAGTGGGTTAGAGCGCTCCACTCTGACTGAAGGGTCGGAGGATCGAATCCACCCAAGGGTCATTGGTAGACATCATGAAGGGCATCCGGTCATAAAATGATACACGCTTCAATCCAAAAGTCCTCTACACAGGGGCATCGCCTTAGCCCTTCGGGGATACCTGGCATAAAACCAAAAAAAAAAAAAAAAATATATATATATATATATATATATATATATATATATATATATGTGTGTGTGTATATGTATCTCTCTCTCTCTCTCTCGCAGTATATATATATATATATATATATATATATGTGGGGGGTATTCATATATATATATATATATATATATATATATATATATATATATATATATATATATATATATATATGTGGGGGGGGAGGATTCATACAAGTTATATATATGTATAATGTATATATATAATATATATGTATGTATAATGTATATATATATATACTGTATATATATGTGTATATATATATATATATATATATATATATATATATATATATATATATATATATATATATATATATATATGTATAATATATATATAATATATATGTATAATGTATATATATATATATATATATATATATATATATATATATATATATATATATATATATATATATATCTGTGTGTGTTTATACACACACACACACACACACACACACACACACACACAATTATGTGTCCTGAATATGGGTCCCTTCAGTTCTCGTTGACTCCTTTTAGCACTCCCCTTACGTGGGAATAGTCTATTTTTTTATGGGGGGGGGAGGATAAATAGGTGGTTCCCCCCCTTTTTTTCCTCTCTCTCTCTCTTATAACCTCTTATCCCGTGGTTCGTTGTTTTAAAATATTATGTTTTCATTCCATCTGGTCCTACCTGTAATGGCTTCTCTCTTTCTCTCCCCAGGCCTGTTACGACTGCAAAAGATCTTCCAGTCCGTGGGACCAAACCGAGCATCCTTTGAGATACGGGTGGTGAGGCGTGTGGAGTCAGCACAGGACGCTCTGGCTTTTCTTAGGACCCTGGAAAACAGTAGCAGGTGAGTGAATGGTTGCTATGATGAATAAAAGGATTGATATTTTCATGATTATATGAGTGTCTTGCTTCAGACCCTAGAAAGCAGCAGCAGCAGGTGAATAGGTGGTTACCGGGATGATTGGGTCTTTCGGTTCATGGATATGACCTTCTGTAGAACCATACCAGCTGTCAGTGAGTGGATGATTATCTGGGTGGGTGGGTGGATGGATGGATGGATGGATTGATGAAATTCATTGGGATGACAGTTTTTAGTTATTTTTAACAGCTGGCAGTTTTTATTTCAACTACGTTGTTGTGGGAGTTCACGAAGGCCGTATCTGAATTCATAACTTCAAAAAGTCTCTCTCAAACTTAATAAAATTGCCATGTGTTATCAAAAACATAGTAAAATTACTTCACCGGCAGAAGTGGAGAAGCACAAAGTTATAATATTGCTTGTTACACATGGACTTCTTTAAAATCCAGATAAGCAGCAACAGGCGAATAGATGATTACATAGATGGCTAAATGAACTGTTACGTATAAATAATTATCGAAAAAAATCGATTAAAATAACTGCAGGAAATAACGAGCTTTTTTTTTTTTTTTTCGGCCTATCAACCATCGGGGCCGATGCCCCTGGTTATTAAGGCCACGGATATATATATATGTATATACATTTAAATATATATACATATATATACAACATATATATATATACATACACACACACACACACACACACACACACGCACTTCCATGCATACATACAGACACATTTTCATGCAAACGTACATATATATATAATATTTTTAATCTTATTTATTTATTTTTTTGTATTTTTTTTTTTTTTAATTTTTTCTTGGTTTTATATTTTTTTATACCTTATAATATAAAGACAAACTAATCTAAAGACCCTAAAACTAATCACCTAACAGACAAATCGCTAACCTATACTAAATCCTACAGAGACAAATAGCTAGACCTACACTAATGGTAAAAATACCTCGACTAACAGAACACCATCGACTGCAGATATGTAATGCCTTTCTACATGACATACCTGCACTCATCACCTGGTGACTGTCAGTCGAGGCACAACCTAATATAGGGGACATCAATATATGAAAGGGAACCAGACGAGTCAGGAACATTTCCATATACGTCAGCTGTCGTCCCTAATTAGAACAACTTAAGCAAGATAATATAATGTATTTACATAATTTGTACAAAAAGTGAAGAACCTCGCCCAGCAGACCACCATCGACTGCAAGTGCCCAATACCTTCCTATATTGCACACTTGCACTCATCAGCTGGTGACTGTCAGGCGAGGAACTTGGCTTAATGTAGGGGACATCTATATTAGAAATAGATCGGTGGGAGGAGGAACTATTTAAAATATGTCAACTGTCAACCCTAATTAATATTACAATATATACATATTTACTGTTCATAAAAACCATAACCAAGCAGTAAAAAAGCAACATCACTCTGATCAGTCCGGTCTCTCTCAAGAAAGCCATCAATTTATCAGTCATAACAATGTCCCCATCACCCAGGATGGTGGAAAGGGTGAAGGGGACGTCTACTGCGCCGCAGTAATTTATAAGTGAAGCACGTTCACGAATAAATCGCCGACAGCGCAGGATGATATGACTAATAGATAACACCGCATTACAGAAGTCACAGTGCGGTGGGAAATAACGAGCCTTTGTGTACTTACTTTTGAATGTCAATCATGCGAACTTAGGACTTAAAGCACCTTTCATTGTATAATGTATAAATGTCAAAACTGGTGAAATTGATCAGGACTTCCATAGGACTTTTGAGGACTGCAACAGGTGAATGGATGGTTAAATGCGTGGATGGAAGGGCTGTTAGGACCTTAGTTACAATATTGCTTTAATGGATGGATGGCTGATAGACTGTTAGGAGGTTAGTTGCAAAATTGATAGTTACCTCATGCTCACGAAGCGAGGGCGGGTGCTACTGTTTGTTTTAAATGTGTGTGTGTGTGTGTGTGTGTGTGTGTGTGTGTGTGTGTGTGTGTGTGTGTGTGTACTAAATATCTGTTATAATTCGAATAGTTGACGTCAAAGGTCACAGGTCAGGTCAAACTTTGCTTTGGCAAATTTATCGTTAATACTTTGTATCCAATTCACACCAAATCTGGGGAAGGTTTTGAGGATAATGCTAAAATAAAGTTTTAAAATCTGAGAAGAATCGGTCGGTCTTGGTCACAGGACAAGGTCAGTTTTCGACCCATGTATGTATGTTAACAAATTAACTAAGTCTGGATCCGATTTCTAACAAGCTTGGTGGAGATGCTGAGGATCAGCCAAAAAAGGGAACCCATTATTTCTTGAAAAAATAAGCTTAAAGTTAAGGTTACCGGTACAAGGTAAGGTGAATGTAATCATGTTTATCCATTTTAGATGAAACTTTGTGAAGGGCTTCACGATAATGCAAGAATACGAGGATTCTATTTTAAGAGCAATAAGTCAAAGGTCAAGGTTACGGGGAAAGGTCAAACACCTACATAACAGGGCACAGTCAGATCAAATAGTTATGATCTGATTCGAATTAAGCTTGGTGGATGGGTTAAGGGCCAGGCAAGAATGAAGGTACTAAATTCTGAGAATAATCAGTCAAAGGTCAATATTGCAGGGGAAAGTCAGATTTCTACTTTTCTCTCTGTGTGTGAACAAAAACAAGCTCTCCGATTTGAATCAAACTTGGTCAGTGAGATGAAGATCACTCAAGAGATTGACCTACTATTTTGAAAACGATAAACCAGAGGTCAAGACGTGATGTGAAAGACATCTTCATTATTTTTATTTTTTCGATGTGATTTAAACTTTGTTGAATGGTTCAGGTTAATATTTGGATAAAGAGGTTTGATTTCCGGAACACTCAGTCAGCTTTCAAGAATAAAAATAAATATTAAATATCAAGGTAACTGGACCAAGTTAACTCATATAACTTTTGTCTGCTCTGAAGCACAATGCAGTCATTCGATTTGATGACACTTTTGTCTGTCGAAGTCAAGGTCACAGGATAAAGTCAAGTTTTCTTTCCTTACACCACTTGGTGGATGCGGTTGTTGCACTCTGTGTATGCTCCCTGTTATACATGCATTCATTTTTTAAACTTAACAGTCAGCTAATGTTCTTTGTCTCATAGGTATTGGGACTTAATGGAGCATACACATTTGTGAAGATCGTTTGGTGGTTAAGGTAGAGCTGGGAATATCAGTTATGGATGATGAGTGAATGTGTTGCCCATTTTACTGAGCACTGTGTTGATCCTTCTCTAGCTTTTTTACTTAACTGTTAAATATTTCCGTATCTTTCCACCCTGTGTATTAGTAGGAGAGATGATGATGATGATGAGGAGGAGGAAAATGCTGCTCGAATGTCTTAAAGTTTTGTGCTTTCTAATGGCACCACATTCCACGATGTTTTGGGCAGAATACGAAACAGAATCATTATCAGAGAGGAAAAAGGGAAACAGCGGAGCCACACTTGTTTACAAAATTACGGTCAGTTTCCTGCTTCAAATCTTATTTACGAGAGAGAAATCATGTGCCATTTTTTATTACAAGTAGGACGGGGAAGGTAGAGATTATAATACCCTTGTCCTTCGTTCTTCTTGAAAATCGAAATCTGAATTACAAACTGGAGCTGATTGTGAGACTGCTCTAGCACTGGAGCCGTGCACCGAAAACGAGATCTACGATTCCAGGCACTACTTACTCGCATATCCTTTACAGTTTTGAGGTTGCAAACTTCTGACCAATGATTCCAGTGCATCAACCGATTGTGTATTAATTTAGCAAGGATTTATTAAATTTTTACAGTTGCAAAGGGCTATGCAGTTATGAATGACCTCATTTGTACAAAGAACTGTGATCAATTAACAAAGGAGTTAGATGAATGATAACGAGGACCGGAGAGGATACGAGTGGAGACAAAGATTCATCTAATATTTCACTCGTTATTATTTTAAAACTTACCCTTTGCTGTCTGTTATTCCTAACTTTCTTTATTGTTTGGTTGGTTATATATAAAAATTTACCTCATATAATGCACCAGGGAGGAAAGTGGTGGGCATGGCCTAAGAGCGAAGCAGACGCAATGAAACTGTAAGCTAACTTTTTTCCCTGACTGTACACATTTATGACTGATGGATGAGAGAGGAATCAATAAATGATACAAAAGAGAAGTGGAAGTAGAATGAAGTGAGAGAACTGTTAGAATGAAAAGCAAAACAACAGGAAGGAGCCCTCACAGAGAGCATTACGTTTTTTTATACTAGGAAGAAGGAACCAGAGGCTAGAAGCCCGCATATTGTTCCCTCCAAGAAAAAAATAAAAACAAAACAATATCCAAATTCAAGCTCCGTTCATTTCGAGATGGCTGGACACACCGTGTTTAAAAGACTGGAGGTCAAAGGCAGTAGGAAATACAGACAGAGAAAGACAGTTTCATAGATGATCAGTTGCATACATGAAGGACTGGGAGCAACGGTTAACTCTTGCATTAGAGAGTTGGACAGAAAAAGGATGAGAGTTTGCTACTAGACAGTTGTTACGAGCCCGCCGTATTGATGGAGGGATGCAAGCAGGCAGTTTAGAGGAGCTAATGTAGCGATAAAAAACATATAAAGATGCAACAGTGCGGCGAAGAGACAGAGGTTAAAGGGAACCAGTAAGAGGAGGAGAGTTAATGACACAAAAAAGAATTTGACTCCACCTTGCTGAGAAGAGATGTATGTGGGGGTGCCTCTCCATCCAAGAGAGTTGTACTCTACACAGGGGCGAATAAATCCCGTGTATAAGGCCAACTACAGTGCCAGAAGGAGTGGGAAGAATTAAGGTCGGAGAATTCAGACCATTTAGTATATGAATGAAACATTTTTTTGCAGAGCGAAGGACAGACATAAGCACAATTCCGGGCGGAAACGTAAACGAGTTGAGGTTCAGGGGTTGGTTGGCTCTGATACCTTTTGAAGGCCGTCCCTTGTTGTGTACAACATTAGAAAAAGCGTAATTAAACTTTTTTTTGTATTAGTCACAGGATAAGAGAAAGGAATATATGCATCAATGCCCGAGAGAGTAGCCTCCTTAATCCGCAACACACATTCAGAAGACTCTTGGCTGTGGAAGCAATAATCATTGAAGGGAACATCAAAGAAGTACTGCCTGAGGGCCTCTCAGTCAGCAGTGCTAAAGTGCCACAGCCGCTGCTTCTTGGGAGGGTCTACAGGCCATACTGGAGCGACAGGAGGGGTTAAGGTGATAAGGTCGTGATTGGAGGATCCCAACAGAAAAAAACGATTAACAACATGAACAGAAGGTTTTGTTTAAGGAAAAGGACAAGTATGCTGTGACTCTTTATGATGACCACGGTATTGTGCTGTACAAGCTGTTCTAGGTCATTAACGAATAAAAGATGTAGGCTTGTTAACCAAAGATGATGGTGAGCACTGAAATCTCATAGAATAAAGATTTCAGAGAAAGGATAAATCGATAGGAGGTACCTATATTTCATCTTATTAGTATGATAAGCAAAGAATTTTTGATGTGTTTGATTCAACCTTGTGAACCGGAATTTACATTGGTCACTGTTTAAGTCGAATTGTTTCCCCGAACCTTTCCACCAACTTTGGTTCAAATGAAATCAAAATTGATTGAGTTGCCTTTGTGTATTGACCTTGAACTATAACCTTTCCCAGTGAGCTTGACATTTGAATGATTGCTGTCAAAGATAAATATATATTTTTTTGTTTTAATTTATTTCACAAAGTTTAGTCTACAACAGATAAAAACTATTAAAATTGGTATTGCCATGTGACAGACACTATTAGAATTGGCTTTACTATATGGAAAAAACTATTAAAATGAGCCTTTTCATCTGACAAAAACTATTAAAACTGGCACTGCCATGTGACAAAAACTGTTAAAACTGGCATTCCCATGTGACAAAAGACTTTTAAAAGTGGCCTTGCCGTGTGACAAAAACTATATATTAAAATTGACAATTCCATGTGATAAAAACTATTAAAACTGATCTTGCCATGTGACAAAAACTATTAAAAATGGCCTTTCCATGTGATAAAAACTACTAAACTGGCCTTGCCATGTGACTCTGACCTTTACCATATTGTCAGAAATATTAGGTTAACCACCAGGGTGATCCTTAACCTATCCACCAAGTTTTATCTAAGTCAGATCAAAGTTGTTATTTTGTTCACACACAGCCTCACGGATCCAACTTTGACCTTGCCCTGTGATACGGACTTTTAAGTGAATATTCACATTTGAACCATTTTCGATATTGCGTGACCCTTAACCCTTTCACTAGGTGTGATCAAAATGGAGTAAAACTGCTTAAGCTGACCTGGTCCTGTGATCTTGACTTCAGACATTTTGTTCTCAGAGACCTTAAGTTTACCCCTTTGAATGCAATCAACTCTTCTTCCAGCTTTGATTAATATTAGATAGAAGTGTTTGATTTATTCTGTTAACAGACACATGATTCGAAATTTGACCCTGCCTTGTGAGTTTGACCTTTGACCGACGGTTCACTACAATGTTACTTTATTTGTTTCCAATCTTCAACTCGCCTGCATGTTGGTGCAGAATGGATAGAAAATGTTTAAGTTGATATTACTAGGACAAATCCTGACCTCGATCTGTGACCTTGACCTTTCACCTATTGTGAAAAAATAGTTAGAGTCACTGGCTAGCTCTCAGTTCTTCCTCCATGATTGGCTGAAATCAAATAAAAACTGCTTGAGCTTATTGTTAAAACACACACACACACACACACACACACACACACACACACACACACACACACACACACACACACACACACACACACTAATCCATACAAAATATCTGCTCCTGTTTTACAACCGTGGGTGTAACAGTTTGGATCAGAACGTAATCAAATGAACAAGAAGGAACACTCAAATAGGCCAACACTCCTGCCTGCCAACAACTGTAAGGGACGAAAAATTTATTTTACCCTGTGACTTTAACCTTAAACAGATTACTCTCAAATCAAATTAATTCAGTCTAGCTTAACCTTTAACCCAGGGTTCCTCAGTTACTGTCAATGAATGTCCAGTCATACTATCTTCCGATGTGGCAGAGGTCCAGATGTAAAATCTTGTATTTAATATTAATAATGGAATAAAATACTTGCATTTATTTTAGGATGGAGAGTAATTATTTCTTTAAAATATACCGAAACTGTGCGGAAAGTTATTACCCTGAGGAAAATTGAAATTAGCTTTAAAGTAGATATTCTCTTGTGTTGTTAAGGTGGTTAACTAAGACACAAAAATCTGTTCTCCAGACTCCCACCTTCTCAGAGGGACAAAGCGACATTCTTCTCTTGCCCAAATTACAGGTACCATCCCTACATAAGTACAGTCACTTAAGCACAACCACTGCTACTCAAGCACCATACCGTCCACCAGGAACCAGTCTTAACACTTGTCAGTTTCTTTCCGTCAATTCACCAACTGAACAAGCCAATGACAGCAATCTGTGGGTACGGGTACATGCAGTACAGCTTGCTAAATACAGAATCAGTATGGCTAGGAATCCTGTTCTCTTGGTACCAATATTTGATGCTGACGAGATCACAGTGATTATATGCTATTTAGTCTATGAAACTCACGTTACTTTGATATGAGCACCTACAGTCAATCAATCATTTCCTGTGGCACCCTCGGGGATGCATAGGGCCTCGATGAACTCACACCACCTCATCCTATCTTGTGCTAACTCCTCAAGATCTCCCCAACATTCATCTCCAGCTTCCCGTCTCATTGTCCTCACCCACGTCTCTTTTGGCCTTCCTCTACCTCTCCTACCAAGTGCCACCCACCCTGGTGTACCTCGTACTATTCCCTGTCTCCTATACACATGTCCTAGCCACTTCCATCGTGAGAATCTAACATATTCATCGACCGGCTGCACTCCCGTTATTTCTCTAATTCTACTATTTGGTATCCTTTCCCACCACTTAACTCCTAATATTCTTCTAAGTGCTTTATTTTCAAACACCAAGAATTTATTTTCCATAGTCACTGTGCTGTACCAAGACTCGTGTCCATAAATTAAGATACTCCTAACCATTACCTTATAAAGTTTTATTTTTGTATGCACAGAGAAATTTTTATTATTCCAAATATTTTTAAGCATTCCCATTGCCTGATTAGCCTTCTTTAACCTTTCCTCGAATTCAAAGTTCAAAGAACCATCCTTGGCTAAATAAGTACCTAAATATTTAAACCTATCAACTTGCTTTACAACCATACCTCCAATTACACATTCCTGCGCATTTTCCATATTCATATTGATTATTTCAGTTTTTCCACAATTAATAACCAAACCCACCTTGCGACCTTCACTCACCAAACAGTCCAACACTCTTTGCATCTCTTCTGGGCCATCACAAATCAAAACTATATCATCTGCATAATCTAAATCCAAAAGTTTCCTATTCTCTCCCCAAAGTATACCTGCACCGGTTTCTGTTCCAACGCGTTTCATAATGTAATCAATGACCAATATAAATAGTAAAGGCGATAGAACACCACCTTGAATTACTCCGGACTTGACTTCAAACGAATCACTCAGACAACCATCAACCATCACTTTACAAAATGTGTCCTCATGCATGTTCATAATGACCCTCACAAACTCCTCTGGTATTCCATAATGTCTCATGATCTTCCCCATAGTCTCTCTCGAAACACTATCAAAAGCCTTTTCAAAATCAACAAAACAAAGACTTAACGGTACTCTCATTTCATTAACTTGCTGCATCAAATGCCTAACTATAAAGATCTGATCATTGCAACCACGTCCCTTTCTAAAACCAGCCTGTTCATCCCTCAGAATACCCTCAACCACTGGCTCCAACCTATTTAACAGCACTCTACTGAAAACTTTCAAAGCTATCGGTGACAAAGAGATTCCCCTCCAATTACCACATTCACTCAGGTCTCCCTTCTTCGGAACTTTAACAATCACACCATTCTTCCAAACTGATGGTAGTAACCCCGTCACCCATATCTTATTGAATAGCTTGGTCAAGATCATTATTAATCTATCCCCCTCCACTTTAAACATTTCCGGAAATGAACCATCCTCCCCTGGTGCCTTATTATTCTTTAACTGTTTTACTGCTTTCTCCACTTCTGCAAGCCTCAACTCTCCTGTTTCTATATTCAAATCTTCCTGAGCAGACGGTATATCCTCTTCTGGTGGTATTGGTCTTTTAAGAACTGTCTCAAAATGCTCTTTCCATCTATTTTTAATATCTCCATCTTTGGTCAATAAATTTCCTTCCCTGTCTCTAACTGGTATTTCCTTGCGTTTACCTGCATTACCACTCAGTTCTCTAATCGATTCATATGCTATTCTTTGACTCTGTCCATCATTTTTGTTTATTAAGATTTCAGTCTCTGCAACCTTTTCATCCACACATCTTTTATCTCTCCTAGCTAACCTTCTTACTTCTGAATTCAAACTCCAGTACGCAGCTCTTGCTAATTCAATCTCTTGTTCATCAACGCATTGCATCTCACTCCTCAGTAGCTGGAAAAATTAGTAGCTTCTGTGTTGATCAGTTAACTCACTCGTCTGCACTGTAACCATCAAGTGGACAGGTTGGTATTATTTCAGTAGCTATACATAATTGGCAACCCGATGAAATTACACTTATTTAAGCCGTACTGTGGACATAACATCCACAGATGCTAAATATTGTTTCTTTTGAGGGCGATAATGAACATTGAATGATGGAAGTCGCTGGGGTCCCTACCAAAACTCGTCACGGTCCAGAATCAGACCGCAGTCCGCCATATGAGTACCACTGCTTTACCAATCCACCTATTTGATGTCTAAGAAAATGAAACTTGTTTGATCTGATCTTCCATATTGATCTTGGCATTTGATCTTTCCCTGTGACCTTGACCTATGATTCATTGTTCTCAAAATCTATTAGCCTTATAGTAACCTGAACCTTCCAAGACTTTTGTCATCACTGGATGAAAATTGCTTAAGTTTCCCTTGCCATGTGGCCTTGACTTTTGACCTATTGCTCCCAAAAGCAATATGTCAGAATCTTTTGCGATCCTCAACACTTCCACTACTTTTGATTTTAATTTAGATCGAAAGTGCTTTAGTCAAACTGTTCACACATATACACACTGGTCGAATTGTGACCCTGCCCTGTAAACTTGACGTTCGATGATTGTTCTCTAAACTAAAATCTTTTCTTCTTGTCTAATCCATAATGCTCACTCCAAATATGTTTTGTATCAGGCCAAAAGTGTATTAGTTGACCTTGCCCTGTTACCTTAGCTGTATACTAGTCCTGTGTTCTTTACCTTTAGCTGACTGTTCTCAAAATCGACTACTTTCGTTTTTATTTTACCCTCAGATTTTCCAAAAAATTTGGCCTAAAATGCATAAATACTATCTAAGTACCCCTTGTTCTATGATTCTGACCTTTAACCTATTATTTTCAAACACAACAGGTTATTCACTGGCTGGCTCTCAGTCGTTCCACAAATTGTAAGATATATTATTAACGTACCTGTCAATGAAAATGCTTTCCACTGCAGGTTCTGCTCTCTCTCTCTCTCTCTCTCTCTCTCTCTACTGCCTCACACTTACTCATTTATTTGAGTTGGAGAATTTAACTGGCAAGATATTCCGAAACCGTAATACATACAACCCACACACTCCCACCCACACCCACCCACCCACACACACACACGGACAGCCCGTGGACCCACGTTAAGGTGGGGGTCTAATCAAAACTTATATTAAAACTTCTAGACGACAACCCACACAAAGCAGTGAACTCCTGTATAATGTTACAGTCCCAAGACAGTACATGTTCTCTGGGGATGAGAGTGGAGCAAACTGCATAGCGATCCTTTGTTGCATACCCTTGGGTGGAAATGTATGCATAGCCTCATGCAGAAACAAAGGCAGATAACATCCAGTGGCAAAGTTTTTAAATGCTTCCTGAGTTTAAAATGGAGAGAGAGAGAGAGAGAGAGAGAGAGAGAGAGAGAGAGAGAGAGAGAGAGAGAGAGAGAGAGAGAGAGAGAGAGTCTTATTCTTGATACTGCATTATTTAAAAGGCTACAGTACTCTTGTTGAACGTGTTAAGAAAATTTCCGCAGTAGGGTAAATATATCCTCTGCACTAACCCATCTTTCGTACTGTAAGGCAAGGAGCCTCCCCCCCCCTCTCTCTCTCATTTTACATATTGATAATGAAGTGTCATATGATAGTTATAAGGAACGGAAGAATAGGGCGAGAAGGGCTGTACATGATGCTATGGTGGCACCAGATGAGAGGTGGGGTAGGCGATTGACTGATAATTTTCAACAGAATATGAAAATGTTTTGGAAGGAGGTGAAGAGGGTGTGAAAGGGAGTCTGGGAACGAAGAGGTAGTAAAAGCAGTGGATGGAAGGATATCAATTGAAATGGATGCAGTAAGGAAGAGATGAGCAGAGTATTTTGAAAGACTGTTAAATGTTGAGGAGGAAAGGGTAGCTGAGAATGTGACAGATAGAACAGAGCAAGGAATGAATGTGTTGGGAGAGTTGATGATTTTTTGATCACGGGAGAGGAAGTGCAGGAGGCAGTAAAGAAGATGAAAGAAGGGAAAGCTGCATGTATGTATAGGCATGCTGTGGAATATTTGAAATGTGGTGGAGCGACTATTGCTGTGTGGTTAGTAAGCTTTCTGAATGTGCATTTTGTGATTGGTATGGTGCCAATCGACTGGGTAAGTGCATGTGTAGTTCCATTGTATATACGTAAGGGTAATAAGTATGAATGTACTAGTTTTAGAGGTATAAGTCTACTGAGTGTTGTAGGTAAGTTGTATGGTAGTGTTAGTTGTATGGAAGAGTGTTGAACCCCTTAACCACGGGGCATCACTTTTGTGACGCTTGGGAGCAAGGGATCATACCGCGGGGAATCACTTTTGTGATTCTGTGTTATTTTGAATTCGCCCGGGCTTTCAAGTGGTGGCTTGTATAATCTATCAGTACTGCCAATGTCCAACACTAGTCAGCACTCCTAATCTCATCTGTACTCCTCTCCATTGTTGACAATTTAGCCATTTCTCCCCATTCTTGATTTCCCTCCCTACCCTCCCCTCCATTACCCTCTCCTCTCGCCTGCCCGGCCGTGCTACACTAAGTAAATCTTCCCTGGAATTTTCCACTGATTTCATCCATTGAAATAAGCCCTATGCCCTATTCTTATACCAAATAATATATACAAAAATGAAATAAAGTAAGTGAGAGTGCCATACACCTGGAATTGGCTAATTATCACATGACAACACCTCACGTGCACTCGTTCGCTAATTTTCGTTTTTCGTTTCCCCTTGAAATATGCCGTATAATCTATTCTCGTAATAAAAATACATATAAGATAGGAAGGGAGAAGCCTAAGTGATATTTACATTCACATGGAACTACCTAATTATTGCAGGCCACCACACTGTATTCTACGCTAAATAAATCTTCCCTGGAATTTTCCACTGATTTCATCCATTGAAATAAGCCCTATGCCCTATTCTTAAATCAAATAATATATACAAAAAAGAAATAAGGTAAGTGAGAGTGCCATACACCTGGAATTGGCTAATTATCACTTGACAACACCTCACGTGCACTCGTTCGCTAATTTTCACTGTTTATTTCCCCTTGAAATATGCCGTATAATCTATTCTCGTAATAAAAATATATATAAGGAGGGAAGGGAGAAGCCTAAATGATATTTACATTCACCTGGAACTACCTAATTTATAATGTATTGGCTAGATTTCCTGCCAATCATTTCATAGCTATATATTAGCACCTCTCACGAGGTTGACGTTGGCAGTAATGCATTCTCCCTAGGTAGGTAGGCCACCCCTGCCCATCAGTATCAGTTTACTGTTGTCTTTCAAGGTGAAAGTACGTCGGATTCGCGCCTGCTAACTTCCGCCGCTTTTTAGCCTCATGCAAAGGGCACTGTGACCTCTACCCCCTACTAAACCTCGTGT
This sequence comes from Coenobita brevimanus, assembly GCF_032717465.1. NCBI lineage: Eukaryota > Metazoa > Arthropoda > Malacostraca > Decapoda > Coenobitidae > Coenobita > Coenobita brevimanus. The sequence goes on along the minus strand of NC_137056.1, from coordinate 25,406,763 downwards.
GGAAAGAGGTAAAGGGCTGACAATTGATCGAGAGTGACTACGATCTTTCTGGTGAGTAAAACAGTGCAAGTGGAAATGTAAATAATGTGTAAATAATGTGTAAACAGCAAGTGAAAGCAATGAATGTAAATATAAGTGAACAGTGGAAAATAGTTTTTTAAGTTACTGCAAGTGACAGTGCCTAACACAGTGTAAAAATAGAAATGTAAATAATGTTAATAAAATAGAGAACGTAAATAAAAATGTAAATGAGTAGTATTGCAAGAATAGGAGTATTTATACTAGGATTAATGAAAGTGAAAGTTTCACTCTAGCATGTATGAATACTATGAGTTATGAGAGTGAAGGTGAAAGTGACATTCACTCTCAGCACTAGTGTACAGGACGAGAAAGTGAATGCTACGTATTTTACTGAAAGAAATTGAATGCCTACAGTGACAATAAACTGCTTTTACTAAAGGAAACTTATGGATAAAGACTGTAGATATATATAAGTGTTATATAGTAACAGAAATACAAACTATGAGTGTTTTTATGAATAATAAATGACAGAACACCAGTGGCGAACGATGTCAAGTGGGAAGGTCATACACCCTCGTAATTTTCATTGCTTTCACAGTGCTTTTTTTTTTTGGAGTATGGATTCCAAATTATTTGAGAATCATAGAATAGTGTTTCTAGTGATAATATCAGGCTGTGGTAATCATATTACGGGTTGTCGGGAAGTGTAAAGTGGAGACTTCGTTACCCAACTTCAGAGGTCTCCACAAGTCCTACGGTACTCGACGAAGGCTCAACAAACACCCCAGGAGAAAGCTGAACGTATGTGCCATAACCGTATGAGATTTTAATATTCTAGGACTAATAACTGATTTTTGGCAAATATTTTTAGAGAGTCTGCCGGAGCGCGAATATGCCCACGGGAGCTGCAAGTCAAAGCAAAACAAGCCCGCGGTTAAGGGGTTGAGAGAGAGGTTACAGAAGGAATGATTTTTTTTTTTTATGCAAGGAAGAAGGAACCAAAGGCCAAGAGCCCACAAACCGTTCCTTCTAAGAAAAAAACAAAAACAATACAAAAAAGAGCCAAAACCAAGATCGGTTCATTTTGAGATGCATGGACACACTGCATTTGAAAAACTGGAGATCACAGGAAGTATGAAATACAAACAGAGGGAAACAGTTCCAGAGTTTGTGTGTTGTATAAATGAAGTACTGGGAGTAATGGCTAACTCTTGCATTAGAGAGTTGGACAGAAAAGGGATGAGAGATTGTTGCTAGACAGGTGCAACGTGCCTGTTGTAGAAGTGAAAGGATGCAAGAAGACAGTTGAGAGGGGCAGTGACCACTGAAGTAGCGACAGAAAAGAGATAAGATGCAAGAATGCGGCAAAGAGACAGAGGATGAAGGGAGTTAGTAAGAGGAGGATAGTTCATGAGATGAAAAGCCCATGACTCCACCCTATTGAGATGAGCTGTATGTGGAAAGCCTCCCCACACATGGGAGTAGTACTCAACACATGAGTGAATAAACCCCGTGAGTCAAGTCAGCAACTGTGCAAGGGAAAAGAAGGTACTGAGTTGGCTTAGCACACCTAATCTCCTGGAAGCAGATTTTACAAGAGATGTAATATGATCTTTCCCAGATAAGTTCCGAGGGAATGAAACCCCAAGTATGCATAAGGATGATGCGGGATTGAGCTGGATATTATTGAACATTAGCGGGTATTCCTGTGGAAGGTTTTCTCGGGTTGATAGGTGTAAAAACTGAGTCTTTGATGCTTAAAAACAAGACTACTTTTACCCCAGTCAGAGATATGAGCCAAGTCAGACATTAGGTGTGCCATAGCCTCATCCCTTGTTTGTTGAAGTAACTGCTGAGATGGATGTTGTGGGAACTGAATGAAAAGGTGAAGGGTAGAGTCATCAGCGTATGAGTGGATAGGGTTAGATGTACAGCTTAGAAGGTCGTTGATAAATAAAAGGAAGGGGGTTGGTGATAAGACAGAGCTCTGAGGAACACCACTGTTTAATGATCTGGGAGAAGAACGTTGGCCGTCTCCAACAGTAGCTATAGAATGATCAGAAAGCAAGCTATAGGTGAAGGCACAGATAGAAGGATAACAATCATAAGAGGGCAGTTTGGAAATGAAAGATTTATGCCAGACTCGATCGAAAGCCTTTGAGATGTCAAGTGCAATGGCCAAGCTTTCACCAAAGTCCCGAAAGGAGGATGACCAGCAGTCTGAAAGGTAGGTGAGATGATCACCAGTGAAGCGTCCCTGACAGAACCCATACTGACAATTGGAGAGAAGAGTATGATAGGAAAGATGCTTTAAATTTTTTTTCTGTTAAGATTGGACTCGAAAACTTTTGAGACACAGGACGTTAAAGCAAATGAGCGATATTTAGAGGGTTGGGAATGGTCACCCTTCTTTGGGACTGGCTGAATGAGAGCAAATTCCAGCAGTAAGGAAAGTTACAAGTTGAGAGACAAAGGCAAAGGAATTTACCTAGGCAGGGTGTAAGCACAGAAGCACAGTTCTTGAAAACAAGAGGAGGGACCCCAGGCCCATATGCCGTCTTAGTGTTGAGGCCAGTGATGGCAGAAAATCCATCAGAGGAAGAAATTTTAATGTCAGCCATGAGGAAGTCAGAGGAGGGAAATGATGGAGGAACAGCACCGGATTCGTCTATGGTGGATCTGGAGGAGAAAGTCCATGCAAAGAGATTTGCTTTATCAGTTGAAGAAATACCTACAGATCCATCAGAGTAGAAAAGAAGAGCGAAGGATGATGAGGTAAAGTTGTTAGAATGATTTTTGGCAAGGTACCAGAAGTAACAGGAAGAATTCGAGTTGGAGAGTTGAGAGCATTTAGTATGGATGAAATAATTTTTATCAAAGTGAAGTATAGACTTAGCACGATTCTGGGCAGAAACATAAGAAAGATGTGATTTAGGGGTGGGTTGGCTCCAGTACCTTTTAACTTCTTAACCGCGGGCATGTCGAAGGCAGTCCGTGCACCTCATGCAGGGATATTCGTGCTCTGACTGACTTTTAAAAAATTTTTGCCTTGGAGCCAGGATGAACTTGGGACACAGAAATACTCGTACTGGGAGTTTATCACCATTTCCTACTCTGGCTCATCACATGATTCACCAGAAAAGACTGTAGTCACTGTCCATCATTATCATGGATAAATTAGCCAATTCACGTTCCATAGCTGAGTCACTTAGCCCTTTACCCCTTCCCACACGAGGTTTAGTAGGGGTACAGGTCACAGGGCCCTCTAGAACTGACAGAAATGGAGGGGCGCGAGTGCGACTTGGTTTCATCTCAAGAGACGAGACTGAACTAAATGACGAGGCAGATATGGGGCCGCCAAGGCTTGACAGCTTCAGCGTGGTGACAGCTGCTAGTTTGTATGCTGTGAAATGATTGGCAGGAAATCTAGACAATACATAATGAATTAGGTAGTTCCAGGTGAATGTAAATATCACTTAGGCTTCTCCCTTCCTTTCTTATATATATTTTTATTATGAGAACAGGTCATACAACATATTTCAAGAGGGAAATAAACAGGCAAAATTAGCAAACGAGTGCACGTGGGGTGTTGCCAGGTGATAATTAGCCAATTCCAGGTGTATGGCACTATCAGTTACCTTTTTTCTTTTTTATATATATTATATATATATTATATGTATTATATTATTTCATCCAATGGATGAAATGAGTGGAAAACCTGGCAAGATTTGCCTAGCACGGTGCAGCTGGAACAGGCAGGAGGAGAGGGTAATGGAGGGGAGGTAGGGAGGGGAGTCAAGAAGGGGGAGAAATGGCTAAATTGTCAACAATGGATGGGAGTACAGATGACAATAGCAGCACTGACTATTGTTAGACACTGGCAGTAATGACAGATGATACAAGCAACCACTTGAAAGCCCTGGCAAATTAAAAATAAGACAGAATCACAAAAGTGACTCCCTGTGGTATGATCCATTGCACCCAAGCGTCACAATAGTGATGTCCCCCGGTTAAGGGGTTAAAGGCCTTCTCCTTGTTGTGGACAGCATTAGAACTAGCATGATGAAACCAAGGCTTTCTTGCATTAGTCAGAGGATATGAGAAATGAATAGATGCTTCCATGCCTGAGAGAAAAACCTTCATAATTAGCATGGCACACGTAGATGGCTCCTGGCCATAAAAGCAATAATCATTCTAGGGAAAATCAAAGAAGTACTGCCTGAAGGCCTTACATCAGCTACTTCAAAGTGCCACAACCAACACTTCTTTAGAGGGTCCACAGGTCGTTCTGGAGTAATAGGACAGGTTAAGGTAATAAGGTTATGACTGGAGGAGCCCAATGGAGAGGAAAGATTAACAGTGTAAGCAGAAGGCTTAGTTGTAAGGAAGAGGTCAAGTATGTTGGAACTTTCTCCATGGCAGTCAGGGATATGGGTAGGGTGCTGTACAAGCTGCTTTAGGTCATTAATCCCTAAAGTACCAACAGGATCGATCGATCCTTTTTCGGGATTACACTAGATGCTGAATGTGAACGATAGAGGAGCCTTTGTAAAAAAATGCGGACACTAGGCTTTGGCCCAACTGTGATGCATATCAATGCAAACCAATGAGAACAAAGTCCTGAGTGGAGATGGGGGAGGATCCGGGCCCTTACCTGTGGTGCATGGGGTGATTCCACCACCTCCCTCTCGACATCTCCCTCTACCCCAATTCCTTTGTTCCCTCTCCCCCTCCCTTGCCTCTGACCGCCTCCTGCTCCCTCCCTCTCCCTCCCCCACCATCCTCCATCACACCACCGTGGTTCCCCCCCTTTCCCCCCTCCCTGTCTCGCTGGGGAGGGTTATATCCCCTGTACTCACTCTCTGCCTGTCCTCTTTGTCTTGTGGTGTCTGTCTCCCACCTCTATACCCCCGTACCACCCCTCCAGGCCTCTCCCCCCACCCCCTCCCCCCCACCCCCTGTAGTATGTGGTCTGTTTACCTATTCCCCCCCTCTCCTGCGTAGTGTATTATACATCATTGTTACTATTCATGTGTTTTCATTCAGTACCAGATTATTGTTTGTGTAATTGCATACACCGATGCACGAAACATAGAATATATGTTTTTTCATGTATGTTTTTTTTATTTTGATAGCTACACAGCCTTGAGGGAAGGGGACAGGGGAGGAAAGGTGGGGAGGGGAGAAGTGTTGGGGGGGAAAGGTGTTGGGAGTGAGTGAGGAACACTGACATAATTGTTTTGCATGCTATTGTATGAAAAAAAAAAAAATAAGATGGAAAATTCTGAATGTAGTAGGGGAGGAGGGGGGGGGGTAGCTCTAGCTTTTTTTTTCCCTTGAAATTCTTACAGCCACTTGATTTGTCAGCTCTGAGGGGAGGGGAGGGAGGGAAAGGGGTGAGGAGAGAGGATGCTGGAGTGTGTGATACCCAGAAAAAGATTTTGCATGCTTTTGCTCATTTTTCTTTATTTGGACAGCTACACAGCTATGGTGGAAGGGGATGGAGGAAGGAAAGGTGGGGAGGGTAGAAGTGTTGGGGGGAAGGGTGTGGGGAGTGAGTGAGGAACACCGACATAATTATTGTGCATGCCATTGTTTGAAAAAAAATGAGCTGGAAAATTTTGAAGGGTGGGGGTAGGAGAGAGGGGGGTAGGGGATGGGGTAGGGGGTAGGGTAGGAAGAAAGGGGGTGATGAGAGTGGGTGAGGAAGGTCATGGGAGGGGAGGAGTGAGGGAGGGATTGGGTGGGAGCACATAGAAAAATGGAGTCGTCCTGCCTGGAAGGGTAACTTTTTTCATCTTTGACGGGCTATAGCTTATGAACCAGTTGCTCTAAAATGCTTTGGTTTGCGGCATAAGGTGTGTAAATTCAAGGTTTTAACCTTAGGCATGAAACTTTTTATATCTGTAGGAGTTGAAAAATCGGCCCAATATACAGCTTTTCAGAGAAGTTCTGGTGATCGCATTGCTTATCATAGGGGTTATGGATAGAAAAGATGTAGGCTTCTTCACCAGGTGGATCAGTGAATGAAGAGGAGAGCCAAAGGTGGTGGTCAACATTGAAATATCCTAGAATGGAGATTTCACAGAATAGAACACGGACAGATGTGTTCCATCGTAGAAGTAAAATGATGATGAGTAGTGTGGTTTTAAGAGAGGGAGGGGATGGGTGGGTCAGGTGTTTGCTGTAAGACAGGAGTGTATGAAAAGAATTTGGCAAAAGTTAAGGACGTGTTTTGGTTGTTCATGGATTTAGAGAAATCGTAGAATTGATAGGGATGCTTTGTGGATTGTTTTGAGATTCGTTAGACTAGGTGGTAGATTGTTAAAAGAAATGAAAAGTGATTATGTACTGCAAATAGTAGAGCGTATGTATGATTGGGAAATTTTATAAGTGATTGGTTTCCAGTGAGAATGGGGCTGTGGCAGGGTTGTGTGATGTCGTCTTGGTTTTTTAATATTTATATGAATGTTTATATTAATGTTAATGTGCACCAGGGGTCAGTTTTGAGCCCCCTGTTGTTTATCATGGTACTTGAAACCCCGTCACGTGACTTCAGAAATGGACTTCTGTGGGATATGTTGTATGCTGATGATTTAATGTTGACTGCAGAGAAAGAAAGGGAAGCAGAAGAAAGATTTAGGACGTGGAGAGATGGTATGGGGCATGGGGCATAGGGGTTTAAGAGTAAATGCAGATAAAACATAGGTAATTGTATTTATGGCCGGTGGCAGTACAGTCAAAGAAGAGGGAGAGTGTCCATGTGCAATGTGCCACAATGACATAGGAAGTAATTCCATCATGTGCAGTGTCTGTGATAAGAGATGTAGTGGTATTAGAGGTGGACTGCGAGATAAAGCTGATTTCATGTGTGCAGTGTCGGGGAGAGAAGGAGGAGATTGTAAAGCATGAAAGGACTGATGTTGCTGGTGAGTCTCTTTAGTGTGTGGAAGAGTTTTGTTATTTGAAAGACATGTTGTGTGCTGGAGGGGGGGGGGGGGGCTGGAGCTAGCTAGAAAGAGGAGTGGTTGGAAGAAGTTCAGGGAGCTGTTGCCTCTCCTGACACTGAGAGGGCACTCCCTCCATGCTAAGGAATCTTTGTATGCAGCATGTGTTAGGAATGTAATGCTGTATGGTAGTAAGACTTGGACAAAAAGGAAAGAGGATATTCGCAGGCTCAAACGTACAGGAATGACAATAACTGGGTGGTTGTGCAATGCGTCCCTGAGTGTGAGGCCTGGGGGGGCTAGGTTTACAATGGAAGAATTAAGGGGTGGGATGGGACTGGGGTGTATTGGTGTTGTAATGATGAGAGGTAGATTGAGATGGTATGGGTGTGTGGAGAGGATGGGGGATAATAATTGGGTGCAGAAAATGAGAAGTGTTAATGTTAGGGGTAGGGTTGCGAGAGGTAGACCGAAAATGACCTGGGACGAGATCATTGAGTGTGACCTCAGTGATAAGGGACTGAAGAGGCAAGCTGCCACAGATCAAGTAGCATGGAGAGTCACTGTAAGGTGACCAAGGCTGATGCATGCATGATTGTTGGATCCTTCAAAAACGAACAAACGAACGATGGATGGTCTTGTAAGGGAGGTGAATGCGAGGGTGTTAGGTAGGTATTTCAGTCTGGTGAATGCTGACGGTAGAGAATGGAATCTGAATCAGCTGCTGTTTGCAGATGATACTGCACTGGTGGCTGATTCGGAGGAAAGATTGAGACAGCTGGTAGAGGTGTTTGGAAGGGTATGTGAAAAAAGGAAATTGAGAATGAATGAGAATATGAATATAGTGATGAAGTGTACGAAGTTGGTAGGTGGTAGGAGGATGAATGTAGTTTTGAATGGTTGGTTGCTTGAGGAGGTAGAGTATTTTAAGTAATTAGGGTCGTATGTTGTTGTGGATGGAATAGATGTAGAGGTGGAGTTCCAGTAGAAGGAATAAAATAGGAAATGTGCTGGGAGGAATGACAAATGTTTAAATGTCGTTTGCTTAGAATGGATGGAAGAGAAGGCTGAATGAGGGATTAATGGTACCTACTGCGGTATATGGGGCTGAAACATGGAATATGAGAGCTACAAGGAGGAAGAGACTGAATGTAATGGAGATGAGGTGTCCGAGGAGTATGTGTGGAGCGATGCATATGGATCGAGTGAGAAATGACAGAGTGCAAAGGAGAACTGGAGTTATGTGAGAGATGGCAGAACGAGTTGAGCATAGAGTAATGCAGTGGTTTAGGCATATGAAGAGAATGGATGAAGAGCGATTGGTGAAAAATATAACTGGATCTGATCTGAAAGGTGTAAAGCTGAGAAGAAAGCCATGAATAGGATGGATGGACAGTGTGAAGAGAACGTTAGGTGCTAGAGGGATGTCTGCAGAGCAAGGAAGAGTGGTTGCTCATGATAGAACTCAGTGGAGAGAATTTGTGAATGCATAAATGGTGACACTGCCCCAACAGGATGTTCTTTTACATCTGGTCTAATCAGTTGGTCGGGTCAGGTGCTGGGAAGGGGATGGGTTCATTGTGATGTAGCAGGGGTAAACCAGCTCTGCTGTCGGGCCTTGATGCTGATGTTGCTAGATTGTGCTGCGCAGTTGACCCTCGTGCGGTGTGGTGCTGTGAGGAGCGGTCCTTTCTCCCCTTAGAGGGTAAGACACGAGTAAATGTGTATGTGTATGGATGAGTAATTTGGCGAGTGTGTTGTCCTGTCTCGACTACCCCCCTAGGGGGGAAAATCCTAGATATACTGTATAGATAGATAGAATAATTTCTTGTTCTCTTAAGCTGAATCATCTTCCTTTACGCTGGTCTAGCTATTTTCAGTCCATAAGCTGATGGGATTCTTATTAAAAGGAATGGATTAGATATAGCCTTCAATATCGCCTGGCGGCCCTACCTGACTGCACAACAACTGTCCAAGTGTGAGCCATTTCTGACCTGAGCTTTGCTTTACAGCAGGTGTTTTGTGGAAAATTATAACTCTTCTTAGAGAATTTATGATGGTGGTGTTATTTATATCTTCTACGACTTAACCAAATTTCTTCAACAACTTGTCGTCCAGTTGCTTTCAAAACTGCAGCTGTTTCAACTGAAACAAGTGCTTTCCCGCATTCAGTAAGTTCCATGCACAAAGGTTTGTATTCTGAAGAGTCCTTAGTCACTTGATCAATAACATAATTATGATCTGTTCCTGAATATACACTACGAAATTCGGCATAATCTCTTGCTGGTTATCTAGTGTAGGACAAATTCGATTTCACGATATTTAAAAAAAAAAGTTCACAGCAGAGAGAACACTAATTACTGGTAGTTCTTTATGTTTTTGCTGTGGTCTTTACTGTACACCAAAGTTATTCCACGATCTGAGTACTTCTTTTTATACCTAGAGAATTTTGGGATTGCTTTTCCTAGTTCTTTAATGTACTCATTTGCATCCTTTATAGGTTCAGTGGTGAGACTTTCAAACCCTTCTTCGTTACCCTTTTTTCATTTTTCTCACAGCCTTCATTTTCATTTCTCTGTCCTAAGATGATTTCTCGATCACAGCAGTGTTACAGTGAAACTTTGCATAAATTTTTTCTGCTATTTTGACCACTTCATATACGAATAACAGATGTGATCTGATACACTCTCCTCATTATCCAGCCATAGTCATCGTCAAACACATATTGTAACGTATATATTAACTTTATATATATATATATATATATATATATATATATATATATATATATATATATATGTATTCATTTTTCTCCTTCAGATGGTCTGATAAGTACGTGGTGTTGGACTGCAGTACGGAGATGGCCAAGAGCCTCATTGTTGGCCACGTGAGAGACGTGCATATGGGTCGCCGCAACTACCACTACCTCATGTCCGGCCTTGTGAGTACCACCACACCAACCCAACACACAGACGCTTCACTCTTCACATTGTTATTGTAGCCCCATAGTATTCTTTTTTTTTTTTTCCACATCATTATATTTCTTAACTCTTGTTCTCAGCATCCCACATTGGTATTATTATCCCCTAAGTATACTTTCCGTTTAACTCATTATATTTCTGAACATTCTTAATAGTATACCTTCCATCCACCCTCCACCTAGCTCTTTTCTCAACACCTTACACTGGTAATCATCTATAAATCCCTGTAGTATACTTACCATTCACCTAAACTATCGGTTAGTGACCTCGTGTTGCTGGTTGGCATAAATTCCTTCCTTTCATTGTCTTCACACCAGAATTACTCAGTTTCCATTCTTACATAACTTGACTCTAGCAAGTCTTCTTTCTTCACTCAACAATAACCAAGCGTACACGATCTGTCCATTTACTCTTCTGTTATCTTATTCCCTCATCATACATCACTCCACTCTTACCCTGGATCATCTAACCTAAATATCATTCTCTTCTAATCTCATTTTTCATGTGCCTTCGTGCACTCAATAGGCATCATTACATCTCGTCTATCTGTCCATTTATTCTTCTTTTATGGTAATGTGTTTCCTCCCCCATTATCTTTCCCTCGTCATTTATCACTTCAAACTACCTTTTCATAAGCTAATCGTACCCTATTCTCTCTCTCTCTCTCTCTCTCTCTTTCTCTCTCTCTCTCTCTCTCTCTCTCTCTCTCTCTCTCTCTCTCTCTCTCTCTCTCTCTCTCTCTCTCTCTCTCTCCTTATATACTGTCTTATTGTATGAGCCAGACAATCAACCACTTTGGCCTAATTGCCATTTATGGACTGAAATCGAGCCTTCTGTACACGAAGGGTCGTATTCTCGTTTGCTTGGAAGTTTTCCAATCTCCTTTTCTTAAACATTTTATTTTCTATCTGGTAGTTTTCTCTTGTATGGTTCTGACGGAATTTAAGGACTTGCTCTAGCTGCTGTGCCCTCAGCTTCAACTTTATCTAATTCATGTCAGAATCAAGTTGTAACAAAACACTGGGACAACTTCTAGTAGTAAAAGTATTTTTTTTTTAAATCGAAAAACCTTTGAAATGTTTGAATTCTTCTCATCTGTTAACAATAATTTGGATTAAGCGTGAAAACAATTCCCAAGTGGATCCATAGACATGAAAGGACGGTAAAATACGCAGGCATCATTTCGACTACTGGTATACGAGAAAATATTAAGATAAACAGCTAAGGAAGAATGTCAGGAAATCTTCCACGCCAACGAGAATTCGGGCCAACAATGACGGTGTACCCTTTGTGGAGTGTGTGGCTTACCGTCCTATCAGTTTTTAACAATATCCTTGACACTGATGAACTTCAGTGCCATATTTAGGCTAAATCCAAACAAATTTGTTATGGTAAGGAAATTTCGAGCATTCTTAACGATACTCGAGACATTATATATATCCCCTGGGGAAGGGGGGATAGAATACTTCCCCAGTAATCCCTGCTTGTCGTAAGATGCGACGAAAAGGGACACTTTTATCTATATTCTTTTTGCTCCCCTTCTATGCCTTGTACTTTGTCTGTCCAAACCCTCTGCATTTTACTTTCACTGAGTTAATTTCCTCTCTCCACTGTCTGGTTCCTGCGAGCCACTGGCATTGGCTCCAGGGTAAAATAGTTTTCTGCCTAAGAGATCTTGATGAACTCTGGTTACGAAGCAATGGCCCTCAGTTCCGTGCAGCCCTTAAGTGGGCAAAGGGTGCTAAAAATCCCACTGTGTAGAAATAAGTTTTTACATCCAAAAAGAACCTTAAGAACAGGAAACTGGAATGTTCGAACTCTCAGTCAGGCTGGTAAAATGGAAGAACTTATTTCAGTGTTCAAGGAATACAAGATGGATATTTGTGCTTTTACAGAAACGAGATTGCTTGGAGTTGATAAAATGAATTTGGAAGATGGTATTACTATGTTGGTTTCTGGTAGGAGTGATGGAAATCATTACCAAGGAGTAGGCTTAGTGCTGAGTAGAGAAGCTTGTAAGGCAGTATGTGTGTTTCAACCAATTAATGAGCGTTTGCTTCATGCTCGTTTAAAATCTGACCATGGTAATATCAGTATGGTTGTAGGGTACGCTCCGACAAATGAGGCTGCTGATGAAATGAAGGATGACTTTTATGAGAAGTTGCAGGATGTAGTGTATAGAGTGGGAAGACATGATGTGTTAGTTTCCATTGGTGATTTTAATGCGATTGTTGGCAGTAGTAGGGATGGCTTTGAAGACTGTATGGGTACGGAGGGTGTTGGTATAAGAAACGAAAATGGGGTGCAATTTGGAAGCTTCTGTTTGGCAAATGACCTTATAATTGGTGGAACTATCTTTGAGCATAGAAAAATACATAAGACTACTTGGATTTCACCATGTGGTAAATATTGTAACCAGATTGACCACACTGCAAGCAGCAGATGGCATAGGAGTTATTTGCAAGATGTTTGTGTAAGGAGGGGGGTAGATATAGGTAGTGATCATCAACTTGTTGTGTCAAAGATTAGAATAAAACTTAAGAGAAACATTAATGGTAATTATCTATCTATCTATCCCGCAAAGGGTGGCTGAAGACAAAACGCCTCCAAGTCACTCTGTCACCCACCATTTGACTACCCTCCTCCCAACTCACCCCCCCCCTCCCTCATATACCTCTCAACTCCATCCCTCCACCTTATCCTCGGTCTACCCCTCCCTCTCCTTCCCTCCACCTCACCTACATACACCCTCTTAGTCAGTCTTTTCCCCTCCCTCTCCTTCCGCTCCACCTCACCTACATACACCCTCTTAGCCAGTCTTTCATTCTCTATTCTCTTCACATGTCCAAACCACCTCAGTGTATTTCTGCTAATCTTCTCAACCACATCCACATCCACCCCACAACGTTCCTTCACTTCTTCATTCATCAACCTGTCCCTCCACGTCACCCCACATGCTCCTTTCAAGTAACTCATTTCCACTGCTCTCACTCTTGACTTGTTCCCCTCTTGCAAGGTCCATGCCTCGCTTCCATACGTCAGGCTAGGGATCACAATACTATCATGCAGTGACTTCTTAACTTCCATACTCACCTCCCTATTTCTCATCACTGCTTTCAGTGTACCAACAACCTTCCTTCCCTGCTGTACCCTTTCACGCACTTCATCCCCCAAAGTTCCATCCTTACTCATCACACTACCCAAGTACTTGAATGCACTCACATTCTCCATATCCTCACCATCCAACCTCACTGCACACTCTGTGACTTCATTGCTCTCAAACACCATAACTTTACTTTTGTTTACGTTAACTTTCAGATTCCTCCTCCTACACACTGTCCCAAATTCATTCACCAAACCTTGCAACTGCCATTCATCTTCACTCAACAATACTGTATCATCAGCAGACAGCAACACCGGAAGCTTCCAAATCTCACCCTCATTCATTAGAGCCACCCCCACATCCACTGCCCTACCTTGCCCCTCCTTTACAACCCCATCCATGTATATATTAAACAGCCATGGAGACATCACACAACCCTGTTTCAGTCTCACATTGAGATCAAAGAACTCACTCAAATCACCATCCACTCGCACCGTAGCCCTAGCTCCATCGTACATACTCTTCACAGCACTCAACAATTTCCCCTCCACTCCATATATTCTTAATACCTTCCATATACCTTGCCTATCTATTCTGTCATAAGCTTTCTCCAAGTCCATGAAGGCAGCATACACTTTCCTTCCCTTCTCTAGACACTTCTCCACTAAACATCTTAGAACAAATATCTGATCTACACACCCTTTTCCCTTCCTAAATCCCCCTTGTTCTTCTCCAACTAGCTCCTCTGTCATATGCCTAACCTATCAATGAGTATTCTACCATATATTTTACCAGTCACACTAAGAAGGCAAATACCCTTATGGTTACCACATACTTCTCTCTCCCCTTTTCCTTTGTATAAAGGAACAATTATACCGATTTCCAGTCCTCTGGAACCCTTCCCTCTTCCCAAGTCAATCTACACAACTTCCATATCCACTCCACAACAATCTCACCCCCATACCTCAGCATTTCACCACACACTTCATCAATTCCTGGGGCCTTTCCCAACTTAATCTTCTTCATCGCTTCCACTGCTTCCGCCCTACTGATCTCTTCCTCCCTCCTCTCATCTCTTCTTCTCCCAGCCATTCCCCAACCACTTATACTCGCACTGCTCTCACTCTCTACATTCAACGAATCCTCAAAGTGCTCTTTCCATCTCCTCAATTTCTCTCTCTTCTCCACCAACAATCTATTATTCCTATCTTTCACTCCCCTACTATTTCCCCTTTCACATTGCCTTACTTTCTTTACCTCCTTCCAAAACAATTTCTTACTCTCCCTCCATTTCACACTCAGATTGTACAGGAGATAATTATTATGATTTTGATGAGCAGAGACCTGATGAGAACACTAAGAAGTTTCGGTGGGAATGTAGGAACAGGTTTCTGGCCCTGCAGACTTTGATGGAATCTGAAGACAACGATATTAATCAAATGTGGAGAGAGGTAAAAGAGGTTTTGCATGAGAGTGCTAAGGTTACTATTAAGAAAAAGGGAAAAGCGAGAAGGAAAAAGTGGTTGTCAGATGAAACATGGAATGCAATTCAGAAAAGGAAAGAGGCGATGTTAAGAAGTGAAGAACAACATGTTGATGGCCAGGTAGTTGAAGTACTTAGAGCAAAGTACTGGAGTTTATATTCTGAAGTAAAAAGACTTGTTAGACGTGATAAGAGGAGGCTATATGATGAAAAGGCAACAGAGACAGAAATTAAATTAAGTAAAAATGACGGTCAGAGCACAAGAGCAGCATATCAGGCCATAAAGGAGTTAACTGGGACTGAAAAGAGAAGGAAGGAAATGCCTGTACGAGATAGAAATGGTACTTTGATGACTAAAGATTTGGATATAAAAGGAAGGTGGAAAGAGCATTTTGAATCTGTTCTAAATAGACCACTCCCAGCTGAAGAGGACATTTTGCCAGCCGAGAGAGATTTGCAGATAGAAACAGGGGATATAACCTTGGAAGAGGCAGCAAAATCTGTAAATGAGTTACAGAATTTTAAGGCCCCAGGAAAGAATGGAATATTTCCTGAAATGCTTAAGGTGGAAAATGATGAATTGGTGAATGCGCTTTTGAAACATTTTAATGTGGCTTTGGATAATGGTGGAATTCCAGAAGAGTGGAAAAATGGAGTGATTATAAAAATACCAAAAACGGGAGATTTAACCCGTCACGTCCCGAGCACTTTCGCACCTCCGACACCCCCCAGTCCTGACCAGTTTTGGAAAAAAAAATTTTTGGCTAAAACCTCCGCTTTTGGTGAGAAACATCGAAAATTCATAGAGAAATTGCTCACCTGAGGTTTAAAATACTCAATACAGGTAGGCGTACCTCCTTACCTTACAGGGTTTTCTATCAGGCTGGCTGCAAAGAAAACGAGTTCTGTGGGAGGATAACTATTCCACACCACTCATAAACGGTATTTATTTATTTATTTGGTACAAATTTATATGTAGTACGAGAGTATATTGGTTTTCAAACAGTAATATAGGCATTATAAGCATTGTTTCACTCACTAACTCATCACCATTCCTGACGTTCTTTTGCCACATTACCTGATCATCATTTCTGTCTGTTTCTTCCTCTAATTCTATGTAAACTTTGTCCTCCACATTGTCATCGATTGGAGAATCACTCTGGCCCTGAAAGTCTTTATTGGCCAGGTCACTGGTAACAGGTGAATTGCTGAGACAATGGGGGGGGGGAGGTTATGCGGTGTAAGGCATTGTCCCTGCTTGGCATCTTGTAGAGGAATAGAGGAAGGTGTCCCGTGTATGTGTACGAAAATTGAAAATTGTGCAAATTAGGGACCTTGCAATTGCACAGCGTACCAGTACGTCGTCGGGACTGGCAAATGCAAAATGTTGCAACGTACCCATACATCAACAGGATGTCTCGGGTTGAGTGTGTGTAGCAATTGGAGGGGGATAACTTTGACACCTGTAGTTGCAAAAGTCTTTTCCAAAATCTTGTTGAACAGAATCAAGCCAGTAATTGATAAAATTTTAAGAGAAGAACAAGCGGGATTTACTCGTAGAAAGGGTCGAGGTTGTAAGGATCAGATTTTTATTGTAAGCCATGTAATGCAACAAGCTAATGAGATGAAAATGCCACTTAGTGTGTGTTTTGTGGATTTGAAAAGGCGTTTGATAGTGTTTCACGTGGAGCTATGTTGTAAATTATGAGATTCTATGGTATAACAGAAAAGTTTGTAAACATTATTAGAAGCCTGCATGAAGGTACTCTTTGTAAGGTAATGGTGCGTGGTTCTTTGAGTGATCCACTTGAAGTTAGGTCAGGAGTGATTCAAGGAGGAGTTCTTTCGTCATTGCTGTTTGTTTTGGTTATGGATTATGTTATGAGAAAGGTTGTAAGGAGAACAGGTGCAGTAATTAACTGGAAAGAAAATAAGAAGCTAATAGATTTGGACTATGCTGATGATATTGTACTGATTTGCGGAAGTATTTACGAGATGCAGAGGGTGCTTGATTGTCTGTTGGAGGAAGGAGAAAAAGTGGGATTGGTAATAAATTGTAGAAAGACTGAAATTATTAATATGAACGTGGAGAACCAAATCGATTGTGTAACTGGGAATATTGTGGTGAAGAATGTAGAAAACTTTAAATATCTGGGTACGATTGTATCATCTAATGGATCATTAAACAGTGAAATTGAGGAGAGGATTACACAGGCTTGGCGAGCTGTTGGAATGTTGAAATCTGTTTGGAATAAAAATATCCTTTTGGTACATACTAAAGTGAAAATTTACAAGTCCATGGTTAGACCAATTTTAATTTATGGGCATGAGTCATGGTACAGTACAATTGCAACAGATCAGAAAGTATTAGGATTTGAGAATAAAATACTGAGAAGGATTCTTGGGGTAAAGTGGCAAGACAGAGTTACAAATGAAAGAGTAAGGGATATTACGAGAGTGGAACCAGTTAATGAATATGTGAGACTGTCTCGCTGGAAGTGGCTGGGGGCACATATAGAGAAAAGAAGGCAGTTTAATACAGGATGTGCCAGAGTGGACTGTTAGAGAAAGAAGAGGTAGAGGTAGGCCAAGGGAAACTTGGTTGAGGACAATGAAAAGAGAAGCAGGAGAGGAGTGTTGGTGGGACCTGAAAGTGATGGTAAAAGACAAATATTGGTGGAGAGATTTAATCGAGGCCCTGTGCATCCCGTGGGGTGCCACAGGAAATTATATATATATATATATATATATATATATATATATATATATATATATATATATATATATATATATATATATACATGGGCAGGATCCCACTGCTACCTGGCACGTTCCCGGGTGGTGGATAAGGGAAGGCCTTGTAGTTATACGAGGTACCGTCCTTGACAGCGCAGACCATGGGACCCCCTATAGATATATAGGGCTCCACCGAATATAACGAATAAGGTGGCACAAAAATTACATCGCACCAGACACTATGTGGCAGGGAGGTGAGATAATTTGCCACAATCCTCCCAACCAAACATGAGTTCTACTGCAAATGATTTGATAGGCGTTCCTGTTGGTTCATCATCTATTAAAGGTCCAACACCGCACAGCCTGTTGTGCTTATGGGCAGTGTGCCACTGAAATTGAGTGGGCACTGTGTTGGAGAATTAGACTCTTGGATATTAAACATAGTGGTAGGTGGTGGCAACCATAATCCACTCACTTGATGTAGTGCTGCCTACTTCTTCCTTAGCCTTTATCATTCTTTTTCTGTGCCTGCCCTTCTCTCTTCGTATTACTCCGATCTTTTCTGTCACGTCTTATTGCTTTTCTTTCCTTTACAGGTGGCTTTACATTGAGTGACAAGACAAATGGTTTCCTGTAAGCCAAGAAACCATTTACAACGTTGGGTGGTAACCATACAACAAAACCATGCGTGCTCCCTATGGGTCAACAAGTGGGTTGGTTGAGGGTTAATGCCCCTCCCCGTAAAACAAATAACTCAAAGTCAAATGGCCTCCCCTTACGGGATTATGGCTTCTGCCAATAGATAGATAGATAGGTATAAATCAAATTGAAATCCATGAAGATCTATGCATACAATGTAAGAAGCCTCACAGAAGATTACAGACTTGATAACCTAATGACTGAAGTGGAAAACATTAGTTGGGATATTGTAGGTTTGAGTGAGATCCACAGAAAAGAAAAAGTAATTCAGCTCGAAGACAGCAACTACCTATTTTAAAATGGAAGAGTTAGTGGTGTAGGATTTCTAATTAACAGAAATCTTGCAGACACCATTGTTAAATTCAGCAGTGTATCGGACAGAGCAGCATTTGTTGTCATTAGACTGCAAAAAATATACCCTAAAAGTAATACATATACCCTCAGAGTAATACAAGTATATGCACCAACGTCTCAAAGCCCAGATGAATACAAACATTCCATGATGACATCTCCCACATTATGGAAGAAGAAAAGACAACATATACTATACTCATGGGAGACTTCAATGCAAAAGTTGGGAAGTCGAAAAATGGAGAAGCATGTATGGGAAAATTTGGAGAAGGAGAAAAGAATTAAAGAGGAGAAATGCTGGTAAATTTTCCAGAAATGTTTAACCTGAGAATAATGAATATATTCTTCCACAAAAGAACAGGGAGAAAGTGGACCTGGAGAAGCTCAGATGGAGAAACAAAGAATGCAATCGACTTCATTATAGCAGATAAGAATAACACGATCACAAATGTCACAGTTATCAACAAAGTAAATATAGGAAGTGATCATAGAATGGTGGATTGCACAGCCAGATTCAATTTCAGAAGTGAAAGAAAGAAGATGATTAAAGATAAAAAGATATGCCCAATAACAGTAAAGGAAAACAAAGCAGCTTTCCAGTTGGAAATAAGGAACAGATTTCAGGCTCTAAGTAACGCTGAATGTGACACTGATGAGCTGAATGACAGACTAACAAAAGTGCTAAGAGAATCAGCATAGGTAGTAGGAAAACCTAATACAACCAAAGCCAAGAAATATTAAGAAAAGACACTCGAGCTTATGAAAAAACCAAAGTAAATGAAAGTAAAAAAAAAAGCCAGATGAAATAGAACGAGCGGAATTAAATAAAATTGTCAACAAAAGACAAAGAGAAGAAAAAAGAAAGAGAAACACGGCTCAGATCAAAGAAATTAAAAATGGGAAAAGTATGAAACAGGTCCGAAGTAAAATGGCACTAGGAAAGCAACAAATGACATTACAGAAAGAAAAAAACCGGTGAAATCATTAAATGCCGAGATAAGATGATGAAGAGAGTTGAAGAATTTTACAAAGAACTGTATGCATCAAAGACAGTAATACCAATAGCTAGCTTTTCAGTTGACACAAGTGAAATACCTGAGGTAACACCAGACGAAGTAAATATTTCTCTTAAAAATATGAAAAGAGGGAAGGCTCCGGGAGAAGATGGAATAGTAACAGATTTACTGTTGGATGCCGGAGTAGAAGTATAAAATAGGCTTGTTCACTTATTTATCCAATGTATAAAACAGAAGAAAATTCCCAAAACATGGTGTAATGCAATAGTTATATTACTCTACAAAAAAGGTGACTCCAAAGATCTTAGTAACTATCGACCCGTTAGCTGGTTATCAGTCATTTACAAACTCTTCACTAAACTCCTTACGAACCGAATGAAAAAAAAAAAAAAAATTTGAAGGAAAACCAACCTCCTGAACAGGCAGGATTCCAAAGCGGGCATTCGACCACTGATCAACTACACACAGTTAATCAGCAAATTGAGAAAACTACAGAATATAATAAACCACTGTGTTTAGGTTTTATTGATTACGAAAAGGCTTTTGATTCAGTGGAGCACATAGCAATTTTAAGTTCATTGCGAGAACAAGGAGTGAATGAGAACATTGTAAAACTGCCCTATAACATATATAAAGATGGAGCTGCTACAGTTAAATTACATAAGGACTCAGAAAAAATTAAGATTGAGAAGGGCGTGCGTCAGGGAGATACAGTTTCACCAAAATTATTTACAGCATGCCTAGAAAAGTATTTTCAGAAACCTAGACTGGGAAAACAAGGGAGTGAACAAAGATGGAGAAAAGTTAAACCATTTAAGATTTGCATATGACATTGTCCTAATCTCAGAAACAACGGAGGCATTGCAAGAAATGTTAAATGACCTGAACAGAGAAAGTTTGAAAGTAGGACTGAAGATGAACCGGAGTAAAACTAATGTTTAATCCACAAACACCAAAGAGCGTCATTAGAACAAGCGATGAAATTCTTGAAGAAATTGAGGAGTACATCTACTTGGGACAAATACTAAAATTAACGAAAGATCATGATAGCGAAATATAAAGACGCATTACAGTTGGATGGAAAGCTTTCGGCAAACGTAGAGACATTATGAAAAGTAGCTTGCCAGTTTGTATGAAACGAAAAGTATATAACGAATGTATAATTCCAGCTATGACGTATGGTCGTGAGACCTGGAAACTGACAAAATCAATGGAAAATAAATTAATCTGTTCTCAGGCAGCAATGGAAAAGTCACTGTTGGGAATATCTTTAAGAGACAGGAAAAGATCAACTTGGGTGAGAGAGCAGACTGAAGTCAAAGATATTATAGAAGCTATAGTAGAACAGAAATGGAGGTGGGGAGACCATATAGCAAGAATAAGGGATAACCGATGGAGCAACAGGCTGACTGACTGGCCAAGAGATTGTAAGTGTAGCAGAAAAAGGCCAGACAGGAGATGGAGAGATGAGATAGAGAAGTTTGTAAGGAAAACGTGGCCAAGATTGACTCAGTCAAGGAATTCATGGAGAAGGTTGGGGGAGGCCTTTGTTCAGCAGTGGACTAATTATGGCTGATCTATCTATCTATCTATCTATCTATACATTATATTTCAGGCTTTCACCTAGCAAAACCACACTGGATAGGCGAAACCATGCTACAAGGACCTACTAGCAGCAGCCGGACTAAAAGCAATGCCCACACCCCTCCTCCACCTGAGACGTGCAGTGGTAACGTTCCCGCTTGCCAACTGGTGGACGGGAGTTCGCGCCTCGCTCAGGTTGCGAAAAGTTTCACTGACGAAGTGGGTGATTACTGTCCCCCTTGAGCAAGGGGACGGGTGTGTGCGTGTGTGAAGGTCACAGCCTTGCCCTTAGATCGGACTATATGAGCTCTCAGCTCCCTTCCGGGAGGGTAAAGGCTGACGATCACGACCATCAGGTGATCCTGACCGACCCGACCCGGTGAATTACACAGCATGGATATACTGGCTGCTTTCCTCACCCACCTCTCCCCATTCAGGGGTAGGGCCGAGGAGGGCTCATGGCATGATGACAAGGCCTTCTCATCTGACACTTCTTGTGGGACCTTCTTGAGCCAGAGCGCCAGCCAGAAAAGGTGCTGATGGCCCTTGCGGGGTGGAGATGAATCTGCTCGTGAAGAGCTACCATGCATTGGTGAGCAGGCTTAAATACTGCATCGACAATGTAGGGTCACATTAGATGAGCCTACTAACAGCAGTCAGCCAAAAATGCCCCATCTGAGCCAGAGGCCGACGTAGAGTAGTTTTGACTGTTTTCCGTCTAAACAAAAACCATGTCCTGCAGTGTAATGTGACAGATTGATCATAATGAACACACACACACACACACACACACACACACACACATATATATATATATATATATATATATATATATATATATATATATATATATATATATATATATGTGTGTGTGTGTGTGTGTGTGTGTGTGTGTGTGTGTGTGTACTGTACATACGGGCATCTGATACCGCTCATGACTGGAATGTAGAGATGGGCGATACCACTGATTTTTTTTTCGATACGATACCGAGTATTTTCCACTCTAATATCGAAGTATCGAGTACCGATACCGAGTACTTCATCGTCCAGTATCGTTTATTTCGAGTACTTTACAGGAAAATAATTTCCTATATACAATATACAGTCAGCAATCATATACATAGGCCAGGGTGAAGCGACAGGTTTATTGGAGATATAATACCCTACAGTAGCTCTCTCTCTCTCTCTCTCTCTCTCTCTCTCTCTCTTGGCCCCGCGGCAGTGCTCGAGTCTGACTGACAATAAGATGGTCCCAGGTTCAATACCTGGGCGGAGCAGACATCTTCTGGACACAAGTGTTGCATCACAAGTTCGTCCCTGTTCACCAAGCAGTAATATAGGTACCTTGTTGTCAGTCAGCTTTGTGAATCACTTACAAGGAGAGTGAGTAAAAGAGAGACGTAAATGAATACTCAAAATTACGAGAGAAGGCCTCTACGAGTTAATCCTCCATCCTCAGGGTTCCTGCAGGAATAATTCCCCCCCCCCCTCAGGGTGAAAACCATTCAGCAGATCTTCAACATATATTCTCTCTTAGATTCCCTCCAGCCCTTGTTTCATCTCCCCCCCCCCTCCCGATTCATTTTGTTACTTCTGAAATCAATGTGGCATTTATATTAAGAAATTAAATTAATAAGTAAATACTTTCTTGAATATATAGTGTATTTCCTTGCAGTAAAACAGCACAAACCAAATTTAAGTATTTTCATTTGACACAGGCTTAATGCAGCAAAATGCTCTCTAGAAAAAAAAAAAAAAATAGTGCATTTCCATGCACAATAACTACAATCCAAATATAAATATCTCCATTAAACACATATTCTCATCTAAAGTATTTTGCATTTCTTACTTAGGCCAATATAGCAAATATTAGTATTACAATACTCATTTTCAGTAAAAGACATTTATAATGACCGCTCACACTCCCAATGACGAACATATCAAAATTTTAATTACCGTATTAGACACTGGACACTCGGCGGACTGGACATGATAAAAAACAAGTGGGAATTCGAGTGTACTAGTGAATAATTTTGTTTGACAAAGTAAATTACCGGTAGTCTTTATTGTATCATTAATAATGGGACATAATGTACCTCTTAAAATACCTGTCATTATTCTCAATATGAAAAGGTAAATTTCTGCTACGAACGCTACTCCCCTCCTCCGATCCACCCAACTACCCGAGACCGATCCACCCAACTACCCGAGACCCCGCAATAATGCGATGCCAGACGTATGACGACCACAATACCAGGAGAAAGTGGAAGAGAGTAAAATAATTAGTCATATTTAATAATTTGCTTATGAAGTACTCATAGCACTCGATACTTCACGATTTGTATCGATATTTTCGATACTTTGATATCGATACGCCTACCACTACTGGAATGTCACTCACCCATATTGCAGAACTTCTATCAAAATGCTTTTACTCCCCGAACTGCATCTCTCTGGAACTCGCTTCCCCAGAGTTGTTTCCCCCCAAGCTTCAACTTACAGCTGTTCAAGTCCAATTGTTAGATATTTTATGAATGGAGGACGCCAGTAGTCTGATGTATGGATTTTTAAATTTAATCATTTGTTTTTCCTTCTTCTGTTCCGTTATTAATATATATATATATATATATATATATATATATATATATATATATATATATATATATATATATATATATATATATATATATATATATATATATATATATATATATATATATATATATGCATGTATATAAATATCTATCTATCTATCTATCTATTGCCAGACGCCTCAATCCCGTTTGGGGTGGCCACAAACAAATCGCCTCCAAGTCTCCCTGTCCCCCGCCATTTCACTGCCCTGCTCCCAACTCACACCCCCTCTCTCATATACCTCTCCACCCCATTCCTCCATCTCATCCTCGGCCTCCCCCTCCCTCTTCCCCCCGCCACCGCCCTCACATACACTCTTCATATATATATATATATATATATATATATATATATATATATATATATATATATATATATATATATATATATATATATAATCTATGTACGTTAAACAGTACAGTTTGTATCAGTTGAACTAAATCGTGTTGTTTTAACCTAAACAAACTACGTTGATTGATGCTAACAGTGAGGAAAAACTAAAATTAAATGCGCAGTTAAGAGGGTAAGTTCCCAAATTTGATGGTCATTCATGGAAGAACTATGAAAAGTAAATGAAATCAGCCTGCATGCCATATTAGAAAACTGCAATGTGCGTCGGACAGAAGAGCTACGCATCCGGCTTTCCTTATGGGCATTACAAATGACCATCTGAAATGGGCGCCTAACAACCCTTCATACTCTTAGGTCCACTTCGTGTGGTATGTGAAAGAAGGATTATGTAATGAGAAAAAGACGAGGTGAAGTAAAGAAGAAATTGCGGAGACAGATGATGGAAGGAAAGATAGAAGGATATGAGGGAGAAAATGAGAAAAGGATGATGAACAGGGAAAGAAAGAGAGAAACAGATGAGAAATAGGAGAAAGTCAGAGCAGATAGGGAAGCGAAAGAAAGAGATAGGGGAGTGGGGAGGAAGAGGAAAACGAAAAAGCTATAATAATAGAAGGAATGTTAGGAGGTAGAGTTTTGAAAAAAAGGAGAGGCAGAGGTAAACAGGAAGATTAGAAAGGGATGGAAAGGAGGAAGAGAAAAGAGGAAGAGGAAGTTAGGGAAGAAACTGGAAATATGGAGGACAGATGAGAAAGAGGGGTCAGGAAGGGAAGGCGAGGAAGACGAGATACGGGAGGGAAGGAGAGACGGACAGAGATGAAGTTAAAATTATTGAGTAAATCTGAAAATGTATGGGTTAAGAGAGAAAGGAAATGTAATAGGAAGGAAAGGAGAAAGGCGAAGAGAAGGGATGAGAAGCAGACGAGGAAAGGGAGGAGAGGAATTAAAGAGAGAAAAAAAATAAAATAAAATAAACAGAAGTAGGAAGGAAGGGGAGGGCAGAGAGAAGGCCTCAGGAAGGGAAGGAGGGGTTGAGATGAAATAGGTAGGGAGAGAAAGAAAGGAGTGAACGAGTGGAAGGCAGGAGTTTAGATGTGAAGGAAGGGAAGAGGGAGTTTGTGAAGGATTAAGGGGAGAGGAGGAGGGTGGAGGAGGAGAGTAAGACGGAAGCAAGGAAAGAAGGAAGGGAAGAAAGAGGATGAACGAGGTAGGGGGAAACAGATAGTAAAAATCGGTAAGAAGGAAAGAAGCAAATGGAGAGGAAAGAAAAGGAGGAGCTAGATTGTGCTGTAAGTTGAAATTAGGAAGGGAAAGAATCAGTTATCGAGATGGTTAGGGAGGGGAGACATTACGCAAACGATGATGGAAGAGGTAGTTAGGACAGAAGAGGAAGGGAATGAGATGGAAGAGGAAGGAGAGGAGGAGATAAGGAGATAAATGGATGAAAAACAGGCTGTAATGAAGATGAAAAATGAAAAAAAGAAAAGGATAGAAGAGTCTGTAATTGAGATGAGAAGCAAGGAAAAGGAGACAAGGGGATGGAGGTGATGGAAAGATATGGTAAGAAAGGAGGTAAGAAGAGAAAAGGGGAAGTTTTGATGAAGATGGGAGAGACGTAGAAAAATGTAAGATAATGGGAAAGTAGATGGTAGATATGGAGGAAAGAGAGAGAGAGGAGGCAGTGATGAATGAAGGATATAAAGAGAGAAGAGGAAAGTTACAACGAAAGTGGGAAGGAGAGAAGGAAAAAAGTGGTGATATAAATAAGTGGTGAGAAGGAAAGGAGGGGAAGAGTGGTGCACTGATGAGGGTAAAGGGAAGAAAATGAGTAGATGAAACTGTTGATGTAAATAGGAGAAAAAGATCATAAAAGCAGAGTCTGAGATAAGATGGGAGAGAAAGGAAGAAAAATTATGTGGTGGAAGGAGAGAAAAAGAATTATTTGATGGAGAATGGAAGAGAAGGAGAGGAACGGATGGGGGAGGAGATAGATAACGAAGGAAGGGTGGAAAAGAGGGAGAGAGACATCGGTGAAGGCTGGGGATGGGGGTGAAGATGGCAGTGATGTATGAGGGAAATATGGAAGGAAGGAGAGGATGAAGGAGGTGGTGACATTGGTGGGAAATAAGAGGGGAGGGAGGGGAAGAGAGATGCTTTGATAGAAATAGGTGATAGGAAGAAAAGGAGAGAAGGGAATGGCAGTGCTGGAGAGGAAGATGTGGAAGAAAAGAATTAAAAAAAAAAAAAAAAGAGAGAGAGGGGGCGAGGCGAGGAGAAGAAAGGGAGAAAATGATGGGATAAATACAGAAAACAAAGGGTTGAATGAACGTAGGGGGGAGGGGGAGGGGAGAGAAAAAAGAGGCAGCGATGGAGGGAGGTCTAAAGGGTGGTCCTCTAATAGCGCTACCTTTGACCTACCTATGGAATGTTACGTGTTATGGGGACGGCTCAGTTTGCTGGTGTGGGCGTGGGTGTCATAGTGGCAAATGAGTTAATGATACAGAATAGATATTGATAATAGTGACTAAGCCGTTCCCGCAACGCACGAGAAATTGCCCAGGTGAGTGAAAGAAGAGTGTTATAATATGGAAGAGGGAGGTGGTTACGTGCAACAGAGGCGACATAAGGGGGGATGCAGAAAAAAAGAGATGCTGTGATGGAAATGAGAGGAGAGAAGAGGAAGGACAGTGATGGAGAAGGTATGTTTGGAAAGATGGGAGAAGAGGAAGAAGGAGGCTTTGATAAAGATAGATGTGAGAGAAGGAGAATATTATGGCAGTTTAGATGGGGGATAAAGAAGGAAGGAAGGAAGGAAAGAGAGGAGAGGGTGGCTGTGACATAAATGGGAAATATAATGAAAAGGAGAGGAAGAGGGATGCTTTGATGGAGATGAGATATAAGAAGAGCAGAAGAAGGCTTAGATAGACAGATAGATAGATAAATAAAGAACGAGAGAGAGAGAGAGAGAGAGAGAGAGAGAGAGAGAGATTTTATGCTGATGAAAAAACTGGGTAGCTAATATTGGCCTTAATCACAAACAGAGCGCTGATTATGAATGAATTTATTTCCCTCTCTCATCCACCATTCAGATATGAATAAGCTCAAGATTTAATCGGCTTTGTGTGGTTGGTCTGCGAAATTAGGTAATGTCTGTGTTCGAAATGAGGAGGAAAACTTTATGACTGTATTATGTAAATTGTTTAAAAGGTGAACTTGGTGAATTAATGCCTTTAGCACGATGACATTTTATACTCGTGCATTCTCCAGGCGATTTTATTCTGCATAGAAGAGTACGTTTGAACTGGAGGAGTTATATATAACCATCATTTACTCTTTCTGTCTAGAGGTCTTTCCCAAGTCAAAGAAAATTGCTTGGTTGTAGCTTAAGGTGAATAATTCATGTGATCGAAGGAGCAATATTAATCATTATTATGTGGATTGTCAACGACATTAGGTAAATGCTGAATAAAATCGTCTGTCGTAAGCTGGAGTAAACTGCATGTAAAGGCTGAAGAGCTGTCATCGTAAGCTCTCTTTGATTCTGGTGTCTACAGACTTCCTCACTCCGCACTTTTCACGAATCACATTATTCCGTATTCTATCCACTCTTTGTACTCCACATACATTCCTCAGCAGTCCATCTCGACTTCTCTTACTCCTGACTTTGCATTTTCGTGCTTGGCTACACCATAGTCTCACATACGTGTGATAAAGCTGGCACTAACACTCCTTCATGCAAGCATCGTGCAGCTGCAACACTCAAGCCTTTGTTTTTCATCAAGGCCTTCATGGCACGAGCTACTTTTCATCCTTGTATAACTGTACTTTCCACTTATTTTGCACATTTTCCTCTATATTCTTTCACTTTACCCAGGTATTTGAAATCTCTTACCAATTCCAGTCTCACTCCGTTCACTGTAACATCACATTGAGACTCACCTTCTCTCTCAATAACTGCACCAAACTTGACAAAACGAAGGCCGACATAAAAAAAATAAGCGATAATCTTTTGACCAAAGAGGTTCAAATGCTCATAGGTCAAAGGCAAGGTCAGTTCAGACTTTTCATCCAGTTTTATCCATACTTGGAGGAAGAGTAGAGGGACAGGAACGGATGATGTCTATCTATCTATCTATAGCCCGACGCCCTAATCCCGCAAAGGGTGGCCGCAGACAAAACGCCTCCAAGTCACTCTGTCACCCACCATTTGACTCCCCTCCCCCCAACTCACCCCCCCCTCCCTCATATACCTCTCAACTCCATCGGATGATGTAATTATTTTTATTTTTTTTTTTAGTAATCGATTTGGACCAAATTTGAAGGATGGGTTTCAGTTTAGCCAGGGATGAACTAATTCTGTTTTCAGAACAATACGAACACAGAGAGGACAGCCTAAGCACATTTGATGGAATCTGGACCAAACTTGGTGGATGAGCTGAGGTTCAGGTAAGAATATAGTTCGATTCTGAGAGTTATGATTCAGTGATCAAGTACACAAGGCGGGGTCAAAAGATCGGCCATAAACCGACTACAGGGCGCGGATGTTGCACCGTCTATTTATTTTTGCTGTCTTCCTTTCATCGATAGACGATTTCCATAAACGTGGGAAACATCCCACAAGGTGGAGGGAACAGAAGAGAACAGGTGCCTTGGGAAAATATCGTTGATTTTTTTTTCTTTTTTTCGAGGGAGGCTATACCCTTCAACCCATGATATCTTTTTTATTAGTATATTTTTTTTAGTGGGGGGATGAGGAGCTATTCCTATCACCGGTAAAGAATCTTATCCAAGTTAGAAAGGGCCTCTATAAGTGAAAGGATTAATGGAGACTATTTTCTCCATTTGAAAAGGACTTTCCTAAGGCGAATAATATTATGTACAGGTGGCAGGAATAAAGTAGGAAATGCGTGGCCTGATTCACATATTTAACCATCTTACTTCGATGACGAATTTAGTTCGTTTCTTGCTGTCGGGAGACGCCTTATTCAGTTTAAGGGAGGCCTCTCGCAGTGAAAGGGGAAAGGAAATATCTGCAATGACTCCTGCAATTAAGTCACGTATTGGTTTATTGTTGTCCTCAGAGGATATTATTCAGCACTGACAAGGCGCTTATTAGTCAAGAGGTAAATGAAGGTAATATCGAACTCTCCAGTTCGAAATCTCTCAAACACCGAAAAAAAATAATTTGGAGATAGCAAGAATAGAATGTGAAAAATGTGTCATGAGACTGAGGGGTTTAACCCAAGAAAGAATCAGAATCTTTTACATATTTTCTTCGTGGTACCCACGAAGAACATTTTGTCCTAAAGTTCGATGACGCTGCAGTTCACCATCCTCCATTCAGGAGAGGAGAGGGCTGGGAGTGGAGGCGGAAACAATGAGGGCCTTTGTGAGCTGAGGTCCGCAACTCACAAGCACCACCTGCATTCACCACGCAAGTGTAACAAATGATCAAAATACAAAAAATCCCACAGTAGTTTCAGACATCCACTCAAACTGTTTTAGTCCCACAGCAATAAAGGCCCTTATTGCATTTTTCAACCTTTCGACTTACAACCAATTCCACAGTATCAGGGACAAAGTACTCATAATCCCCATACTCTAGCCAGGAAAAGCCTCTAAGAGCCGCATACTTTATAAATCTATAAAAATTTTGCACACGTCCAACGTAATGAAAAGGTTGTTCTAAAAAGCATCACGTCCCACGTCCTTCTGTCTGACACCTCAGGTGGATTCCGACCCAAACACTTAACCATAACCCACTTCTCCATGTTAATTCAGCTCATCCTAGCTGGCCTTAGCAATAAACAACCATCAGTGGGAACCACTCTAGCAGCAATAGACATAAAAAATTCATAGTACCAAGACATCTCCTTATAAATAAATTCTCAAGCAAACACAATAAAAATCTTAAGAAATGGCTGACAACGCCCTCTCAAGCGGACAAACCCAGAGGCTCTACTGAAACCAAATTCTTAATAAAGAATACAGTCACAGAGCTTAATCCTTTAATCCTCACTTAACATCTATTTCTTTGATAACCTGCTAGCCACCCTTCCTTCAGTAACAATACTGTCCTATGCCCACAACTTGACAATAGTTTCACAGAACTACAAACCACAACAAACAGCTGCTCATCTCCAACTTACCTCTGCTGACTAGAACATTGTCTTAAACACAACAGAATGACTGCCTCACTAACCAAACCAGTCTTTACCTTGTTCACTCCAGAGAGGTTTTACCACACCCTAATGTTTCTCTCTCAAACTAATCACTCACACTGGAAAGGCACCCCAACGTTCTAGAACCTACTTAGGACACACATACAACCTGTTCTCGGTATGCAAGTAACATCCACTGAAAAACATATCATAAACTTGATGCCTTAAAGATTTTTAGGCACTGACACAAAAATTGATAAGCTTTAAAAAAGACAAAACAAAACCACGATGATAATAACATGATACCCTAAGACCACAAGTATAAATCACCTTTTATACATCAAGGAACAAAAGTACTTCCAGTCAAAAGTCATATAAATATGTACAATACACAGTTGATCCACCTTTGCAATTCTGTTTCCTCCTCTTCCTTCACGTAGAAACAAAACTCGAAGAACCGTCCAACACTTCACAGATTATCTCGGCAACATCCCTTTCTTCCACCCAACACTACATATAAAAAGCACACTTAAGGACACAGTCTACACTACCATGTAAAACCTTCAATAACGTTTTCTGCGACTCACCATCATATATTCAGCGTCCACAGACTACCCTGCCTGGAAAGACACGAGTGCGCTCATCCAGAATGTGATGGGGTCACCACCTTTTCCGTGTCACAATAGCGACACAAAATACATCTCGCAAACAATCCACTATTCCCATACAAGAATGCAGCCTCACCAAAACCAAAACAGCAAACTCACCTCTCGCACCACACTGTCGCAAAATAGACAGCCCTTCAGCATTAACTCACGAAAAAACTTCTGGGAGAGACAGGCTGAAGTGGTTGGTTTCCTGCATCTCACTGGGTTCACGTCCTGGTGAGCCTTGGGTTACAAAACAACAGCGACTACAGTTCGTTGCCGAATTCATTATTTCATTTCTGCTACCATCAGATGATTGTACTCACTTTAGGATAGATCTTCTCAACGAAGGGTTCCAAATGGCTTTCATTTACCCCATCACTATAAGATGATTCTCCCTAGGGTGAATAAAATCGTCTGTAGGAAAATATAAGGAAGTACCCTCACAGGAAATATCCTCAACAATTATTGGTGTAAGTCTTTCATTCTGGTGACGTATATTATTTTTCATTATAAACATATCATGATTTTATCCAGATTAAGGTATATATATATATATATGCTCCTGACTGGGAATTGAACCCTAGATCTCTTAGAGAGAAGTCAGATACTGACACCACTCCACCACGGCGTGATAAAAGCTGTGGCACGATTTTATTTATTTATTATTATTATTTTTTTTTTGACGATTCAGGTAAATCCATTATGAGAGGATATATTTCAATCAAAACACATTAGGATTATTTCACAGCTCCACGCAACTCGGCAAATAACAGAGCAGTTTTAATCTAACCCAGACACAACACGAGCTTCTTTATATGCTGGAGAGACACACGTTACACGCGTGTGTACAAATATATTCTTACGCTCCTGACTGGGAATCGAACCCTAGACCTCTTAGATAGAAGTCAGGCACTGATAACACTCCACCACGCGTGATTAAAACTGTAATACCTGATTTTTTTTACGAATCAGGTAAATCCATTATGGGAGGATACATTTCAGTAATAACACATTAAGATTATTTCACAACACCACGAAACTCGGCAAGTGACAGAGCAGTTTTAATCCCAATGTGTTGTGATTGAAATATATCCTCCCATAATGGATTTACCTGATTCGTCAAAAAAAAAAAAAAAAAAAAAAAATCAGGTGTCAAAGCTTTTATTACGCCGTAGTGGAGTGGCAACAGTGCCTGACTTCTATCTTAAAGGTCTAGGGTCGCTTCCCAATCAGGAGCGTTAAAATATTTTTGTACATGTCTCTCCAAAATATAAAAAACGCCCATGTTGTATCTGGGATAGATTAAAACTGTTCTGTCACTTGCCAAGTTGCGTGGGGCTGTGAAAAAATTCTAATGTGTTGTGATTGAAATATATCCTCCCATAATGGATTTACCCGATGAAAAAAAAAAAAAAAAACAAGTATCACAGATTTTATCACGCGTAGTGGAGTGGTATTAGTGCCTGACTTCTATCTAAGAGGTCTAGGGTTCGATTCCCAGTTAGGAGCATACAAAAATATTTGTACACAAGCGTGTAACTTGTGTCTCTCCAATATATATATATATATATATATATATATATATATATATATATATATATATATATATATATATAGAGAGAGAGAGAGAGGGAGAGAGAGAGAGAGAGAGAGAGAGAGAGAGAGAGCCAGACCCCATAATCCCGTAAGGGGTGGCCAACACAAATCGCCTACATGTAGCCCTGTCCCCCGCCATTTCACTGCCCTGCTGCGAGCTCACACCCTCCTCTCTCATATTCCTCTCCACTCCATCCCTCCATCTCAACCTTGGCCTCCCCCTCCCTCTCTCACCCTCCACCTCACTCACATACATTCTCCTCCTCAGTCTCTCACTCTCAATCCTCTCCACATGACCAAACCACCTCAGTGTGTTTCTCCAAACGCTTCCTGTCACATCCATATCCACACCACAATGATCCTTCACTTCCTCATTCGTCAGTCTGTCTCTCCATGTGACTTCACATGCTCCTGTCAAATAACTCATTTCCACTGCTCTCACTCTTGACTTCTGTTCCTCCAACAAGGTCCAAGCTTCACTTCCATAGGTTAGAGTTGGTATCACGATACTGTCATGTAGTAACTTTTTCACGTCCATGCTCACTTCCCTGTTTCTTAACACTACTTTTAAGAACCAGCAACCTTTCTTCCCTGCTGTACCCTTTCAAGCATTTCACCCTCTAAACTTCCATCCTTACTCATCACACTACTCATGTAGCCTACTTAAGCGCACTCACATTTTCCATTTCCTCCTCATCCAACCTCACTGTACATTTACTGACTTCACTTCTTTCGAAGACCATAACTTTACTCCTCCCTACATTCACCTTTAGATTCCGTTTCTTACACACTCTCCCAAACTCATCCACCAAGCCTTGCAGCTCCCCTTCGTCTTCACTTAACAACACAGCATCTTCTGAAAACAACAGTACATGGAGTTTGCAAACACTGCCCTGTCCCATTAGGGCTGCTCTGACATCCACTGTCCTACCTCGTATCTCTTTTATAACCCCAACCACATACAGATTGAACAACCATGGAGACATGACACGTCCCTGTTTCAATCCATTCTTGAAATAGAAAAATTCACTCAGTTCACTATCCACACTCACTACAGCCTTAGCATCCTCATACATACTCTCCACGACATTCAACAACTTTCCATCTACCCCAAATATTCTTAATACTTTCCACAGTCCTTGTCTATCCACCCTGTCATATGCTTTCTCCAAGTCCATGAAGGCCGCCTACAACTTCTTTCCCCTCTAGAAACTTTTCCATTAAAGATCTAAGAATGAATATCTAAACTACTCAACCTCTTCCCTTCCTAAAAACCTACCTGTTCCTCTCCAACTGATTCCTCTGTTATTTCCCTAACTCTGTTAATAAGTGTCCTACCACATACTTTTCCTGTTACACTGAGAAGACAAATGCCCCTATGATTACCACAAATTTCTTTTTCCCCTTCTCCTTTGTACAGGTGGAATAATTATACCTGATATCTATCTATCTATCTATCTATCTATCTATCTATATCTATCTATCTATCTATCTATCTATCTATATCTATCTATCTATCTATCTATCTATCTATCTATCTATCTATATATATATATATATATATATATAAAATCAGCCATTACAAGTCCATTGCATAACAAAGGCCTCTCCCCAGCCTTCTCCACGAATTCCTTGACTGAGCCAATCTCTGCCACGGTTTCCCTGCATATTTCTCTGTCTCATCTCTCCGTCTCCTGTCTGGCCTTTTTCTGCCACGCTCACACTCTCCTGTTGTCCAATCAGTCAACCTCTTGCTGCATCGGTTATTCTTAATTCTTGCTACATGGCCTGCCCACCTCCATTTCTGTTCTTTTGTAACTTCTATAATGTCTCTATCTCATCTCTCCGTCTCCTGTCTGGCCTTTTTTCTGCCACGCTCACACTCTCTTGTTGTCCAATCAGTCAACCTCTTGCAGCATCGGTTATCCTTAATTCTTGCTACATGGCCTGCCCACCTCCATTTCTGTTCTTTTGTAACTACAATAATGTCTTTGACTTGAGTCTGCTCTCTCCCCCAATCTGGTCTTTTCTTGTCTCTTAAAGATATTTCCAACACTGGCCTGTCCATTGCCCTCTATGAACTGATTAGTTTTGGTTGGTTTCCAGGTCTCACAACCGGACGTCATAGCTGGAATTATACATCCGTTGTATATTTTTCATTTCATACATATTGGCAAGCCACTTTTCATAGTATCTCAATGTTTACCAAAAGCTTTCCATCCAACTGTGATGCGTCTTTTTACAGTATTTCGCTATCATGATCTTACTTTAATTTTGGTATTTGCCCCCAAGTAATTGTACCCCTCGACTTCTTCAAGAGTTTCTTCGCATGTTCTGATGACGGTCTTTGGTGTATGTGGATTAAACATTACTTTTACTCTGTTCATCTTTAGCCCTGCTTTGAGACTTTCTCTGTTCAGGTCATTTAACATTTCTTGCAGTGTCTCTGCTGTTTCTGAGATTAGGACAATGTCATTTGCAAATCTTAAATGGTTTAACTTTTCTCCATCCATGTTTACCTTTTTTTCTCTCAGTCTAGTTTTCTGAAAATACTTCAAGGCATGCTATAAATAATTTTGATGAAGTTGTATCTCCTTGACACACGCTTTTCTCAGTCTTAATTTTTTTCGAGTCTTTATGTAATTTTAGTGTAGCACTTTCCTCTTTCTATACTGTATGTTTTCGAGCAGTGTTACAATGTTCTTATTTACTCCTTGTTCTCGCAATGAATTTATAATTGCTATGTGCTCCACGGAGTTAAAAACCTTTTCATAATCAGCATAATCAGCAAAACATAAGCACCGTCGTTTGTTATATTCTGCATTTTTCTCAATTAGCTCATTCATTGTGTGTAGATGATCAATAGTCGAATACTCACTTCGGAATCCTGCCTGTTCACGAGGTTGGATTTCTCCCAAAAAAGTTGTTATTGTCATCGTAAGGACTTTAGTGAAGAGTTTGTAAATGACTGATAATAAACTAACGGGCCGATAGTTACTAAGATCATTTGAGCCACCTTTTTATGTAAAAAAAAAAATGTATCTATTTGATTACACCATGTTTTGGGAATTTTCTTTTTTGAATTAAGTAAGTGGGCGAGCCTGTTTTGTACGTCCACTCCTGCATCCAATAGTAAATCTGCTATTATTCCATCTTCTCACGGAGCCTTCCCTCTTTTCATATTTTCAAGAGGAATGTTTACTTCATCTGGTGTTACCTCACGTATTTCACTTGTGTCAACGAAAAAGTTAGCCATTGGTACTACTTTCTTTAATGGATACAGTTCACTGTAAAATTCTTCAACTCTCTTTACCATCTTATCTCTGTATTTAATGACTTCATCGTTTTTGTTTTTCAGTGAAATAATTTGTTGCTTTCCTAGTTCCATTTTACATCGGACCTGTTTCAGACTTTTTCCTCTTTTGATGGTTTCTTTGACCTGATCCATGTTTCTCATTCTTTTTTCTTCTCTTTGTCTCTTGTTGATAAGCTTATATAATTCTGCTCAATCTGTTTCATCTTTCTTTGTTTTTACTTTCATTCCCTTTCTTTTTTTCATGAGCTGGAGTGCCATTTCCGAATACTTCTTGGCTTTGGTTGTATTTTCTCTATTACATCCACTAATTCTCTTAACGCTTTTGTTATTTTGTCATTTAACTTATGAATGTCACATTCAGCATAACTTGGAGCCTGAAATCTGTTTGTTATTTCCAAGTGAAAGGCTGCTTTGTTTTCGTTTACTTTTATTGGGTATATATATATATATCTTTCTTTCACTTTTGAAAATGAATATGGCTGTGCAGCTTACAATTCTATGGTCACTTCCTTCGTTTACATGGTTGAAAACTGGCAATTGTGGTTGTGTTATTCTTATATGCTAAAAAAAAGTCGATTTCATTCCTTGTTTCTCCATTTGGACTTCTCCAGGTCCATTTTCTTCCTTTTGTTTTGTGAAAGAATGTGTTCTTTATTCTCATGTTATACATTTCAGCAAATTTTACCACCGTTTCTCCTCTTTCATTCCTTTCTTCTGCTCCAGATTTTCCCATACATGCTTTTCCATTTTTTGATTTGCCAAGTTTTGCATTGAAGTCTCCCATGAGTATAGTATATGTGGTCTTTTCTTCTTCTATAATGTGGGGGATGTCATCATTGAATGTTTCTGTTTCGTCATCTGAGCTTTGAGAAAGCTGTGCATATACTTACTTATTCGTGAGTGAGAACACCAAATTTAGGCACAGTTTGGATCCCCGATATATGTACCCGAGCGAAAGATTGATCGCATCAGCAAGAAATGGGGGCAGAGGTCGGGAGGAAAACTCTGTAGTACAGTAGTGAACTTATCTGGTTATCTCAGCCAATTTTGAAGTTACAAGAAAGATTGACACCAATTTGGAAAGTGCATAAAAATCATAAATTATTTTCATTTTATAGACAACCCGTAATTCCCAATAGTTTTGCCGTAAATCTAGGAAATGATTTATTATGCAGATTAGTGTAACAGCCAGCTGTACAAGAAGTAACAGTCTAAGGTTGCCTGAGTAGCACAGTAGTATTTTCCGATGATTGCTGAGAGCAATCACGTTTTGCCTTTTCAAAACAAATAATACCTTCCATTTGGCTTTTAATTTTTTTGGAAATTTTTGGCTGCGTCCAGGTCAAACTAATACAATACCCTGATGGACGAAAGAAACTCTGAATGTCTGATTTCTGATTCTAATCGGACTGCACCGAGAGATTTGGTGAAAATAATTTGTGTGTGTGTGCAAAGGAGCAAAGTCATTATTAATCTGCTAGGTCCCAGACCATAGACGTAAAATTAATACAAGAGGACTATTGGTTTTAGGAAGTGTGAGGGAATATTTTTGGTGTAATCTCATGTATATTTTCTTTTTAGTTTTTTCAGGTCAGGAAATCAGAGGAAGATGATGAGCCACATGACACAATGTTCAGCACTGCCTGACTTGCTCGTTCACTCGCTGGAACACGTTCCACACTTTCAGTGTGGACGCCTACTAAGTCTACTAATACCAAGTCGGTTCACTTTCCTTTAGTACGCAGGGAGGCGTGGCTTGTGTGACGTCAGCTGGATTAACCCGCCGCGTCCCAGAGACGTGAATTCACGTCCTCACATGATGTGCACTCATATCCCGGAGACGTAAATTAACGCTGCAACATTGCAAGGTCCCTAATTTGCACAATTTTCAATTTTTGCGAGTGATTTTGCAAGTGATTTTTGGCACGTATACACGGGACACCTTCCTCTATTCCTCTACAAGATGCCAAGCAGGGACAATGCCTTACACCGCATAACCTCTCCCCCCCTCCTGCACACCATTGTCTCGGCAATTCACCTGTTACCAGTGACCTGGCCAATAAAGACATTCAGGGCTAGAGTGATTCCCCAATTGATGACGATGTGGAGGGGAAAAAAAGGTAATGAATGGTGATGAGTTAGTGAGTGAAACAATGCTTATAATGCCTATATTACTGTTTGAAAACCAATATACTCTTATACTACATATAAATTCGTACCAGGTAAATAAATAATTACTGTTTATGAGTGGATAAAATAGTTACCCTCCCATAGAACTCGTTTTCTTTGGTGCCAGCCTGTTAGAAAACCCAGTCAGGTAAGGAGGTACTCGTACCTGAATCGAGTATTTTAAACTTCAGGTGAGCGATTTCTCTATGAATTTTCGATGTTTCTCACCAAAAGCGGAAGTTTGAGCAAAAAGAAAAAAAAAAAAAAGGTCCAAAAATGTCAGGACTGGGGCGTACCACTGCCCAGAAAATGTCGGGATGGGGCGGGTTAATTACCAGAAAATGTATAAAACGGCAGACTCAAATTAAACATTTATGATAAGGGAATATGAAGAAGGGGAAGAAGCGCAGACCCGTTTAACCCTATAATATAGCAGTAGGTTCCCTCACACCCCTACACCTTCCCTCACTTCTCTGGACTGAAAATGTGTCATGGTCAGATGAGTAGAGCAAACATACACTCACCGTCATGGTCAGGAGTCAACTGAGCACTGGGGTTTCATGCCAGAGCCAGTCGACATCACTCTGATGCTCCGCCCCCTGCGCGAGCTTGGAGCTGTTTGAGAAGGAAGTGATCCGACTTGGTATTAGTAGACTTAGGATGCCTATTACATGTTATTACTTTCAAGGTGTATTGTTTGTACAGTCCAGTTACAATCCATGCTGCTCTGTCAGATGCAATGCTGAATTTGACAATGTCATGGAGTAGACTGTAGCACCAGTCGAACAGGGCAGTACTCCCGAAGTGGATGGCAAGCTGGTGATAGGGAGAGCTTGAGCTCCCGTTTCACCAGCCCTCAGGACTTGATCCTGACCATCCCCCTTTGCTGAACATTTTCAGTGCATTCACTTACACAGAGAGTAGGCCAGCATGCTCTCTTAATACCTCTACCTTCAACTGTCTACACCACACTACATGCGCATAACATATCTCACCTTCTTTTCACTCTCTTTAGTAATGGCCACTGCAATGTTACTATCAAATAAAGTGGTACCTCGGATTGCCACCACCGGCAGGGTAAGGCTGGCAGCACAGGGTCCTCCTGGTCGCCATCAAGCGAGTGTGCCGACAGCGACTGTTACTATTTCCAGTAATGCTCGTCAGCGAAGAAGTGAAAGTGCGGCCTTATTCTTCACCATCATCTGCGGCCTTACCACAAATTTAAATTCAATTCATTTTTTCATTCAGTCCATATCCTCTTTGGCCCTTTTCCTCACAGAACCACAAATCTCACTCCCTACTGATATATCCCCATTTTGTTTTCCCGGTTACCATCTCCTTACGGACTTCCCTAATAAGAGCGGCATCTTTTGTTATATCAAATCTCAATATGCAGTTGACACTATTTTAAACTTCACTTCATCCAGTTTTGATTGCCCATTGTATAAACAACAGTAAATTGTCAAAATGTTACCAAATATATTTGTGTAGTTTATTGCTTCCCCAATGCTTCTTCAGAACCCAGTGTATTTAACCCGCCCCGTCCCGACCACTTTTTGACCACTGGTACCCCCCAATCCCGACCATTTTTCGACCCTTTTTTTTTTTGCTAAAACTTTCGCTTTTGGTGAGAAACATCGAAAATTCATAGAGAAATCGCTCACCTGAGGTTTAAAATACTCATTACAGGTAGGAGAGCCTCCTTACCTTACTGGGTTTTCTATCACGCTGGCACCAAAGAAAACGAGTTCTATGGGAGGATAGCTATTTCACACCACTCATAAACGGTATTTATTTATTTACTGTTACGAATTTATATGTAGTACAAGAGTATATTGGTTTTCAAGCAGTAATATAGGCATTATAAGCATTGTTTCGCTCACTAATACCTGACCTTTTTTTGCCACATTACCTGATCATCATTTCTAACTGTTTCTTCCTCTAATGCTATGTAAAGTTTGTCCTCCACATTGTCATTGATTGGGGAATCACTCTGGCCCTGAATTTCGTACCCTGGCATGACATGGCTATACTGGCCAGGTCACTGATAACAGGTGAATTGCTGAGAAAAGGGCATGCAGGGGGGGGGGAGGAGGTCATGCTGGGTAAGGCATTGTCTCTGCCTGGCATCTTGTTGAGGAAGGTGTCCCGTGTATACGTACCAAAAATGACTCGCGAAAATTGAAAATTGTGGAAATTATGAACCTTGCAATTGCAGGACGTTGAAGTACGTCCTCGGGATTAGCTGTGACAAAACGTGAGGACATGGAAGTACGGCTTCGGGACGGCGCGGGTTAATTCCATATCCACACAGTTAAGTATCCTTTACCTTGCCCTTAGCACCGAAATTACCATTTTGGGTGATTTTAACATACATAATGTTGAATGGTTATCGCATTCTGCCAGGACTGACGACGCTGGACTAGAGTGCAACCTGTTTGCAATATCGTTTAATCTCACCCAGCCGGTAAAGCAACCAACCAGAATACCTGATAATCCTGACCATAATGCCCATCTCTTGGATTTATTTTTGACAAATAATCCAGATCAATACAGGATAGAGGTACTGTCACCACTTGGATTCTCTGACCACAATCTCATCAAAGCCTCATTAGTTAACCCCCCACACCTCCCCGTCCTCAACCCGTCAGGGTGACCCGATGGCACTCTGATAGGGAAAACTGGGATGGATTTAGAAATTATCTTGCTGACATTCCATGGCAGTCTTTCTTCTCTAGTGATCCCAATTCTACCCAGTCCCACATTTGCGACTTAATACTAGCTGGTATGGATTTATTCATACCAAGTCAACAGTTCACTAAAAGATCGAACTATCCAAAATGGTTTGATGGCAACTGTGTCAGAGCAACAGCCCAAGAGTCATTAGCATATAACTCTTACTTAAAGTAAAAAACATCTGAATCACTCTCTCAATTTAAAATTGCTAGAAATCATGCAAAAGCTGTAATACTGTAAATCTAGCTAAATCAAACTTTCTTCAAAAGCAAGCATCAAAACTACTTAACAGCCCTAAGGACAATAGAATATTCTGGTCAGCTCTTAATTCTTTCAATAATAACTTTAACAGGTCATCTTCCATTCCCCCACAAAAATCTTCAGATGGCAACATTACAAATGACCCACATGGGAAAGCGGATATTTATTGCCAGTACATTTGCCTGAAACTCAACCATAGACGATACCAGCCAGAATGTCCCAGTACTAGAAGTTGACTTTCCCGAAATTGCTCCACTTAAAATACAGACAAGATACGTAAAATCCATCTTAGACAATTTACCTAGCAACAAAGCTCCAGGCCCAGATGGAATTCCGCCAATTGTTTTGAAAAAGTGTTCCCCTGAATTTGCCTCTGTTCCAGCTAAATTATTCAGACTATGCATCCATACTTCTTTATTCCCCAATTCATGGAAACAAGCCAATATCCACCCAATTCCGAAGAAAAGAAGTTCCTCTGACCCCTCTGATTACAGACCAATAGCTGTCACATCTTCTCTTGGGAAAGTATTTGAAACTTTAATTAATAAGCGTGTTGTTAAACATCTTGAATCCAACAACTTAATTAGTGACAGACAATATGGTTTTCGCCACGAAAGATCCTCCATTGACATACTCAATCTCTAACTTATACCATCCATCAATCAATTGATCTACATGGAGAAACCCATGCAGTAGCTCTTGATAATCCTAAAGCTCTCGACATACTATGGCACCGTTCCCTACTGTCCAAACTCCCTTGCTGTGGACTAACGTCTTTTGGTCCTTTGATTTCCTCATATCTCACTGACAGGAAAATAAGAGTAAAAGTAGATGTATATTCCAATTTTCACTCAATTAATGCCGGCGTCCCGCAGAGGTCAATTCTGGCGCCAACCCCATTCCTGGGCGATTGTGTGTATGTATGCACCAACGCAAGATCGTGCTAGAAGAGTGAGAGAAGAGTTCTGGACAAATGTAGAAGTGTGCATGGAAAAGTTTGGAAGGAATGAGAGAGTGTTTTTGATTGGTGATATGAATGGTAAAGTTGGGAACGTGAAGGTGGATGGAATAGTTGGTAAGTGGGATGTGCCTGCTGAGACAGATGAGAATGGGAGTGCGTTAGTGGACATTTGTGCTGGGAGGGGGTTAGTGATAGCCAATACCCTCTTCAGGCATAAAATGATCCACAGGTATACATGGCGAGTGATGAGAAGGGTGGGTGGTGAACTGAATGAAAGGAAGGCAATGATTGAGTATGTGTGTGTGGATGAAAGGATGCGAAGATGTGTAAAGGATGCAAGAGTGTATAGAGGCTGGGGGAGTGGACTTTCTGACCACTACTTGGTGGTGGCCAGAATTACAATTCAAGTAAGATGGAGGAATAGAAGAAGGGAAAGACGAGAGGAAGGAGTAGTTGCAAGGAGAGTGGAAAGGTTACAAGAGGATGAGAAAAAGGCAAAGTATAAGAGAGAAGTGGAGGAACGATTGGGCAAATATGAATTGGAGCAGATGGGAGACGTGGAAGGTGTGTGTAAGATATTTACAGAAGAAATATGTGCAGCATGTGATGTGGTGTGTGGAAGGAAGAGAAGACGGAGGGGGTTGCAAGAAACAGTGTGGGGGACTGAAGAGGTGAGACAGGCTGTGGCACAAAAGAAGAAAGCATACAATGAATGGATGAGAAATAGGGGCGTTGAAGAAGTTGAGAGGTGGAAGAGAGAGTTATATGTGGAAAGAAAGAGAGAGGTGAAAAGATTAGTAAGAGAGAGTAAGAAGAGAGTGGATGAGGAATTTGGAAGGAATTTGAGTGTAAAGTGGAGGGACTGTAAGAAAATGTTCTGGAGAGAGGTGAAAAGAGTAAGACAGGGTGGAAGTGAAGTTAGCAGGGGAGTGAAAGATAAAAATGGTAGATTACTAGTGGAGAAAGGAGAAAAAGTGAGCAGATGGAGAGAACATTTTAAGGAATTGTTGAACATACAGGATGGAAGTAATGCGAGTATAAGTGGCTGGGGAGTGGCTGGGAGAAGGAGGGAGGTGAGAAGACAGGAAGAAATCAGTAGGATAGAAGTTGTGGAAGCAATGAAGAAAGTTAAATCGGGGAAAGCCCCAGGAATTGATGGAGTGTGTGGTGAAATGCTGAAGCATGGCGGAGAGATAGGAGTAGAATGGATGTGGAAGATGTGCAGATTGGCCTGGGAGGAAGGTAGAGTCCCGGAGGATTGGAAACAAGATATAATTATTCCCTTGTACAAAGGAAAAGGGGAAAAAGAAGTGTGTGGTAATCATAGGTGCATTTGTCTTCTTAGTATAATAGGAAAAGTGTATGGTAGGATACTTATAGACAGAGTTAGAGAAAGAACAGAGAAATTAATTGGAGAAGAACAGGGAGGCTTTAAGAAGGGAAGAGGTTGTGTAGATCAGATATTCATTCTTAGAACTTTAGTGGAAAAGTTTCTAGAGAAGGGAAAGAAGATGTATGCAGCCTTCATGGATTGGGAGAAAGCATATGACAGGGTGGATAGTGTTAAGAATATATGGAGTAGATGGGAAGTTGTTGAATGCTGTGAAGAGTATGTACGATGGTGCGACGGCTGCAGTGCGTGTGGATGGTGAACTAAGTGAATTTTTCTCTTTGAAAGTTGGTTTGAAACAGGGATGTGTCATGTCTCCATGGTTGTTCAATCTGTACATGGATAGGGTAATAAAAGAGGTACAAGGTAGGGTAGTGGATGTTGGAGTGGCCCTGGTGAGAGAGGATAGTGTTTGGAAACTCCCTGTACTGTTGCTTGCAGATGATACTGTGTTGTTGATTGAAGACGAAGGGGAGCTGCAAGGCTTGGTGGATGAGTCTGAGAGAGTGTGTAAGAAACGGAATCTAAAGGTGAATTTAGGGAAGAGTAAAGTGATGGTCTTTGAGAGAGGTGAAGTTAGTGAATGTACAGCGAGGTTGGATGTTTAGGAATTGGAAAATGTGAGTACGTTTAAGTACTTGGGTAGTGTGATGAGTAAGGATGGAGATTTCGAGGGTGAAGTGCTTGAAAGGGTACAGCAGGGAAGAAAGGTTGCTGGTTCTTTGAAAGCAGTGATAAGAAACTACCAACTCTAACATACGGAAGTGAAGCTTGGACATTGTTGGAAGGACACAAGTCAAGAGTGAGAGCAGTGGAAATGAGTTATTTAAGAGGAGCCTGTGGAGTCACGTGGAGAGACAGGCTGACGAATGAGGATATAAAGGAGCGTTGTGGTGTTGATGTGAATTTGATAGGAAGTGTTATGAGGAACACACTGAGGTGGTTTGGCCATGTGGAGAGGATGGAGGGTGAAAGACTGACGAAGAGAGTGTATGTGAGTGAGGTGGAGGGGGGAAGAGGGTGGGGGAGGCCGAGGATGAGATGGAGGGATGGGGTGGAGAGGTATATGAGAGAGAGGGGTGAGTTGGGAGCAGGGCAGTGAAATGGCGGGGGACAGGGCGACTTGGAGGCGATTTGTTTGTGGCCACCTCAAACGGGATTGAGGCGTCTGGCAATAGATAGATAGATAGATAGATAGATTATCTGCCACCCATAATCCCATGCATTCATACCCAGATGACTCAGCATTACATAGTTCATTCACACTCAGATACCCATTTAGAAAGTCTAATATCTCTACCCCTCAACTCAGTACAGCCATCTCCATAAATCAAGACCTATCTACGATCAGTGAATGGGGACAAAACAACCTTGTCTCATTTCATGCTAGTAAAACTAAATATATACAATCTACTAATAGACAGATATTGCCAGATTCGTACATTACCTTCAGT
This sequence comes from Coenobita brevimanus, assembly GCF_032717465.1. NCBI lineage: Eukaryota > Metazoa > Arthropoda > Malacostraca > Decapoda > Coenobitidae > Coenobita > Coenobita brevimanus. The sequence continues at coordinate 25,362,166 of NC_137056.1, read as the reverse complement.
GCTACTATTATTCCCATCTCCAAAAGTATTGAAATTCCCGGCTTCTCACTTAACAATGCCCTCAGCTGGACCTCTCGTGTTAGATCACTTGCAAGAACCTCCTCAAAAAAATTGAATTATTGTACAGAATATGTAATTTCTTCGCTGATGTGCAGTTACCTATAATTTATAAGAGTCATGTGCGCTCTCAGCTTGAATATTGTTCAACCTTATGGAATGGAGGTAGAGAGGTTGCATTAAAACAACTTGACAAAATTCAAAACAAAGCTGTTAGAATTATTAACAACCCTGTCATTACAAATAAACTAGCTCCCCTGCAAGTAAGAAGGAATGTTGCCTCCCTTGCATTATTTTGCAGATATTTTTATCGCAAATGCTCAGACGAAGTTGCGTCCATGGTGCCACCTCTTCATGCCTTCCCTCGAGCTACATGGGCATCTGGTAGCGCTCATGACTGGAATGTCACTCAGGCAAATTGCAGAATTTCTCTCTATCAGAATTCTTTCATTCCCCGATCTGCATCTCTCTGGAACTCGCTTCCCCAGAGTTGTTTCCCTCCAAATTTCAACCCACAGCTGTTCAAGTCTAACTGTTACAGATACTTTATGAACAGAGGACACCAGTAATCTGGTGTATGAATTATTTTTTTTATTCATTTGTTTTTCCTTCCTCCGTTCTGTTATTAAGGAAAAAAAAAACATTTCTGTTAATGAGAAATCCTATACCACTAACTCTTTCACTTTGCCTTCTTCTGTAGTAAAATAGGTGGTCATTGTCTACGAGCTGGATCATGTTTTCTTCTTTTCTGTCGATCTTACCCAAACCTACATTATTCCAAGTAATGTTTTCCAATTTAGTCATTAAGCTATCAAGTTTGTAATCATCGATGAAACTTCTTACACTGTATGTAAAGATCTTCATGGATTTCAGTTTCTGTAATATCCCAGTCTCTGACTTGCTGTCACAGTGCCTACTCAATTTCTCTGGCACATTGGGCAGCACGGTTTATACCTTAGGTAGATGATGATCCAACAAGAACGCTTTTTAAATCTTTTGCAATATAATTCATGTTTGGCTGGGACGATTGTGGCAAATAATCGTACCTCCCTGTCACAGCTTCTGGTGAAATGTAATTTTTTTGCCACCTTATTCAGAATATTCAATGGAGCCCTATATGCAGTATCTATAGGGTGATCCAATGTCCGGCCGTCCAAGACGGAACCTAGTATATCTACAAGGCCTTCCCCTATCTGCCTCCCAGGGATGCGCCAGGTAGCAGTGGGGTCCTGCGCCTGGCAGGATATATATATAGCCAGAAGCCTTAGACCTGCAAGGGGTGGTCACAAACAAATCGCCTCCATGTCTCCTTGTCCCCCGCCATTTCACTGCCCTGCTCCCAGCTCACACACACCCTCTCTCGTATACCTCTCCACTCCATTCCTCCAGCTCATCCTTGGCCTCCCCATCCCTCTTCCCCTTCCACCTCACTAACATACACTTTCCTCGTCAGTCTCTCGATCTCGATCCTCTCCACATGTCCAACCCACCTGAATGTGTTTCGCCTAACGCTTCCCATCACATCCACACCCACACCACAACGCTCCCTCACTTCCTCATTTCCCAGTCTGTCTCTCCATGTGACACCACATATTCCTCTCTAATAATTAATTTCCACTGCTCTCACTCTTGAAGTGTGTCCCTCCAACAAGTTCCAAGATTCACTTCCATACATTAACCTTGGTATCACAAAACTGTCATGTATATTATATATATATATATATATATATATATATATATATATATATATATATATATATATATATATATATATGTATATATATACTCTTTTGCAAGAAGGAAGGAACCAAAGGCCATGAGCCTGCAATAACAGTTCCCTCCAAGAGAAAGAAAAAAAACAAGAGAGAGCCAAACTCATGATCCGATCATTTAGCGATGCCTGGACACACTGCGTTTGAAAGGCTGCAGATCATAGGAAGCAGAAAATACAGACAGAGGGAGACAGTTCCAGAGTTGACCAGTTGCAGAAATGAAGGACTGGGAGTAACGGTTAACTCTTGCAATAGAGAGCTGGACAGAAAAGGGATGAGAATTTGCTACTAGATGGGAGCTACGCACCCATCGTAGAGGTGGAGGAATGCATGCAGGCAGTTCAGAGGAGCAGTGACCATTGAAGTAGCAATAGAAAAGAGATAAAGATGCAACAGTGCGGCGAAGAGACAGAGGTTGAAGGGAGTCAGTAAGAGGAGGAAAGTCAATGAGACGAAATTCCTTTGACTCCACCCTATTGAGAATAGCTGTATGTGGGGGGCCTTCCCACATATGAGAGTTGTACTCCACGCAGGGGCGGATAAAACCCCTGTATAGAGTCAAGAAATGTGCAGGGGTAAAGAAGAAACGGAGTTGGCTTAGCACACCTAATCTCTTGGAAGCAGATTTGACAAGAGATGTAATATGATCTTTCCAAGATAAGTCCCAAGCAAATGAAACCTCAAGCATGTTCAAGGATGATGCAGGATTAAGCTGAATATTATTAAACATTAGTGGGTATACCTGTGAAAGATTTTGTTCAGTTGATAGGTGTAAGAACCTAGTTTTAGATGCATTAAAAACAACCAGATTTTTTTTACTCCAGTCAGAGATAAGAGCCAAGTCAGACATTAGGTGTGGCATAGCTCCATCCCTTGTTTGTTAAAGTAACTGCTGAGATGGGCGTTGTGGGAACCGAATGGAAAGATGAAGGGTAGAGTCAATAGTGTATGAGTGGATAGGGTTAGATGTACAGCTTAGAAGGTCATTGATGAATAAAAGGAAGAGAGTTGGTGATAGGACAGAACCATGAGGAACACCACTGTTGATAAATCTAGGAGAAGAACGATGGCCGTCTACAACAGCGGCTATAGAACGACCAGAAAGGAAGCTAGCGATGAAGGCACAGATAGAAGGATAGAAACCGTAAGAGAGCAGTTTGGGAATTAAAGATTTATGTCAGACTCGATCGAAAGCCACCCCTGAATCACATCATCTTTACGTTTCTGCCCGGAATCGTGCTAAGTCTGTTCTTCGCTCTACTAAAAATAATTTCATCCATACTAAATGCTCTCAACTCTCCAACTCGAATTCTTCCCGCTCCTTCTGGCACCTTGCCAAAAACCTTTCTAACAACTTTACCTCATCATCCTTCCCTCCTCTTTTCTACTCTGATGGTTCTGTAGCTATTTCTTCTACTGATAAAGCAGATCTCCTCGCACAGACTTTCTCCTCCAATTCCACCTGAGACGATTCCGGTGCTGTTCCTCCATCACTTCTCCCCTCTGACTTCCTCATGGCTGACATTAAAATTTCTTCAGTTGATGTATTTTCTGCCATCACTGGCCTCAGTACTAACGAGGCATATGGGCCTGATGGGGTCCCTCCTGTTGTTCTCAAGAACTGTGCTTCTGTGCTTACACCCTGCCTAGGCAAACTCTTTCGCCTTTGTCTGTCAACTTGTACCTTTCCTTCTTGCTGGAAGTTTGCTCTCATTCAGCCAGTCCCAAAGAAGGGTGACCACTCCCAACCCTCCAACTATCGTCCAATTGCTTTAACGTCCTGTATTTCAAAAGTTTTCGAGTCAATTCTTAATAGAAAAATTTTAAGGCATCTTTCCTATCACAACCTTCTTTCTGATCGTCAGTATGGGTTCCGTCAGGGACGCTCCACTGGCGATCTTCTCACCTACCTTTCAGACTCCTGGTCATCCTCCTTTCGGGACTTTGGCGAAAGCTTTGCCATTGCACTTGACATCTCAAAGGCTTTCGATCGAGTCTGGCATAAATCTTTAATTTCCAAACTGCCCTCCTACAGTTTCTATCCTTCTATCTGTGCCTTCATCGCTAGCTTCCTTTCTGGTCGTTCTATAGCCGCTGTTGTAGACGGCCATCGTTCTTCTCCTAGACCTATCAACAGTGGTGTTCCTCAGGGCTCTGTCCTATCACCAACTCTCTTCCTTTTATTCATCAATGATCTTCTAAGCTGTACATCTAACCCTATCCACTCATACGCTGATGACTCCACCCTTCACCTTTCCATTCGGTTCCCGCAACGCCCATCTCAACAGTTACTTCAAGAAACAAGGGATGAGGCTATGGCACACCTAATGTCTGACATGGCTCGTATCGCTGACTGGGGTAAAAATAATATGGTTGTCTTTAATGCATCTAAGACTCAGTTCTTACACCTATCAACCCGACAAAATCTTCCACAGGTATACCCATTAATGTTTAATAATATTCAGCTTAATCCTGCATCATCCTTGAACATGCTTGGGGTTTCATTTACTCGGGACTTATCTTGGAAAGACCATATTACATCTCTTGTAAAATCTGCTTCCAAGAGATTGGGTGTGCTAAGCCGACTCCGCTCTTTCTTTACCCCTGCACAAATGTTGACTCTATACAGAGGTTTTATCCGCCCCTGTGTGGAGTACAACTCATGTGTGGGGAGGCTCCCCACATACAGCTCTTCTCAATAGGGTGGAGTCAAAGGCTTTTCGTCTCATTAACTCTCCTCCTCTTACTGACTCCCTTCAACCTCTGTCTCTTCACCGCACTGTTGCATCTTTAACTCTTTTCTATCGCTACTTTAATGGTCACTGCTCCTCTGAACTGTCTGCTTGCATTCCTCCACCTCTACGACGGGCGCGTAGCACCCGTCTGGCAGCAAACTCTCATCCCTTTTCTGTCCAACTCTCTAATGCAAGAGTTAACCGTTACTCCCAGTCTTTCATTTATGCAACAGGTCAGCTCTGGAACTGTCTCCCTCTATCTGTTTTTCCTGCTGCCTATGATCTCCAGTCTTTCAAACGCAGTGTGTCCAGGCATCTCAAAATGATCGGATCTTGAATTTGGCTCTCTATTGTATTTTGTTTTTCTCTTGGAGGGAACTGTTACTGCGGGCCATGGCCTTTGGTTCCTTCTTCCTCGCATAAAAAAAAAAAAAAAAAGTGCAATGGCAAAGCTTTCACCAAAGTCCCGAAAGGAGGATGACCGGGAGTCTGAAAGGTAGGTGAGAAGATCGCCAGAGGAGCATCCCTGACGGAACCCATACTGACGATGAGAAAGTTGTGATAGGAAAATGCCTTAAAATTTTCTATTAAAAATTGACTTGAAAACTTTTGAAATACAGGATGTTAAAGCAATTGGACTATAGTTAGAGGGTTGGGAATGGTCACCCTTCTTTGGGACTGGCTGAATGAGAGCAAACTTCCAGCAAGAAGGAAAGGTACAAGTTAACAGACAAAGGCTGAAAGAGTTTACCTAGGCAGAGTGTAAGCACAGAAGCACAGTTCTTGAGAACAACAGGAGGGACTCCATCAGACCCATATGCCTTGTTAGTATTGAGGCCAGTGATGGTAGAAATTACATCAGCTGAAGAAATTTTAATGTCAGGCATGAGGAAGTCAGACGGGGGAAGTGATGGAGGAACAGCACTGGAATCGTCTAAGGTGGAATTGGAGGAGAAAGTCTGAGCGAAGAGATCTCCTTTATCAGTAGAAGAAATAGCTACACAACCATCAGAGTAGAAAAGAGGAGGGAAGGATGATGAGGTAAAGTTGTTAGAAAGGTTTTTGGCAAGGTACCAGAAGGAGCAGGAAGAATTCCAGTTGGAGAGTTGAGAGCAATTAGTGCAGATGAAATTATTTTTACCAGAGCAAAATAACAGACTCAGCACGATTCTGAGAAGAATCGTAAAGATGTGATTCAGGGGTGGGTTGGCTCTGGTACCTTTTGTAGGCCCTCTCCTTGTTGCAGACAGCATTAGAACAAGCGTGATTAAACCAAGGCTTTCTTGCGCTAGACAAAGGATATGAGAAAGGAATGTATGCTTCCATGCCCGATAGAATAACCTCCGTAATGCTTAATGCACACTCAGATGGCTCCCGGCCATGGAAGCATTAATCATTCCCTAGAAAATCAGAGAAGGACTGCCTGAGGGCCTCCCAATCCTTAGCTCCAAAGTGCCATAGACGACGTTTCTATGTAGGGTCCACGGTCTGTACTGGAGTGATAGGACAGGTTAAGGTGATAAGGTTGTGATCGGAGGAGCCCAACGGAGAGGAAAGATTAACAGTGTAAGCAGAAGGATTAGTTGTAAGGAAGAGGTCAAGTATGTTGGAGCTCCCTCCAGGGTGGTCTGGGATATGGGTAGGGTGCTGTACAAGGTGCTCTAGGTCATTAGGGACAGAAAAGATGTTGGCTTGTTCACCAGGTGGATCAGTGAAAGGAGAGAAGAGCCAAAGGTGGTGGTGAACACTGAACTCTCCTAAAATGAAGATTTCAGAGAAAGAAGAAATGGATAGAATATGTTCCATCGTGGAAGTAAAGTAGCCGAAGAATTTTTGATAGTAGCATTAGGGGATAAGTAAACATCACAGACATATTTAGTCAGAGAATGACAGGAAAGCGGAAGCCTGAGTGTAGAGAATTCAGAAGAATCGAGTTCTGGAACACAAGAGCAAGATAAGTCATTGCATATATATACAGAACATCCACCTCTGGCTTTGAAATGAGTATAGAGAACGTAGGAGGATACAGAAAAGGGTTTGCTGTCAGTTGCCTCAGACAGCTGAGTCTCAGTTAGAAAGAGAAGGTGAGGTTTAGAGGAGAGGTGGTGCTCAACGGAGCGAAATTTAGAGGAAAGGCCGTGAATGTTGCAGAAATGAAGAAGTGAGTCAGACAGTGGTTCCAGGCAGCTCAAGTCGTCACCGAGAGAAGGGCGGAAGATGGGGGCATTTATACCCCCCCACCCGGGGTCTCCGAGGCTGAATGTTGAGTAGCCATGATTTTTTTTTTTCTTTTTTGGAAAAGGAAGTGGTGTGTGCTGTGCATGTAGTTTGGTGTAGATAGTTAGAGAAATTTGTATTGGAGAGCATGCTGGCCTACTCCCTGTGTAACTGAGACACTGAAAAAGTTCAGCAAAGGGGAATGGTCAGGATCTAGTCCTGAGGGCTGATGAAACAGGAGCTCCAGCTCTCCCTGTCATCAGCTTTCCATCCACCTCGGGAGCACTGCCCTGCTCGACTGGTGCTACAGTCTACTCCTCATATATATATATATATATATATATATATATATATATATATATATATATATATATATATCATCTGGACCGCCTTTCCCACCCTAGGGCAGGGTAAGGAGTAGCAATATATATATATATATATATATATATATATATATATATATATATATATATATATATGGAGCCACTGTTGTACGGTGGTGAAGTGTGCGTTTTCGTACACTGAAGAACGAGGGCTCGCGCCCCGCCAGGGTAATAAACTTTGGGAGCGTTCTTCTGACCACGTACTGCATTGGCAGACACAAGGGTTGCTGTGGCTGAACCAGTGTTGCATACTATAAACTATGTTTGCACCCATTCGGCTTGCGCGGGCCGATTACACTTGGTTTACAGACTACACACTCATCCAAAGCCACTCCAACACAACAGTTACACTTACAAGCACTTCTCACCCAACATACAATGTCTACTAAACAGCCTAAGCTACTTGGTAGAGATACATTGGCTGTATCGTCCCCACTTCAGCAGGGATAGGCCGGTCCTGCAGTGGACACTCAAACGGCTGATGAGATTATATATATATATATATATATATATATATATATATATATATATATATATATATATATATATATATATATATATATATATATATATATATATATATATATATATATATATATGACTGTGGTATGCAAGATCAATCTGAGAGTAGTGAGGTGGACCAGGAGAGAGAGGAACAGTCAGGGAGAAAGACTGAAAGTCGAGAAGCTGAGAAACAAAGAAATGGCAGATGAATACAATACCAAAGCAGGGAAGGGGTTTGAATCTGTGAACTGGAATGAAATGGATCTGGACAGCTGTGGAATGCATATAGGGATTACTTAGTTAGAAATGCTAAAGCGGTGTGTGGTGTGGCAAGAGTAACAACAAAGAAGAAAGCTACATCATGGTGGGATGGGGGCGTTAAGAGAGCAATGGAAGAAATGAGGAAGAAGTGGCTAGAGTGGTTACAAGACAGGGGTTCAGTTGAAATAAGAAGTGGATATATTGAGAGGAAGAAGCACGTAAAGAGACTAGTGAAGAGGGGAAAGGAGGTAAATGAGGTTCTAGGAAGAAAAATGAATGCAAACTGCTCTGAAAATAGGAAGTTATGCTAGAAAGAGGTTCGGAAATGTAGAAGTGTATGCGGAAAGAAATGTGAAGTTGTGAAGGGTGCAGGCAGTAGACTACTAACTTATGGGGATGAAGCAAGGACCAGATGGAAAGAATATTTTTAAAGCCTGATGAATGGGAATAGAGAGAGCAGAGTCACTGTAAACATGGCTGGTTTTGGGGGTGTGCAGAGATGGAATGCAGTGCCACGAAGTGTGATACTTGGACAGGTGAAGAGCTCTGTGAATCGGCTGAAAAATGGAAAAGCAGCTGAGGTGATGAGGCGTATGCAGAGATGATTAGGTGTAATTGAGAGAGAGGAATGAAGTGCTTGTTGGAGATATGTAAGAAGGTATGGATGAGTGAAACTGTGCCAGCAGAATCGTAGAAGGTTGTGATTTTACCCCTGTACAAGAATAAAGGTGAGCTAAGTGAGTGCAAGAATTATCATGGCATAGTTTTATTGAGTGTGATAGGGATGGTGAATGTAAGAATTATTATAGAGAAAGTATGAGAGATATCAGAATTCCTAGTGAGTGATGAACAAGGTGGCATTATGAGAAGCAGACGATGAGTGGATCAAATATTTGCAGTGAGACAGATGGTGGAGAAGGCTTGTGAGAAGGATTATAAGGTGTTTATGACATTCATAGATCTGGAAAAAGCATACGACAAAGCAAACACAGAAGGATTGTGGAAGGTTTTGCGAATGTACGGTGTAGGTGGTAAGCTGCTGCGGTAGGTGCCATCGCAAGTTTTAAGATGGTAGTGTAACTTATGTAATTGTTAATGGGCATCTAAGTGAATGGTTCGCGATCAGTGTGGGCGTGCGTCAAGGTTCTGTGATGTCCCCATGGTTGTTCAATATATAGATGGGGTGATGAGCGATGTAAAAACACAAGTAACGGAGAGGGAAATGGCGTTGGTAATGAATGATGATGGATGGAAAATCTCAAATTTGTTGCATGCTGATAATGCAGTACTACTTCCAAATACCGAACAAGAACTTGATACACTAGTGCAGAGTTTTGCTGATGTTTGTGAGCATCGTGCCTTGAGAGTAAATGTAGAAAAAGTAAAGCGATGGTTATCAAGAGATGTTACAGTGAATGGGGAGAGACTGGAATTGTGAGAGAGTTCAAATACCTTGGTACAGTGATTGAAAAAATTGGATAATATGCAAAAGAAGAGGAAAGTAGGGTCACACAAGGAAGGAAAGTAGCTGGTGCAATGAAGGCCTTCATAAGAAACAGAGGCTTGAGTGTTGCAGCTGCACGAGACTTGCATGAAGGAATGTTAGTGCCATCTTTAACATATAGATGTGACATTATGGTTTGGCATGAAAATGAAAAGTCAAGAGTAAGAACAATGGAGATGGGACTGCTGAGGAATGTAAGTGGAGTACAGAGAGTGGATAGGATATGACATAATGTGATTCGTGATAGATGTGGAATGAGGAAGTCTGTGGACACCAGAATCGAAGAGTGTAATTAGATGGTACCGTCACGTGGAGAGCATTGATAACAATAGAGTGGTGAAACGGGTATATCTAAGCGAGTCTGAACAAGGGAGGAGACGAGGTAGGCCACTGAGAAGGTGGAGGGATACGGTGGATGAGTGCGTGCAGAAGAGAGGTTTGGAAGCCGGTGGGGCTAGGGGACTGACAAGAGGTCGAGCTGGCTGGATGCATATTGTGAGGAGAAGCTCTTGATCAGGGGCTTGGTATCCCTTCTCAACGTGACAGTGTCCGGATTGACTATCAGATACGTGTATGTGAAACTACAGAATGTCACGAATGTTTATGGCGTATCAGATAGAGCCAAGATTCTGGAGGCTTGAATTGTGAGTGAATGGAAGCCTAGCCCATTGGACTGGGCAAATTTGGGCTATCTGGACATTGCTACTCCTCACCCCGCCCTAAGGTGGGAAAAGAGGTCGTGATGATGATGGTTATGATATATATATATATATATATATATATATATATATATATATATATATATATATATATATATTGCCAGACGCCTTAATCCCGTACCGAGTGGCCACAAACAAATCGCCTCCATGTCGCCCTGTCCCCAGCCATTTCACTGCCCTGCTTCCAACTCACACCCCCCTCTCTCATATATCTCTCCACTCCATCCCTCCATCTCATCCTCGGCCTCCCCTCCTCCACCTCACTCACATACACTCTCATCAGTCTCTCACCCTCCATCCTCTTCACATGGCCAAAGCACCTCATTGTGTTCCTCCTAACGCTGCCTATCACATCCACATCCTCACCACAACGCTCCCTTATATCCTCATTTGTCAGTCTCTCTCTCCGTGTGACTCCACAGGCTTATCTTAAATAACTCATTTCCACTGCTCTCACTCTTAACTTGTGTCCTTCCAACAACGTCCAAGCTTCACTTCCATACGTTAGAGTTGGTATCACAATACTGTCATGTAGTAACTTTTTCACTTCCATGCTCACTTCCCTGTTTCTTATCACTGCTTTCAAGGAACCAGCAACCTTTCTTCCTTGATGTACCCTTTCAAGCAATTTACCCTCCAAACTTCCATTCTTACTCATCACACTACCCAAGTACTTAAACGTACTCACATTTTCTATTTCCTCACCATCCAGCCTCACTGTACATTCACTGACTTCGCCCCTCTCAATGACCATCACTTTACTCTTCCCTACATTCATTTTTAGATTTCATTTCTTACACACTCTCCCCAGCTCATCCACCAAGCCTTGCAGCTCCCCTTCGTCTTCACTTACCAACACAGTATCATCTGCAAAAACAGTATGGGGAGTGAGTTTCCAAACACTACCCTCTCTCACTAGGGCCACTCCAACATCCACTGCCCTACCTTGTATCTCTTTTATTACCCCATCTATGTACAGATTGAACAACCATGGAGACATGACACATCCGTGTTTCAACCCAACGTTCAAAGAGAAAAATTCACTCAGTTCACCATCCATACGCAATGCAGCCTTAGCACCATCGTACATACTCTTCACAGCATTCAGCAACTTCCCATCTACTCCATATATTCTTAACACTATCCACAATCCTTGTCCATCCACCCTGTCATATGCTTTCTTCAAATCCATGAAGGCTGCATACAACTTCTTTCCCTTCTCTAGAAACTTTTCCACCAAAGATCTAAGAATGAATATCTGATCTACACAACCTCATCCCTTCCTAAAGCCTCCTTGTTCGTCTCCAACTAATTTCTTTATTACTTCCACAGCTTCTATCCTACTGATTTCTTCCTGCCTTCTTATCTCCCTCCTTCTCCCAGCCATTCCCCAGCCACTTATACTCGCATTACTTCCATTCTCAATGTTCAACAATTCCTTAAAGTGTTCCCTCCATCTGCTCACTTTTTCTCCCTTCTCCACTAGTAATCTACCATTTTTATCTTTCACTCCCCTACTAACTTCACTACCACCCTGTCTTACTCTTTTCACCTCTTTCTAGAACATTTTCTTACAGTCCCTCCACTTTACAATCAAATTCCTTCCATATTCCTCATCCACTCTCTTCTTACTCTCTCTTACTAATCTTTTCACCTCTCCCTTCCTTTCTACATATAACTCTCTCTTCCGCCTCTCAACTTCTTCCACGCCCCTATTTCTCATCCATTCATTGTATGCTTCCTTCTTTTGTGCCACAGCCTGTCTCACCTCTTCATTCCACCATGCTGTTTCGTGCACCCCCATCCGTCTTCTCTTCACCACACACGCCACATCACATGCTGCACATATTTCTTCTGTGACCATCTTGCACACACCTTCCACGTCCCCCATCTGCTCCAATTCATATTTACCCAATCGTTCCTCCACTTCTCTCTTATATATATATATATATATATATATATATATATATATATATATATATATATATATATATATATATATATATATATATATTTATATATATATATATATATATATATATATATATATATATATATATATATATATATATATATATATATATATATATATATATATATATATATATATATATATATATATATATATATATATATATATATATATAATCATCATCATCATCATTCGGACCTCCTTAACCACCCCAGGGCATGGTGAGGAGTAGGAACGTCCAGACAGCCCAAGTTTGCCCAGTCCAATGGGCCACGCTTCCATTCACTCATTGTTGAAGCCCTCGGATTCTTGGCTCCATCTGTAATTCCAAAATGAACTTTCACCAAATTCTATAGCTTCACATAAACGTATCCGAGAGAGTCATATAGATAGATAGATAGATAGATAGATAGATAGATATAGATAGATAGATAGATAGATATTGATATAGCAAATAGATAGATAGATCGATAGATATAGACATAGATATAGGTAGATAGATACATACATACATACATTTATTTATATACAAAACTAGGCAGGCTAATAGAAGTAATGAGTCTATTCAGTATGTACTTCAGTTGAACACTACTGAGGAACAAAATCGTCTGGTGGTAGCCTGATTATAGAAAAAAAAAAAAAAGTGCCACAGTATGGAAGCGGTTAAGGTTTGGACAGACGTTCTGGTATCCTAAGGAGAGATGTTTCTTAATGAAGGGAACGGATCACATGCCTTCAGAAAATGTCTAGAAAAAATGATCGAATTTTTTCTCTGTTAACATCTTCAGAATATTTTTTTTTCTATTCCCTGCCAATAAAAAGCCTGTAAACCTCTTTACTGTACTTCCAGTTTTAACTTCAGTCTTGTTACCTCAAATGGAACGTGGGGATTTACGAAAGTATATGTAACACTGCGTCCAGGGACATTTTTTCCTTCATTTTTTGTCCCCATCTACTGACGATTTTACCTATTTTACAACATACTTATCGAACTGCAGGCATAGACATAACCTAATAGACCCCTATAATACGAGGCCCCTCTCCTAGTTTTAGTGAAATAATCTGGGAGCAGCAAGAATAAATAGATTGAGCGGCTCCAGAACTGATATGACAATTAAAAAAAAAAAGTTCTCATTTCTTCACTGATCTCACCTGTCATGCACCCACCCATTAACTATTATAAAATAACATTAATAGTTTGGTCCTGATAGTACACTTGTTTCTTCTTCATTTCCTGTAATTAAACAATCAAAGAAAAATTAACAATCTTCTCTTCCCAGTCACATATCACCTCTCTTTTAGCCAAAATTAATCATAATGTGTGATACTTAGAGAGGATAATTACTCTGCCCTAAAAGCCTTACGCCATATCCAGGGACAAAGTGACCTCGTTCATGGGTAATCACGGCTGTAATGAGGCGGTAGCCCGTCCGCCCGTGGCATGTAATGATCCCTGGTTTAATTAAGAGAGGAATGTTTCGATAATTTCAGTTTCTGTAATTAGTGTCTCCTTCACAATGCTAAAATCTTTTTCTTTTTTAAGGGAGAGGAGAGGGAGTGAGTCATTGCAATTGGAGGACAGGAGGGAGAAAACTATGGAAGCTGGGAGGGAGGAATGAGGATAGGGAGGGAGAGGGAAAGGAAGGTGAAGTATGACGTGGAAGGAAAGTAAAGTAAGGGGAAGGACAGGTGAGAGAGAGAGAGAGAGAGAGAGAGAGAGAGAGAGAGAGAGAGAGAGGAATGTGATGTGGGATGGGGAGGGATAGCAGGTGGTGGGAGGATTTGGGGAAGAAGGAAGGGGGGATAGTATAAGTTATTTGGTTTGATTATGTTGGCTATTGGAATGTCACACACACACACACACACACACACACACACACACACACACACACACACACACACAAATATACTTTTTCATCCCTTTCGTGTCTTTTCATCGTCTTCCTTTAGTTCTAACAGATTCACGATTTTCTTCCTTTCGGCACTACAAATATCTCCTTAATAACCTCTCTTCATTCTCACCCGTTCGTTATTACAGATCAGAGGAAAATCTTCTTCCTGAGTTTTGTCCTTTCCGCCTGAATTTCACTGTTCTTCATCCTACTCACATTCTTTCGTTATCATGTTACACTCACTCTCAGAGATTCATTATTGCTCTTCCATTTGAAACTCAGATGTCTGCAGCTTATCGTTTTGTTTAGATATTGCCTCTCACTCTTAAACCTTTCTGTCCGATGACTTATTTTCTTATTCATTTGCATGTTAGGTTATGATTGTGAGGCATTCAGGATTCCGGAGGCTTGCAGGGTGAGTGAATGAGTGTGTGGCCCATTTCACCGGACTTACTGTTGATTACTTTTCTTCTGTCATGGTTTTCCCTTCATACTGGATCTTACCTCATCTTACCTGTCGTTGGGAGAAAGGAGCATGATTGATGACGATAATGATGATGATACCATTAAGATTCTATTCAACTTAGGACAGATGTCTAGTACTGAAGAGGTAATGAAGACCATATCTTAATTCTCCATTTCGCAAAATCTCTCTTAGGCTGAATATAAAAGTCTGGAGGTAGCAAAGATGTAGTATAAAGTACGCAATGGCGAAGTTAGCAAATTTGTCGTTCTTTCCATATCAGACTTTGGTTTGATCTCCCTCTCGTTTTCACTGTTTTAATTTTCTTCATTTAGGCTTTCTTCCGGCCTCATTTTCCTTAGACATCACCCTCTCATATTTTCACTGATCCATACTTTTCTCATTTCTGAACTTCGGTTGTATCTCCCTGTCTGTTATTCTTCTTAACCCTTTCACTGCCAAAGCCTTTGTTTTTATCATCCCTTCACGCCTGTGGGTGTATATTTAGGCTTAAAAAAACTGCCTTTTTCCTTGCAAATTGCAAAATTATGTCTGGCTCTACTATCTATGGAGATACAAACCCATGACTGAGTCCCATGTAATCGGTACCATTCGAAGAAGGGCGAATGCTAAATAATGACTGAGGTAAAAGAAAAAAAAAAATAGCTTTCATAAAAAGGAAAAAAAATCAAAGGGGTTATTTGGCAGCCTAAATAGCTTGATAACTGCTGTGGAGTCTATAGGTGACTGACTAACAATACTGGGTTTCATTTCAGTTACTAAGTTTACTGGTGTGTGTGTATATATATATATAGATATATATATATATATATATATATATATATATATATATATATATATATGTCAAATCGAAGGGGTTATTAGGCAGCCTCAATTCCTTGATAACTGCTGTAAAGCCCAGAGGTGACTAACAATATTGGGTTTCATGTCAGTTACTAACTTTACTGGTGTGTGTGTATATATATATATATATATATATATATATATATATATATATATATATATATATATATATATATATATATATATATATATATATATATATATATATATATATACATATATATATATATATATATATATATATATATATATATATATATATATATATATATATATATATATATATATATATATATATATACTGTATTCACACACACACCAGTAAACCTTCTCTACGAATTCGTTGACTAAGTCAAAATCTGCCCTGTTTTACCGGCAAACTTCACATCTCGCCACGTATCTGGCCTTTTAGCTTGCAGTCTCTTGAAGTCCAGCCAGTCAGCCTCTTGTTCTATTTGTTATCCCTTCTTTACACTTGACCTGCCCACAAGAATGTCTGTTCTTTTATAACCTCAGTAATATCTTTGGCTTTAGTCTGCTCTCTCACCCAAACTGATCTCTTCCTGTCTCTCAAAAATATTCCCAACATTCATCTATCCATTGCTCTTTGAGAATGGATTTTTAAAATTTTCTATTGATTTTGTCAGTTTCCAGGTCTCAGAACCGTACGTCATATCTGGGATTATACTGTTCATTTGTGATATACGTTCCATTTCATGCATACTGGCAAGCTACTTTTCATTATGTCTCTGTATTTGCTGAAAGGCTTTCTATCAACTTGTAATGCATCGTTGTACTTCGTTTTCATGTTTTTTTGTTAGTTTGTTAGTTTTTTAGTTAGATGAATGTTTGCCCCTAGTAAATGTACTCCTCAACTTCTTCAAGAATCCATTCATTTGTTTTGATGGTGGTCTTTGGTGTATTTGCAGTGAGCAAATACACCTTCAGCCCTACTTTGAGTCTTTCCCTTCTTAGGCCATTTAACATTTCTTGTAATGTCTCTGCTGTTTCTGAGATTAAAGGAATGTCATCTGCAAATCTTTAATAGTTTAAGTTTTCTCCAACTATGTTTCCTCCTTTGTTCTCCCATTAAAACTTTCTGAAAATGCTTTCAAGACATGCTGCAAATATATTTGATGAAACTGTAACACCTGGTCGCACGCCGTTCTCAGTCTCATTTTTCTGAGTCATTACATAACCTATCTGTTGCAACTCCCTCTTTGTATATGTTTTCGAGCAGTTTACAAAGTTCTCGTTTACTACTTGTTTGCGGATTGAACTTGTTATATGCTCCGCAGAGTCGAATGCCTTTTCGTAATCGACGAAACCTAATCACAGTGGTTTATCATATTCCATAGTTTTTTCAGTTACCTGATGCATTGAATATGGAATGATTATCAGTAGTCAAATACCAGCATGGAAATAATGTTTGTTCAGGAAGTTGGTTTTCTTCTATATTTGTTGTTCTTCTGTTCGTAAGGATTGAAGTGAACAGTATGTAAATAACTGATAATGAACAAATAAGTTGATAATTATCAAGATCTTTTGAGTCGCCTTTCTTGTAATGAAAAATAACTCTTGTATTATTCCATGTATTGGGAATTTTCTTTCCCTTTTTATATTTGGCAAATAAGTGGGTGAGCCTGGTTTGAACTTCTATCTATCTATCTATCTATTGCCAGACGCCTCAATCCCGTTTGGGGTGGCCACAAACAAATCGCCTCCAAGTCGCCCTGTCCCCCGCCATTTCACTGCCCTGCTCCCAACTCACACACCCCTCTCTCATATACCTCTCCACCCCATCCCTCCATCTCATCCTCGGCCTCCCCCTCCCTCTTCCCCCCTCCACCTCTCTCACATACACTCTCTTCGTCAGTCTTTCACCCTCCATCCTCTCTACATGGCCAAACCACCTCAGTGTGTTCCTCATAACGCTTCCTATCACATCCACATCCACACCACAATGCTCCTTTATATCCTCATTCGTCAGCCTGTCTCTCCACGTGACTCCACAGGCTCCTCTTAAATAACTCATTTCCACTGCTCTCACTCTTGACTTGTGTCCTTCCAACAATGTCCAAGCTTCACTTCCGTACGTTAGAGTTGGTATCACAATACTGTCATGTAGTAACTTTTTCACTTCCATGCTCACTTCCCTGTTTCTTATCACTGCTTTCAAGGAACCAGCAACCTTTCTTCCCTGCTGTACCCTTTCAAGCACTTCACCCTCCAAACCTCCATCCTTACTCATCACACTACCCAAATACTTAAACGTACTCACATTTTCCAATTCCTCACCATCTAACCTCGCTGTACATTCACTAACTTCACCTCTCTCAAAGACCATCACTTTACTCTTCCCTACATTCACCTTTAAATTCCGTTTCTTACACACTCTCTCAAACTCATCCACCAAGCCTTGCAGCTCCCCTTCGTCTTCACTCAACAACACAGTATCATCTGCAAACAACAGTACAGGGAGTTTCCAAACACTATCCTCTCTCACCAGGGCCACTCCAACATCCACTACCCTACCTTGTACCTCTTTTATTACCCCATCCATGTACAGATTGAACAACCATGGAGACATGACACATCCCTGTTTCAACCCAACTTTCAAGGAGAAAAATTCACTTAGTTCACCATCCACACGCACTGCAGCCTTCGCACCATCGTACATACTCTTCACAGCATTCAACAACTTCCCATCTACTCCATATATTCTTAACACTTTCCACAATCCTTGTCTATCCACCCTGTCATATGCTTTCTCCAAATCCATGAAAGCCGCATACAACTTCTTTCCCTTTTCTAGAAACTTTTCCACTAAAGATCTAAGAATGAATATCTGATCTACACAACCTCTTCCCTTCCTAAAGCCTCCTGTTCTTCTCCAACTAATTTCTCTGTTCTTTCTCTAACTCTGTCTATAAGTATCCTACCATACACTTTTCCTATTATACTAAGAAGACAAATGCCCCTATGATTACCACACACTTCTTTTTCCCCTTTTCCTTTGTACAAGGGACTAATTATACCTGACTTCCAATCCTCCGGGACTCTACCTTCCTCCCAGGCCAATCTGCACATCTTCCACATCCATTCTACTACTATCTCTCCCCCATGCTTCAGCATTTCACCACACACTCCATCAATTCCTGGGGCTTTCCCCGATTTAACTTTCTTCATTGCTTCCACAACTTCTATCCTACTGATTTCTTCCTGTCTTCTCACCTCCCTCCTTCTCCCTGCCATTCCCCAGCCACTTATACTCGCATTACTTCCATCCTCTACGTTCAACAATTCCTTAAAATGTTCTCTCCATCTGCTCACTTTTTCTCCCTTCTCCACTAGTAATCTACCATTTTTATCTTTCACTCCCCTGCTAACTTCACTTCCACCTTGTCTTACTCTTTTCACTTCTCTCCAGAACATTTTCTTACAGTCCCTCCACTTTACACTCAAATTCCTTCCAAATTCCTCATCCACTCTCTTCTTACTTTCTCTTACTAATCTTTTCACCTCTCTTCCTTTCCACGTATAACTCTCTCTTCCGCCTCTCAACTTCTTCCACTCCCTATTTCTCACCCATTCATTGTATGCTTTCTTCTTTTGTGCCACAGCCTGTTTCACCTCTTCAGTCCACCACGCTGTTCCTTGCACCCCCCCTCCGCCTTCTCTTCCTTCCACACACCACATCACATGCTGCACATATTTCTTCTGTAAATATCTTACACACACCTTCCACGTCTCCCATCTGCTCCAATTCATATTTGCCCAATCGTTCCTCCACTTCTCTCTTATACTCTGCCTTTTTCTCATCCTCTTGTAACCTTTCCACTCTCCTTGCAACAACTCCTTCCTCTCGTCTTTCCCTTCTTCTATTCCTCCATCTCACTTGCATCCTAATTCTGGCCCCCACCAAGTAGTGGTCAGAAAGTCCACTTCCCCAACCTCTATACACTCTTGCATCCTTTACACATCTTCGCATCCTAAATATAGCAATTCATCTGCTACTATTTCATTTTCTCCTGAGGCCGTCCTTCTTTTCATAGTTTTAGACAAAAATTTACTTTTTCTGGATTTACCTCTGGTATTTCGCTTATGCCAAATGAGAAATTAGCTAGAGGTAATACTGAACTGATCCATGAGTTCTATATTTCTTTGAAAGATTCTTTAGTTCTAATCTCCATCTTCTGTCTCTGCACTTTATGACTTCACCATTATTATATTTCAGTGTTACATATATATATATATATATATATATATATATATATATATATATATATATATATATATATATATATATATAAAGAGAAAGAGAGAGAGAGAGAGAGAGAGAGAGAGAACCTGGGTGTTCAGGATATATTTTCAGTTTGTAAAAGATTAGGGCACATAAGGCAGAAAAAAAGTGCAGTAAGTGTCATCCGAAAGGAAAACGTACGTATTTTCTAATAAAACCTCTGGAATGACAAGCGGATGGGTGACGATGGCCAGCCTAAAGAGGACCAAGCTTTGTCAGTGACCGGAAGTGAGTTCCGGCAATAAAATTCTCCAGTGCTACATTCCACCCAAGAACCATAGCCCTGGCTTAATAGTATTCGAAGCCTTAGCATTTCGTGTGAGTAGGCTCGTAATTTTAGCACTTTTCATATTTTCTGCACTTGATGGCCTTTGACCCCTGACCAAGTGGATATAGGTCATACCTTTACGAATCACACTTGTAGTACTCATTAACGATATTAAGCATGTAAAGTTTCATTCGATTCCATCCATCCATTGTGGAGCTAGAGAACTTGAAATTTGTGGAATGGCCCACCAGAGGTACAACTAGGTGGCGCTGCCTGCGACTGGAATTGAGTTTCGACACTAAATGTAATTTTTGTATGGAGGTACTCCAGTGCAACATTTCACCCAAGAATCATGGCCCTGGCTTTTTTAATCTTCGGAGCCTTAACATTTCGTCCAAGCATAATCGTGATTTTAGCTCTTTTCACTGTTTTCGCATTTGATGACCTTTGTCCCCTGACCTGGCCAATGTAGCAGATGGGTGTACAGTAGAATGTTGTAGTACTCATCAATGTCAATAAGCATGCAAATTTTCATTCGATTGCATCTAGCTGCTGGGGAACTAGGGGAGGGAGCATTTTTGAAAACCAGTACTGGTTGCCAAGGACGTTGAGGCCAATCATCACATTGCTGCCACTCGAAAACCAGAGGAGAGAGGAGAAAAATGGATGGAGCACTTTCGACAGGGAATGACCTCAAGATTACACTTAATGAAGCCAGAGCTTTCTATGCCCGTTAGTATTGCTTCTACGGCTCAAAACGTGAAAAGTTCGAGAAAAGCGGGTTTTTGCCCGTTCCTAGGCAACGAGTGGTTGCCTAGCAACCAAAATCTTGCGGACACGGCTAGGTCATAGACTAGTCATTGTATCCAAGTTTGGTCGGAATTGGGTAATCCTGAAGGGTAGAAGTGTCTGCCACATTTAAACAAAAAAGAATACAAGAAGGTGCTTGGATCTCTCTTATTTGACTTCAGAAATGAACTCCCATGGAAGACGTATGTTTATGACTTAGAGAATGAGATGGAGGCAGGGGAAAGGTTTGGAAAGTGGAGAGATGAAATAGGGTACTGGGGTTTGACAGTAAACTTGGTTGAAATAAAAAGAAAAAAAGAGATGTTGTCTAGAGTTGATGGCGATACTGTCAAATCAGAGGGGGTGTGGCCATGTGCACCTTGGCACAAAGGTGTGGGGAGTAACTCCATCTTGCGCAGTGTTTGATAAGAGGGTGCATAAGAAACGATGTGGTATTTGAGATAGGCTTCAAAATAATGCCGATTTCTTTTGTGCGGGTTCTCAGGGAGAGCATGTAGAGACCGAGAGGCATGAAAGGACTATTCTTGCTGGTGAGTCTCTTGAATGTGTGAAGAAGTTTTGATATTTGAGGGATATGTTATGTGCTGAAGCCGTGGCTGGAGCTATCTCTGCGGCTATGGTAAGGAGTGGTTGGTTGAGATGCAGAGCGCTGTTGCCTTTCCTTACATTAAGAGGGCTCTCCCAGTCTGTGGTAAAGGATTTTGGTCTGCAGCATGAGTTAGGAGTGTATTAATATATGGTAGTGAGATTTGGGCAATAAAGGAAGAGGTTATTTGTAGGCTCAAACGTAGATAAATGATAGTGATAAGATGGATGTTTAGTGCATCCATGAATGAAAGGCCTGGGGGGTTAGGACTGCAATCAAAGTGTTTAGATGTGGGACGAGACATTAGTGTTCTGTTGAGGAGAGGTAGAGTGAGATGGTTCAGGCATGCTGAGAGGATGGAAGATGGCGACTTGGTGTGGAGGGTGAAAACTGTTATTATCGATGACAGGTTTACGAGAGGAAGACTAAAAATTAAAAAAGACCTGGGGCGAGGTCATAGAGAGTGACCTCAAGAAATAGGGACAGTAGTGCGAGACTGCCAGAGACCAAACAGCATTAGGAGCTGCCATTAGGTGACCAAGTATATCATACAGTCATGTTGGAACCTATATAAATGAAACGAATGTGTGTGTGTGTGTGTGTGTGTGTGTGTGTGTGTGTGTGTGTGTGTGTGTGTGTGTGTGTGTGTGTGTGTGTGTGTGTGTGTGTGAAGAGATAGAGTAGAGGAGCTCCATGGACAGCTGACGTAGTAGATAAGTGTCAAAAAATTGTGCGCATTTCTTTCATACTTTTTTCCATTTTTTAAAAAATGAGTTTGCTTGACTGACGTTAACGGCATTGAGGAGATCGGACGCCAAATGTCGCAAATGTCAATGAATTTTTTTTTTTTTTTTTTTTTTCATTCAGCTTCCTGCCTTTCTCATTCTAACTCACGCCTTTTTTCCCGTCCAACTAACAACATTTTCTTTTTCATTGGTGTTACTTGTTTTGCTGCACATCTTTATATTCTCTCCCGCCCTCTCCCACCTACCTTTTCCCTCCTCCTCTCCACCGTTATCTGTAGTCCTCACCCTACCAACTTTCTCTCCTCCTTTCCTGTACCTTTTCTCTCTTTATCTGGTTCTCTTATCTATCAATACTTCTTTCCTCTTCATTATCAGTTTCTTCACGTGTGGCTTCTCTCATCACCCCCTCCTACATCATTCTCTCGCTTGTTCAGTCTTTTCTCCTTCCCACCCTCCCTCCACTGACACAGATGTAACCACCCCCTCAGGTGATGGACGAGAGGTGGGATGGTGACGTGAAGGAATATGGTGCCGTCAACATCACCGGGTTCCGTATAGTGGACACATCCACACCTTTCGTGAGGGACTTCCTCACCACGTGGTCAACACTCGATCCTAACCTATTCCCCGGCGCTGGACATCAATATATCTCGGTGAGTAAGTTTAGCCAATTGGCAAGGTCCTATTATTAGTATTGTTATACTACTACTACTACTACTACTACTAGTACTACTACTACTACTACTACTACTACTGCTGCTGCTGCTGCTGCTGCTACTGCTACTACGACTAAATAATGATGATGATGATAGTGCTGCTGCTGCTGATGATGATAATTAGTTGACCTTTCGCAGCCATGTTGGTGACCTTGACCTTGACCGTCAGTGCCCATTTTCGCCCTCTTACAAGATTTTGGCCACATCTTGATACCCTGAAAGTTTCATGTTAATGGTTCCAGCTATTCATATGATATTTTATTTATCCACACACATACAATGCCAGGAAGCCAACCTCTCAATGGAGAACATTAGCACTCTGCTCGTTTACCACCCACGTTGAGAAGCGAGCAAAGTGGTAATGTTTTCAGTTGTGAGGTTGGCTGGCTGGCTTTGTTTATGTGTGTGTTGCGTTCTGAATTTGTATCAAATCAGAAATGGAGGTGCAATATTAGATGCCGAGGAAAAACTTTCTGGCTACGTGGGTGGTGAGATCCCATCGTGAGACGGCTTCTATAACAGTTATCATTTTTTACGGATATATCGTGGCAAACTCCACACTAATTATTATTATTATTATTATTATTATTATTATTATCATCATCATCATCATCATCATCATCATCATCATCATCATCATCATCATCATCATCATCATCATCAATATTTTTATGTCAAACACAGACAATGAAAGTAGTGCCAGGATAAGTGGCTGCGAAATGGCTGGGAGAAGGAGGGAGGTGAGAAGAGACGAAGATATCAGTAGGATGAAAGTGGCAGAAGCAATGAAGAGAATTAAAATGGGGAAAGCCCCAAGAATTGATAGAGTGTGTGGTGAAATGACGAAGCATATGGGAGAGATAGTAGAGGAATAGATAAGGAAGATGTACAGAATGGCCTGGGAGGAAGGTAAGGTCCCGAAGGATTGGAAGTCATGTATAATTATTTCGCTCTACAAAGAAAAACGGGAAAATTAAGTGTTTGGTAATCACAGAGGCATTTGTCTTCTTAGTGTAATAGGAAAAGTATATGGCAGGATACTTATTGTCAGAGATAGGGAAATAACAGAGGAATAAGTTGAAGAAGAAGAGGGAGGTTTTGGGACGGGAAGAAGTTATGTACATCAGATACTCATCCTTTGGCTTTTAGTGGAAAAGTTTCTAGAGAAGGGAAAGAAGTTGTATGCTGCCTTCATGGATTTGGAGAAAGCATATGAGAGAGAGGATAGACAAGGAATATGGAAAATAAAATGAATGTATGGAGTAAATGGGAAGTTATTGAATACTGTGAAGAGTATGTATAAAGGCGCCAAGGCTGCAGTACTTGTGAATAGTGAATTGAGTGATTTTTTCTGTCTGAAAGTCGGACTGAAACAGGGATGTGTTATGTGTCCATTGTTGTTGAACCTGTATGTGGATGGGGTTACAAAAGAGATACAAGGTAGGGCAGTGGAAGTTGGAGTGGCCCTAATGAGTGAGGAAGCAGCGTTTGGAAACTTCCTCTACTGTTGTTTGCAGATGATAATTGTGAAGTGAACACGAAGGGGAAGTGCACTGCTTGGAGAATGAGTTTGGGAGACTGTGGAAGAAACGGAATCTAAAAGTGAATGTTGGGAAGAGTAAATTTATGGTCTTCGAAAGAATTATAGCCAGTGAATGTTCAGTGAGACTGGATGATGAGGAAATGGAAAATATGAGTACATTTAACTAATTGGGTAGTGTAATGAGTAAGGATTGAGGTTTGGTGGATGAATTATTTGAAAGGGTACAACAAAGAAGAAAGGTTGCTGGTTCTTTGAATGTAGTGACAGGAAATAGGGAAGTGAGCATGGAAGTAAAAAAGTTGCTGCATAATAGTACTTTGATACCAACTCTAACGTATGGAAGTGAAGCTTGGACCTAGCTGTAAGGACACAAGTCAAAAATGAGCGTAGTGGAAATGAGTTATTTGAGAGAATTACGTGGAAAGACTGACTGACAAATGAGGAAGTGAAGGAGTATTGTGGTGTGGGTGTGGATGTGATAGAAAGCTTTAGGAGAAATACACTGAAGTGGTTTGGCCATGTGGAAAGGATGGAGAGCGAGAGACTAATGAGGAGAATGCATGGGAGTGAGGTGAAGGGGGGGAGTAAGGGGGAGGCCAAGGATGAGGTGGAGGGATGGAGTGGAGAGGTATATGTGAGAGCTGTGTGTGAGATGGAGGGAGGGCAGTGAAATGGCAAGGTACAGGGCGATATGGAGCCGATTTGTTTGTGGCCATCCTTTACGGGATTAAAGCATCTAGGAATAGACAGACAGACAGATAGATAGACAGATTATTTTTATTATTATTATGATGATGATGATGATGATGATGATGATGATGATGATGATGATGATGATGATGATGATGATGGTTGTTGTTGTTGTTGTTGTTGTTGTTGTTGTTGTTGTTGTTGTTGTTGTTATTATTATTATTATTATTATTATTATTATTATATTATTATTATCAGTCCTGCGAAGAAGAATTATAGCACTTTCGGCAACTCGCCTTATACCATTGCATGAGATTCAGACTGTGTGTGTGTGTGTGTGTGTGTGTGTGTGTGTGTGTGTGTGTGTGTGTTTATGCCTTAACTCCTCGTAGAATCTCTGATGGATTTAAATGAACATTCCCAGGTGAATAGTTTGGTTGCTCCGAGGACCCTTCACTATATGCAGTTTTTCATCCATGATTTCCAGCCGAGTCACCCCCTTGCCAAAATAAAACTCAGAAATAGTGAAAAGGAGCAGATATGGCTTTGATGTCTTAGTACACTCTTTTTACGTAAGAAACAATGAATCAAAGGCCAGAAGACCATAAGATTAATCCCTGTAAGAAAAAGCAAAAAAACAAGGTAAGGAGAGCCAAATTCAAGATCTGTTCATTTGCAGATGTCTACACACTGAATTTAAATGACTGGAGGCCACAGACAGTAAGAAATGCAGACAGAGGGTAACATTTCTAGAGCTGAACTGTTGCATTCATGAAGGACTGGAAGTAATGGTTAACTCTTGCATTAGACAGTTGGACCTAAAGGAGATGGGAGTGTATTGATAGTTGGGTGCAGTGTGCATGCCGTAGTGATGGAGGGATGCAAGCAGACAATTCAGAGGTGTGGTGACCATAGCTGCAGTGATTGACAAGAGTAAATAATGCAACAGTGCTGCAATGAGACAGAGGTTAAAGGGAGCCAGTAGAAGGAGGAGAGTTAATGAGACGAAAAGCCTTTGACTCTACCATGTTGAGAAGACCCGTCTGTAGTGATTCTCCCCACACACATTAGAGCTGTACTCTACACAGGGAAAAATTAAACCCATGTATAAATTCAATAACTGTGCAGGCATAAAGAAGGCACAGAGTCGCCTTAGCACACCTAATCTCTCGGGAGCAGATTTTACAAGAGAGGAAATATGATCTCAGTTTAAATCGTGAAAGAATGAAACCCCCAAGAATTTTTAAAAGGTGATGCAAGATTGAGTTGGGTGTTGTTAAACATTAGGGGATACTCCTCTGGAAGATTTTGATGAATGGAAAGATGTAGGAACTGAGAGAGGGCAGTGTGTGGAAACTCCCTGTACTGTTGTTTGCAGATGATACTGTGTTGTTAAGTGAAGACGAATGGGAGCTGCAAGGCTTGGTAGATGAGTTTGGGAGAGTATGTAGGAAACAGAATCTAAAGGTGAATGTAGGGAAGAGTAAAGCTATAGTCTTCGAGAAAGGCGAAGTCAGTCAATGTACAGTGAGGTTGGATGAGGAGGAAATGGAGAATGTCAGTGCGATTAAGTACTTGGGTAGTGTGATGAGCAAAGATGGAAGTTTAGAGGGTGAAGTGCTTGAAAGGTTACAACAAGGAAGAAAGGTTGCTGGTTCCTTGAAAGCAGTGATAAGAAACAGAGAAGTGAGCATGGAAGTGAGAAAGTTACTACATGACAGTATTGTGATACCAACTCTAACATATGGAAGCGAAGCTTGGACCTTATTGGAGGGACAGAAGTCAAGATTGAGAGCTGTGGAAATGAGTTATTTGAGAGAAGCATGTGGAGTCACATGGAGAGACAGATTGACAAATGAGGAAGTGAAGGATCGTTGTGGTGTGGATGTGGATGTGATAGGAAATGTTAGGAGGAATACACTGAGGTGGTTTGGCGATGTGGAGAGGATGGAGAGTGAGAGACTGACGAGGAGAGTGTATGTGAGTGAGGTAGAAGAGGGGGAGAGGGAGGGGGAGGCCAAGGATGAGATGGAGGGATGGAGTCGAGAGGTATATGAGAAGGTGAGGTGTGGGTTGGGAGCAGGGCAGTGAAATGGCGGGGGACGGGGCGACATGGAGGCGATTTGCTTGTGGCCACCCCTTACGGGATTAAGGCGTATGGCAGTAGATAGAGAGAGATAGAGAAAAACAACAAGATTACTTTTACACTAATCAGAGATATGAGCTAAGTCAGACATTAGGTGTGCCATAGCCTCATCCTTTGTTTGTTGAAGCAACTGCTGAGATGGAAGCTGCAGGAAATGAATGGAGAGGTGAATGGTGGAATCATCGGTGTATGAGTCGATAGGGTTAGTTGTAGTGCTTAGAAGGTCGTTGATGAATAGAAGGAAAAGAGGAACACCACGAATGATACTTCTAGGAGAAGAAGGGTGGCCGTCTACGACAGTGGCTATATAACGACCAGGAAGGAAGTTAAAGATGGAAATAGATAGAGGGAAAGAAACCGTAAGAGGACGGTTTGGATATTAAAGATCTATGCCAGGACAGTTTGGTTTGGATATTAAAGATCTACGCCAGACTTGATCGAACATCTTTGACATGTCAAGAACAATGGCAAAGTTTTCGCCAAAGTCCCAAAAGGAGGATGACCAGGAGTCTGAAAGGAAGGTGAGAAGATTGCCGGTGGAGCATCCATGGCAGAACTCATATTGAAGATCAGAAAGAAGGTTGCGACAGGAAAAGTGCTTTATTTTTTATTTTTTCTTAAGAACTAATTTAAAAACTTTTGAAGTACAGAATGTTAATGCTGTTGAGAGATAGTTAGAGGGCTGAGAATGGTCACCCTTCTTTGAGACAGGCTGAATGTGAACAAACTTCCAGCAAGAAGGAAAGGTACAGGTTGACAGACAGAGACAAAGGAGATTGCCTAGGCAAGGTGTAAGCACAGAAGCACAGTTATTGAGGACAACAGGAGGGGCTTCATCAGGTCCATTAGTCTTGTTATAACTAAGGCCACTGATGACAGTAAATACATCCATTGAAAAAATGTTGATGTCTCCCATGAGGAAGTCAAAGGGGGGAATAATGGAGGAACAGCACTGGAATAGCCTAAAGTGGAATTGGAGGAGAAAATATGAATAAAGAGTTCTGCTCTATCAGTAGAAGAAACAGCTACAGAACCATCTGAGTGGAAAAGAGGAGGGCAGGATGTTGAGGTATTTTTGTTAGAAAGGTTTTTGCAAGGTGCCAGGAGCAGAAAAAATCTGAGTTGGAGCATTCAGAGCATTTAGTATAACTGAAATTATTTTTAGCAGAGGAAAGACCAAACTTAGCACAATTCCTGGCAGAAACATAAATGAGATGAGATTCAGGGGTGGATTGGCTGCAGTACCTTTTGTATGCCCTCTCCATTTGGGCTGCTTTAGAACAAGCAAGATTAAACCAGTATTTTTTGCATTAGTCACAGGATGAGAGAAAGGAATGAATGCTTCCATGCCTGAGAGAATAGCCTCTGTAATTCATAAGGCATGCGCAGATGGTTCTTGTGCATGAAAACAATAATCACTCCAAGGAAAATAAAATAAGTACCACCTGAGGCCCTTCCAATCAACAGCTCCAAAGTGCCCCAGCCGACACTTCGTGGGAGAGTCCACAGGCCCTACCGGAGCAATAGGACAAGATAAAGTGAAAAGGTTGTGATCGGAGGAGCCCAACGGAGAGAAAAGATTAACTACATAAGGAGAAGGATTAGCTGTAGGAAGAGGTCAAGTATGTTGGAACTCTCTCCAAGGCTGTCAGAGAAATGGGTTGGGTGCTGTATTAGCTGCTCTAGGTCATTAAGAATAGAAAAGATGTAGGCTTGTTCACCAGGTGGATCAGTGAAAGGAGATGAGAGCCAAAGGTGGTGGTGAACACTGAAATCGCCTAGAATGGAGATTTCAGAGAAGGAGAAATTGATAGGATGTCTTCCATCTCAGAAATATGATAGTCAAAGAATTTTAAATGGTCAGTAGAATTAGGACATAAGTAAACAGCACAGACATATATAGTCAAAGAATGGCAGGATAGCCTAAAACAGAGAGTAGAGAATTCAGAATACTCAAGTTCAGGAACTTGAGAGCTAGATATGCTGTTGCATACATATTCACAACAGCCACTTTCAGCTTTGAAATAAGGATAAAGAAAGTGGGAGGATACAGAGAAGGGTTTGATATCAGTCAGCCCAGACAGCTGAGTCTCTGTAAGGAAGAGAAGGTGAGGTTTAAAAGAGGAGAGGTGGTGTTCAACAGAGAGGAAGTTAGGGGAATGGTTGTGAATGCTTTCAGAAACGAAAAACTGAGTCAGACAGTGGGTCCCAGCATCTCATTTGGTCGTCACTGGGAGAAGAGCGAATGGTTGGGGGTTTTATGGTTCCCCTCCCCCCCCCCCAGGGACTCAGACGCTTGGCGCTGAAACGCCATTTCAAAATTAATTTTCAATAGGAAGTGTAGTGTGTAATGTGCATGTAGTTTTGTGTGGGACAGTTAGATGAACTTGTATTGGGGAGCATTCTTATCTACTCGCTGTGTTACTGAATCAATAAAAAGGTTCAGCAAAGGGAGATGGTCAGAAGCTAGTCCCAACAGAGAGAAAAAAACACATCCATTGAAAAAATGGTAATACCTGCCATGAGGAAGTCAGAGGGGGGAATGATGGAGGAACAGCACTGGAATCGACTAAAGTGGATTTGGAGGAGAAAGTATGAATAAAGAGTTCTGCTCTATCAGCAGAAGAAACAGCTACAGAACCATCTGAGTGGAAAAGAGGAGGGCAGGATGATGAGGTATTTTTGTTAGAAAGGTCTTTGGCAGGTGCCAGGAACAGTAAGAATCTGAGTTGTGGCATTCAGATCATTTAGTACAACTGAAATTATTCCTAGCAGAGGAAAGACCAGACTTCGCACAACTCCTGGCAGAAACATAAAAGAGATGAGATTCAGGGGTGGGTTGGCTTTGTTACCTTTTGTGTGCTCTCTCTATGTGGACAGCATTAGAACAAGCAAGATTAAACCAGTATTTTTTGCATTAGTCACAGGGTAAGAGCAAGGAATGTGTGCGTCCGTGCCCAAGAGAATAACCACCGTAATGCACAAGGCACTTTCAGATGGCTTTTGGACATGGAAGCAATAAGCACTCCACGGAAAATCATAGAAGTACCGCCTCAGATCCTTGCAAACAGAAGCTCCAGAATGCCACAGGCCCTTCCGGCGCAATAGGACAGAATAGGGTGATAAGGCTGTGATCGGTGGAGCCCAACGGAAAGAAAAGATTAAGGCACAAGCAGAAGGAGTAGCTGTAGGAAGAGGTTAAGTATGTTGGAACTCTCTCCAAGGCAGTCATAGAAGTGGGTCAGGTGCTGTACTAGCTGCTCTAGGTCATTAAAGATAGAAATGATGTAGGCTTGTTCACCAGGTGGATCAGTGAAAGGAGATGAGAACCAAAGGTGGTGATGAACATTAATATCACCTAGAATGGAGATTTCAGAGATGGAGAAATAGATAGGATGTCTTCCATCTTAGAATTATGATAGTCTATGAATTTTACATGTTCAGTAGAAATAGGACATGAGTAAACAGCACACATATATTTAGTCAAAGAATGACAGGATAGCCTATGGCAGAGAGTAGAGAATTCAGAATATTCAAGCTCAGGAACATGAGAGCAAGATATATTGTTGAAAACTTATACTGAACAGCGACCTTTGGCTTTGAATAAGTATAAAGAAAGTGGGAGGATACAGACAAGGGTTTGGTGTCAGTCATCTCAGACACTTGAGTCTCTGTGAGGAAGAGAAGGTTAGTTTTAGAGGAGGTGAGGTGGTGCTGAACAGAGAAAGTTAGAGGAAGAAAGGCTGTGAATGTTTTCAGAAATGAAGAAAAGCTGATTCAAACCGTGGTTCCCAGCATCTCGCTTGGTCGTCACTGGGAGAAGAGCGAATGATTGGGGCTTGTTTGTCCCCCCCCCCCCAGGGACTCAGAGGCTTGGCGCTGAGATGCCATTTCAAAAATAATTTTCAATAGGAAGTGTAGTGTGCAATGTGTATGTAGTTTTGTGTAGGACAGTTAGGGGAACTTGTGCTGGAGAGCATGCTGGTCTACTCGCTGTGTTACTGAAACAATGAAAAAGTTCAGCAAAGGAGGATGGTCAGAAGCTAGTCCTGAAGAGTGATGAAATGGGAGCTCCAGTTCTCCCTGTCATCAGCTTTTTATCCACCAGGGGAATGGACTCTCATCCGTAATTCAATGTTAAGGAAGTATGATCCCCACCCCCCAGTGAATCTTGCAGGGTCAGCCGCCTCTCGGAAGTATACATATTATAAAATTTGGAAAAGTGAGAACATGGATTTCAAAGAAACTTCCGAGGTCATTCACCTTGTTCCGTAATTAAATCTTCCACCATTTACAAATTTCCACCATTTCTTTTGGGAAGCGGTCAGCTATTCTCCAAAACTTACAAAAAATAGAAAATAGGGGAAGGAGGGCAGATATCGCTTTTATATCTTAGTACATGTTGTAGAATGGGTTCCCATCCACTAACTACCACTACTACTACTATTACTACTACTGCTGCTGCTGCTGCTGCTGCTGTTACTACTACTACTACTACTACTACTACAACAACAACTACTACCACTAATGCTACTGCTGCTG